>NC_088207.1:56648471-56979154 GCF_037126465.1 Ornithodoros turicata | reverse complement strand
CTCGCAAGGTTCGGAGAACATGGAACTGGTTGTTCTAATGCGTGGGGAATGATACGTGTGTGTTGGTGATGGTACAGTGGCTACGTTCTTGTTACAGAGCGGTGGTTTCCCGGTTGATTGATCCCAGTGGTGTGGCTGTGCGTGTGTGAGCTTTGATGGGTGGTGGGTTTGAGCCTGACAGGGATGGTACATTTGGTGCAGGGGCTTCAGTGTGTCACCCCGAGTGACCTTACTCCGCGTTTAGAGCACTGCACTGCCCGTCCCTACCCGACACGTTTGTGACGCGATCTGTCCGTTTGACACGGTGGTGTGGACGTGGGTAACTTGTAAACAAAGAACTGAAAAAGTAATTTAAAAAAACGAGAGAAAAAACCACTGACACAAGCTCTCCAGCAGCCGTGCAGTGCTCTGCGTTAGTTTTAAACATCTTAAAGGAGCAATGAGATGACACATAGCGTGGCTCCAAAAAATCTTGTCTCATTCGACAAGCTGTCGATCAAGCGCCACCATACAAAATATTTTTTGCTCTGCGGTGTATTATAACTGCGCAATCAAAATTTACAAAAAGCAGTCTGCAAAAGCAGCCGCGGACGGCTGACACGATCCTCGCATGACGTAGGGAAGTCCCTGTGCCCTTTTTTTTCGCAGCCCATGCGCCGCTTTATACCTGCTTGAGCTGTGACGATCTACGTTACACAGCCTGGGACCACGTCATGTCACGACATTCCCTCGTTCTTCGATATGCTCTTTTCACGAGTGGAGGATTTTTTTTTTTTTTCAAGGTGTGCGGAACAGATGCCTTGCGCTTCTCATTCTCTCAGGGGAGCTAAATTCGTTCGTTGTAGAACGTGCCGCGGCAAAAGACAAAAACTGAATAAATAAAAGAATTGCGGGACACCTCAGTGCTCCTTTAAAATCCTCCGGAGACACACGGCGAATTCCACCGGTCGTTGTATCGCAAAAAAAAATGTTGACGCTGGCTGGGGTGCGTACAGTGCGCTGGTCGCTTTTCAGTGCAACGTGCGTCGCGTTTCATTGGTCGTTCCATTCGCTCATCCTTCGTTTCTACACTGAGCCCACACCGGCACACTACACTACACTAAATGAAAACGACCAGCGGAATTCGCCAACAAACAGAAACCTGATCGGAGGCACGGCTGACGGTTCACGAGGACTAGGAAAAAACTATTCGCTTTCGCTGTAAAAGTTGCTACAACTATACACTTCATCCCTCGAGTTTGGTGGTCACAATCACACGAGCGTCTTCTAGTCTCGTGTAGATAAGACAAGTCAGCACAAGATAATGCAATTCGTAGATAAGACAGGTCAGCACAAGCTAAGGCAATGGGTAGATAAGACAGGTCAGCACAAGATAAGGCAATTGGTAGACAAGACAGGTCAGCACAAGATAAGGCAATGGGTAGATAAGACAGGTCAGCACAAGATTAGGCAATGTAGGTCTCGTGGTATTGCATCCAGTTGCTCGCAGCGAGTTATGTAGGGCACGAAAACGTAGCAGAGCTCTCAGCTGTTTGCCTCCTATTCGTGTGTACAGTCTTTCGTTGTGGCTGTGACGTTCTGCCTTCCAGGTGACACGGCGAAGAGCCAGCGTGGCGTCCTTCCATCGACCGTACTCGGCGGAGGAGGTGTTGCACAACCCTGTAAACCATGTTGTAAGCATGTACATCACAAATGCATCTCATGACACGATTAACGGCCACAGGCAGCATGTTTAAACGTGTGTTGGCCAACCGCAGTGGCCAGTATTTACAACACGGTGAGCTGATGACCAGGTGATATGTCATCGGGCCGTCACTGTGTGAAGATCAGTTGCTCTTAAGCACTTTTGTTTGTGTGTGTGTGTGTGTGTGTGTGTGACGTATGTGTGTGTTTGCTGGGCTGACTTCTTTGGATGAGTATGTCCATGAGAAACCACTGCATCACCATCACATCCGCTCTTGCTGTTTGCGGTATAAGTATTATTCGTGTAGTCGTACTTGACGGGTAGTGCTGTTTTAGGTGTAGAGTACATAGGTATCTTTGTCTCAATTTTCATGCTGCCAAATAGCATCGGAAGGGCATCTCTCAGATGCCTGGCAAGTAAAGGTGAGTTTTGGGTGGAGAGTAAACACGTAGCATTTATACACCTTGTAAAATGATAATCCTTGTTGTAACGTACATGTTTGTGGAGCAGTCAGTATGCATGTGCACCTGCATTGGCAGTTGTACGGGGAAATGCAACATATATATACGAGAGCAAAGAGGTATGCATGCACATGTAATGACACACATTAGCCAGCAATAGAGCTAAGATTCTGATTAATTAGAACTATTGTTCTATCTAGTAACAAGCAGCAAAGTTTTGGAGAGCTGCACTTGCATATACCTTATTCCTTGTATGTTAGCACATGTGCATGGACATGTCGTGTTGGTTGGAATGTGGGCCTTAAGAAGTTTCTGGAAGCCATACCCGACCTACAAAAGAACGCCCTTCTAACACGAGACATTCCGTTGACCTTACCAGGACAGCCGCACCCGTCTATTCAGCATCCCCAGCTCGGGTACTTCACCGGCGTTAAGTCGGCTGGTTCGAGCTGCGACTACAATACGACGCTGTTCACTGCCAGTGGCAGCGCCAGCGCAAGCTGAGGATGCCCATTCATTGCTGCAGCAAGCGCTGAAGAATAGTGCCAAGGGGTTGGTCTTTCTCTCTCTCTCTCTCCTTGTACCCAGCAGGGGGATACCCGTTGTTCACGGTTACGTTACTGTTTGCAGTGAGGAGCATGCGAGTGATGAAACTGTGCCACAGGGTGCCAAAGTGGGAACACAACAGGATCACAAGATCGGGGATTGCAAGGAGACAGTGGCAGACGAGCAGAACAGTTCGGCAGCAGCCGATGAAAGGTGTGCCCGTCATTGGAAAATATTACCACCAGTAGTAGCCGACCACAGGTCTTTCTATGTGGCTAGAACTTGTGGCAGAGCTGCTGCCCTCTGTGGTAAAGAGGTGGCAGAGCTGCCACCTCTTTACCACAGAGGGCAGCAGCTCTGCCACAAACTCGAAGCGGCAAAGGACACGGACAAGGACAAGAAGTTGATGCTACGACCTCTTTCGTAGCATCAAAGCAGTCACAGCACCAACTTCTTCCTGTCCTTGTCCGTGTCCTTTGCTGCTTCGAGTTCTAATGTCAGTTTACCAACTACCCCAACTTCATATTCTTGGCGCTTACTATGTATGTAGTAATGGTAGAGAGCTTGCTCCTGCGTGTTAAATCATTACAGCTCCACAGTACCTGAGGACTCTGCTGTCTTGCCTGAAAGCACTGCCTGTGATCCTGAACCAGAAGGCGAGGGTTTGGAGCAGGACTGTGGGGAGGCCGAAGGAAGGGACGAGCTAGAAAGCAGCCGATCAAGCCTTGCGCCTGAAGACTTCTGGGCTCAGTGGGCGACCAGTCTGCTAACAAAGCTCAAGCATTGGTATGTGACTTGCTACTTGGCTAAGTTACTGGGTACATGGGGAATTTAGCAAAGTGATGCTGCAGGTAGTACCATAATATGACGAGAGTTCCTACAAAGGACAGTCCCTGTTCGACAGTGAATTGTGGGCCGCTGCGATGTGCAAAGAATCGATTATGACTGCCAGTTTCAGTCTTGCCAGCACGTAGCTTTGTGAAAACCACGGTAATGTGTATAACTCTCACGTAAAGGTAACTGGACTGTTCTTAGACTTGAAAGAGCTGGCTGCTAATCGCGTTGAACTATTTTTCACTACGCACTGAAAGATGTCTTACATTGCCTAATCTTGTGCTGACCTCTCTTATCTACCAATTGCCTTATCATATACTTACTGTCTTATCTACCCATTGCCTTATCTTGTGCTGACCTTTATTATCTACCCATTCCCTTATCTTGTGCTGACCTGTCTTATCTACCAATTGCCTTATCATATACTTACCTGTCTTATCTACCAATTGCCTTATCATATACTTACCTGTCTTATCTACCAATTGCCTTATCTTGTGCTGACCTTTATTATCTACCCATTCCCTTATCTTGTGCTGACCTGTCTTATCTACCCATTGCCTTATCCTGTACTAACCTGTCTTATCTACCCATTGCCTTATCTTGTGCTGACCTGTCTTATCTACCCATTCCCTTATCTTGTGCTGACCTGTCTTATCTACCCATTCCCTTATCTTGTGCTGACCTGTCTTATCTACCCATTCCCTTATCTTGTGCTGACCTGTCTTATCTACCCATTCCCTTATCTTGTGCTGACCCGTCTTATCTACCCATTCCCTTATCTTGTGCTGACCTGTCTTATCTACCAATTGCCTTATCTTGTGCTGACCTGTCTTGCCTACCCATTGCCTCAACTTGAGCACGCAATCTCACCTGCAGGCTTGAAAGTAGCCGACGAGCCTTGATTCGCAAGCGGCGTCCCTATCTGAGCTCGGAAGCGTTCCGAAATGCGCGATACATCATCAGCGGCTTTCTGGTGGTCGCGGCTCTGTTCAGCCTGCTCGTGGCACTGTTGCCAAGCCCCACAGGTGCACACTGTTCAGCAAGACAGCCTACACTCTGGGAGCTGATGGACTTTTCGGGACCTTACGTCGTGGAGTTGCGCTGGTGGAGCGGGCCGCCCCCAACGTGAACTCTCTCTCCCCTTCAAGGTGGCGTTGATGTGTACCTCGTTTTAATCTCATTCCCGTCGGTCGTCATAGCGTTAGGAGCCCCATTTTTCGGTTATTATTTCAATTTTAATATTTTAAATTTAAATTAATTTAGATTTTAAGTACCGCGTTACATCCCCCCTACCCTTGTCTTCTGTCACCCGTTTCCCTATATGTTAATATGTATATATTAATACGAATTTATATAAGTTATATGTATGTTAGTAGTATATTGATATGTCAAAAGGCCACAGTCTGTCACCATCATTGCAGGGTCACAGTTTTCAACTAGGGAATGCAGGAAGTGACGAAGATACGAGGTGCTTGTGAAACGTGCGGGCCGTGCGTGATCTTTTTACAAGAGTGCTGCAGTAACATTTTGGACAATTCACGCGCCTCACAAAAGGCGCAGATATATGGTGCAATACCGAGTGCATATTCTAGATGGTTCCATTGCAACTTCCTTTCCCGACTCGAATGCGCGTGCATTTAGTGCTTTGAAGGCCGTTTACCTACGAGTGAGAACGTACGTTTGAAATCCCGGCGTTACAACGGCTAACCCAGGCATTTCGACAGCCTTTGGAATCCGTCTGTCATTGTGGAGCACAATGTTACCAGTATACAAAACATATATGTATTGTTGATAGTTTATTCTGTGATGACACTTCATAGTGACCGTAGTTCGGGTCTCGTAGAATTTAATAATACAGGTAGAAACAAAACCTGTACATTTCACCTGTAATTAGTGTGATTTGGAATAAACTGGCTGTGAATGCAGTGAATTCAACAGGTGCCCACCTGGAAGGGAATTTTTTCTTACTGAGAGTTCAGTGTCCCCATTTCCTTGTTTCATTACTTCACACAACTTGTAGCATTAGAGAAATGAATGCTGTCTGAACACACCCTGTGTCAGCAGCTGTAATATATACTATATACAGCTGTATATAATATACAGGGGTTGCTCAGGGCTCTTATCTCTGTAAATACCGTGCAATGGGAAATTTGGAAAAAACCCAAAAACTATGTCAGCTTTTTTAAGTATTCACCGTGCTATGGCTGTGGCAACTATTTGATGCCTTTGGCATAGAAAAAAAGTGTGATGCTGTCGTAACCACTGTGGGACATCTTTCTGGAGGGTTTCATCTGTCTGGAACGTCTTTTCTCCAAACAAATACTAATAACATACAAATGATCACTGGAGGCTAAGCCTGCGCTATAAGGGGCATAGGGCAAAACCTCCCAGCACATTTTGGCCAGGGTGGCTACCATCTGGACAACCCTACAACAACAAAGAATTACCCTTCTGGACAACATTCCCAGCCTTGTCTCGCGTTTCAACACGGTGCCCTTTATCAACGTGACCCCTTCCTCCGAGAATTCCACATGGACGACCCCAGCAGACGGCTGCATATTTCTTTTCTTTGGCAGTGTGGAAGCCTTATGTCGCCATTCCACGCTGCTGCTTTTTGTCTCTCAGGTGAAAATTATGCATCCAGGTTTAGTCACACGATTGATCGCAAAAACTTGTCCGCCTTGGATTGAAATCGGTTCAGCAGCTTGCTCAGAGACTGCCAGACTTGTGACCAGACTCCAGTCTGGTCACAAGTGAGGTGTCTGGGAATCCATCTTCCGCAGGCTTTGCGGAACAGTAAGTGCTCGTGAATGATCCCAAACTTTTACTCGACGCTGCAGTGACTGCAGTCAGATGAACGTTTCGATGTGGTTCATTCGTCACCAAACTGTCTGCACCATTTGTACTCTCTTCCCCTTGACATCATTTCTTCGCCATACTCTGCTCGTGGTCCTTGCAAAATCTCATCTGGTTTGACATTCTCCTTCACAAGGAGCTGCTTATGGTTATGCATCTCTGTTCCACAACTACAGACACAGCTGACCTGAGGAGGATTGAGGATTGGATTGATTGATTGGCTCATTTTGTAGAGCATTGGAAACTATGGGAAACAGCAAGCATTCTTTCTCAAAAACTATTGTGCATAGTGTGTGCATGATGATGGGGATCTATCCGTGAGAGTGGTTCATTCACAGCTGCCCGGTACACAGACTCCTTAAGTCACACAAGCAGATTGGGCCTTGGGTAAGAAAGGGCAATGACACATCCATCACTAATCATCTCTATTTATTCCATCCGCATATAAAATCGTCTTTGACAGTGATCTAGATCTATGTACAAGATTTATACAGTGTATATGAAGAAAGGGCGTCGCTTTTGTAGCGTAGCCTCGAGTGCAAAAAGGCACAATGACTTCAATGACATATGCTATCACAAGGGGGAACCTTTCAGATTCAGATCCTGAAATGGGCTCACTACCATGAAAAAATGACTCTGAAATGCGTGACTGATCAGTTAAGTTACACAAACGTTTATGCAGTCTAGAAAACATTAACTAATAAGAACACCACACGAGAATCATGAAGTCTGGTGATGAAAATGAAGAGGAATGACAGGAATGAGGAATCAAAAATTAGTCACGCTGTGGCTGCGGTTTGCCTTCTTCCCAACTAGTCTAGACTGCCTGTCGCTTCGGCACTGGTGAGGCAGTCCCTGCAGGCAGAGTGACGCTTCTTCCAGTTTCCTGAAATTTATTCATTGGTCGATTAATTGTCGAGGCACACAAGCTTGTCGGAGCAATTTGTAGTCCAGAGTCACCCACTGTAGGGACTCTGGTGACATTCATTCATTTCTGCACCGTGCATTTGCAAAAATTCGAATTATTTCAAAGCTATCCTCAAAATATTGATACAACATGTTGCTGTTATCTCTGTAAGCACGTAAATTCTGCCCTTTTCTGTGCATACCGTGATAACAACTCGTTCTTGAACCTCTCAGCGTTGAGTTCCTTCCGCAGCTGCGCCCTAGACTTTGTTGCATTGGGTACGAGGACAGGGTGCTGAAGCAGTGCGCTGGCGGACGGCCGTTGTTCCGCTTGCTTCCGAATCATCTCCTGCAGAACATACACACAAAAAAATAAAATTTGCATAACAGGAAACGACAAGAACACGTGCACCATTCTTTCTACCGTACTTACCAGGAGCAACTGGTTGAACTCTAGTGAGCAGTGGTCAAGGTAGGGTAGCCTGCCTTTGCGTATGGCTGCCCACTGCTGCCCATTCTTGGGTAGAGGTCCACCACCTCCCTGTTATAAAGACCGTAAATATAAAACATAATGCGATAAAAAATATTCTGTTAACACAGTAAACCTGCTAGTAACTGCTTTGCACGTCAAATCTGCTGTGACTTCAAGAGCGATCCCAAGAAAGTTGACAGGGTTATAGGCAGAGCATCGAACCGAAACGTTTTTCGGTTTGTTTCGGGTTCGGCCATAAAAGGTTTCGGTTCAAAGGCTGTAAACCGGTTTGGAACCGGTTGTGATGTGTTACAAAACTATTGGTAGCCACCAAAAATGATACAAGATCTCTTCTTTAAATTTTTTGTGCCCTTATTTCTGTTTTTCAACCAACAGGAGCCCCTTTCATCCGTTTCCCGAGCAACATGCCGCCAATCTAGGCAGTAGGACCGCCCGAATCCCCACATCATCCCAGTATCCCGAACCGGTAACTGAAGTTCTTAGATTGCTTCAGTTCCGGTTCAGCTCCAAGCTGGCACTAGTAATTGCGGTTCAGTTCCAGCTAAAAATATCGGTTAATTCCGGTTTTCGGTTCGACGCTCCGGTTGCAGGCCTACGTACCGCTTCGAAGACCGTCAGTCCCAATGCAAAGATGTCCGCTTTTGTCAGGTGTGAATAGTCGTCCCGAAGAACTTCCTTGGCGAGATATCGACAGTCGCCTTCTTCGACGTACGGGTTCCTAGTCGACGTTACATGCCCTAGGTCACCTGGAAGACAAGACCTCACCTCAATTCAATTCAATTCTTTATTTTCCAAACAAGTTGGTTTCCTCACAGTGCAAATGGTTTGGATAGAACCGCAAAAACTTACCAATCTTGTACACAACCACTTCCTCCAAAGCGGGAGCTTTCTCGTCTTCCTCATCGAACCCGTCGTCCGAGCTTTCCGCGACAGACACGTTGGTCGTCTTGGTGATGAAAATATTTCCTGTTACGGAAGAATAAATATTTGTTCAATACCTCTCAAACGCACATTCACATTTCGATTAAAAGAGACTACGCACCTGGCTTGATGTCCATGTGTACCAGGTTCTGAGAGTGGATGTACTTGAGTCCTTCGGCAACGTGCAGAAGTATCCGCTTCAACTCGGACTCGGGGATTCGTGTCTCATTTTGCTCGTTCTGCTGAATCACATCCGCTAGGCTTCCCCCTTGAATGAACGTGTTGCGTCATACGTTAAAAGAGTACGAAATTGTACGACACGTTTCAGCGTCAAACTTGCTGCCGTTGATTAGCCGATCACACTTTGAACCCCGTGTGCGGCCATAGGCAAGGATACCACTATGGCTATCTTTTGAGAGTAGTGACTCGGTTACAATTGGTTACTTGTCAAAATGTAACTACAGTTACAACTACAGTTACCAAGTCAGTAACTTGTATGTACCCTTTATCAGCTGTGCAACGGAGGGCCGACCATCTACCCGTCATAACGCCTCGCTCATTTCACAAACGGCAACACTTGTGCCAGCACACTTGCCGCCCCTTCTGCAGCACAGTCGATAAATTATAAGAATTTCCCTACAAACTTAGCTGCAGTCAGAGCTGAACAAGAGAATGCCTAGTTACCGCAAAAATACCGGTTCCCCTAGAGACACGAAAACTTACCATTGCAGAATTCGTTCTGGATAATCATGCGATCTTCTTCGGCCCATGCGGAGTAGTAACGCACAACGTGTGGGTGCTGTCCCAGGACAGCGTGGGCATACACTTCATTTAATGCTGTCTTCCTAGGGGACAAAAATGTAAGATTTATATAAATAAAAATTTATAAAAATAAAAAGATTTATTATGACATGGCTCGTAGTGAAAACAGCAATGCCAACTGGCAAAAAAAAAAAATTTGAACAGTTAAGTTAGTACCGATATTCAGGGTTTTATGAAAACAATATTCACAAAATTATTGAGCAACTAATGCTACACGTCGCTATTAGAAAGATTGCGAAGAAAATTTGTACAGGTGCCCATCAGGGGAAGAGCTGGTGAACAGAACCGCTATGCACAATAATTTTTTAAAATAATTTACAACAATTGATAAACTTACTCGTCCTGTGTCCCCCTCATGGGCTTGCGGGACTTCTTGATGGCGTACGTGCAGCCGTCTAGCCTGTGCAAGCACCTGTAGACGCTGCCAAATTCGCCCGACCCTACTTCGCAGAGCTCTAGGAATTCTGCCTCGTAGCGAGACATACTGGGACTCGTCTTTGCGATCCGCTGCACCTAGAGATGACGATGCCTGCTTTTTAGTAATGCATAAGAAGACACAGACCCAGGATTGCTTACAATGCGTTCCAAAACTTTTTTTTTTTTTTTTTTGCTGTAGCTTGTACAAACCATCGAATGAATGGTCACAGTGTTTCATGGGGTTATGTCCTCAGTGAAAAATCAGTGACACCGCAGATGGTTTGGGACATATAACCATAGCAAAAGCCGTAGATACTTTCACAGGAAGTGCGCATGTTATGTGCAGGAGCACTAGCTCACAATTTAAAAAGTTCCAAGGCACTGCCATGGAATCACTTACTTGTAGGAAAGACAGCTGTAAAAATGTGCACCATAACTATCACTCTTACCACCCCGATCTATAAACTTCATTGCGGAGAGGACAAGACATACTAACCTTTGTATAACGTTCATCTTCAACTTCGTCCTGGTCATCATAGAGATCCGACAAATCCAACTTGTCTCTATGCCTAAAAAATAAAAAAATAAAGTCGTTACATGTCAGTACTCAGTACCTTCCGAACTGCCCTACGAACAAGAAAAATCATCATTTACAACTCGAGCGCGCCAATTATCCGTGCTGCGGAGACAGACACCCTTTATGACATAAGGGCCGTTATATATATTTAAAAAAAAAAAAAGTAGGCCAGCAGACAAGAAGGTTGTTATTGTTGGCACAAGGACATGCCATCACACGGAGCGTAACGAATGTTGTTTGGAACGACGGTTACTCAAGGATAACGCGCGAATCGTGGCAGATTTTAAATACCTACTTAATGGCACCCGATGCGACAGGAAAAGCAAAACAACACCCGGTGTTCAACAGGCGGTTCCTTCAAATGACAGCTGCATTTGGAGCCGGGCGGGAAAGTTAAAAAAAAAGAAAAAAGAAAAGATCGTCTGCATCGAAAGAGCTACAGACGACATCTGCTACCGGCCGACGGCACGCGCCATTTTTTTTTTTTTTATTTATACCGCTTCAAGATGGGCTGCAAGAACCGTTAACCTATAGAAGACAGATTTGTTTGACTTCTTGTTAGTCGACTCCCCGTTCTCAGGTAACGGTCGTTTTAACAAACGGGATACAGTCGACATAAGCTGTACCTGGGACTCGTTTCTTGATTGTTCTCGGGCTGGTTCTACGCATAGAACACAGCTTGTCATTTTGAAGTATTTGTTGGTTCTTTTGTACAGACCTCGCTAAACTTTTAGTAAGAGCGGTTACCGCGTACAGATTTTTCGCAAGTGTACTTCGCGGTCCGACTCGCTCAGCGGCCACTAAGATTTGCCGCGCGTGCATATACGAGGAAGCGGACTGGAAGATCACTTATAGATAGGGTAGGGACCCCAGCAGACGACAGTTCTGAAAATTGTCTAACGGGACATAGCGTGCGCAGAAGACAGCACGCGCCATTGCACGGCATATATGGATTCAGCCGAAGCATGACCAAGCGAAAGTAGCGGGCGCAATGGACCAATGACAGTTCGCGCCAGTTGGCAGACGACAGCCATCGCCAGACTCTTCCGTCAGAAAACGGAAGTAAATAAGGACTGTTCATATAGCTTCATCTTGCAGGAGGTACGCGTAACGGAACTTAATGTGGAGGCAACAGACGGCAAGCATGTGACGCGCAGCGGACCTTAGAATTGAAGTTTGCAGACGACAGAAGGCTGCGCGTTTCAGTAGAGAGCGAGGCTGGAGTTAACCCTACAAACCTGCCGACGAAATATATAGTTGTCACGTGCCATTTTAAGCCAACGTTAGGCCAATTTCTGCGGATGCCATTTTCAGACAGACACGCGTATCTTCGTCATTATCAGGGTGAACTTTCGTGCAAATTCGTGGATCGTGGTGTGCTTTACGTATGATCAAACTGCGAAGAAGTGGCGTACGTCATGGAACAGTAAGGTTTCTAAAGTTCTAGAGTCGCTCGGCAAGTTCATCGCACTGCTGGCTTGACGAACAAGCAGAAATACTGTTGACAATGCATTTCCCCCGACACAACACAACACGCCGGAATCAGCTGGAACCGCGAATGTTCCGGAAGTGCACACAATAGCAGACGACACCTGGGCAGGAACACAACATCCGGCGGCACGTGCCCTTCGTCGCACGCGCCACTTTCAATACCCCCTCCTCCTCCAATCACACTGTAAAGACGCCTGGAGACATCTTTACAAAACGTGGGGAACCATCTTTTGAGGAAACGTCCGTACAAAGGAAAAGAGGAAGCAGATCGTTTCCTTCAGAGGAAATGAGTTACCCGGAGCGTTTTCTGCTGAAAAAAATAAATAAAATAATTTCGAAGAAGCGGACGGGATGGAAGTCCTGAATACGCTTCCGATGGCTCAACTCAATCACTTTCGTTCGCACATTTCTCCCGTGTCTTAGTTTTGATGTTTAGCCTATGCAGGGCTGCCTAGAGAACCAAAAAGGAAAAAAACCAACAACGTTGTCGTCCTCCGAACATCAATGTCGAGATGACAAGCACAATACTATCAAACTGCGACAAGATATCTCTCAGACGCTATCGCGAGTGAACCGATAAGCTCTGACAATTCGGTTGCCCAGTTCTGGACACGAACTTGAAGCAATCTTTAACTACGATTGGCTCGCAACTCTACGCTGTGTTGCCTGTAATCTTACAAGATACCACCGCCCTTGACGCTGAACAGCAAACGAGGTCGATACAGATAAAATGGTTAAAAAGCAAGCGAGCTGGTGACTAAGATCCATGACGAAAACCCGAGACTGGGAAAAAGACGAAAAACAGACGACACAACACAAAGTCTCAAGTCTCAATTGAGACTTTGTGTTGTGTCGTCTGTTTTTCGTCTTTTTCCCAGTCTCGGGTTTTCGTCATGGAGGTCGACACGTCGCATTTTTTAGAAGCGTCCCCCCTGGTGCAATTTGACCACAAAAGGGTGATACGGTATCACCGCTGGACTGACCGTTGGTAGAGAAGGACCGGATGCAGCTGTCCACGTGCCGAAAGACCCCCCCAAAACGGGACTATCAAAACGACGACTATTTAGAATAAACGGGAGGGTACTGAATGACCAAAGTTGTTCACCTGGACTTCACCTGGCCTGAGTATACGACCCGCGTTTCGGAGCTTGTACCGTGAGCTTTTCGCAAGTTGGAGCAAACAGAAAGGTTGGCCAAAAAGGCAGGAAACAAAAAAAAGTGCATCGACTTTTCCTTAATAATGCTTACAGTAGCTACGTAATCAGTTCGTCCACTACGGAGGCTATTATTCTCAATTGGTTGATGGCTCGATCGATAAGAAATCGCAGACTCTAAATGGAATGCTTGTATATAAGCCCAATAAAGCTTGATAGGGCGTGTGTTCTACAAGCCGGTCATTGAGAGAAAAAAAAAAGATGTTTGCGCAGTAATTAAATGATAACTTGACTACGTGACAAGGTCAATGTCACAACCGCTCCAAGAGGATAAGTTGCGAGGGATTTCTTCCCTCTTTCGTGGCACACCTTTTGAACGAGATGTACACGGCGCTACCAACGCCACCTGGATATAGTTACGTGGACATATGAAGTCAGAATTCGTCTGCTACAGCGATTCGCCCTTCTGCGAATTCAAATCAAATGATTGCGGCTAACTTGGAACCTGTAGACCTGAATCTTTGGACTAAAAGTACAACACGCTTTCCAGAAAAACAGTTTCGGGCTGTTCTGCGCTTTATTTTAAAGATTTCCGGATTTAGTACGCGGGGACTTTCATTCACTACTCGCAGACGACGGTGGCTCGTCTCATGGCTACGACCACTGAAAGAACGTCCGTGATTGGCTACCGCAGTTGAAAACACGATCCTGATTGGCTGACTCTTAAGTCGTTACGTCAAGTCGACGAGTAATCTTAGGTTTACGTTTGCCTAATCCCTTTTGAGTCAGGGCAGGTGACGTGCAGGCTTTCGCTATCTAGGTGGCACTGGCACTACGTCTACCGGATTCGTGCCAATATACAAGCCAATCTAAGCCAACGGGTCTTCTCCAAAAGTAGCAACAACCGCAACCAACACTTTGCCGACGAGAAACGCGCAAACCGTAAAACAATATCCGTTGTCCCTCTGCCCGTTACACGGACTGCGTGCAAGACAACTTAGGAAACCGATCTGTTTTGACAGACCGGATCGTTTCTCACTAAGCCTTGCCAGAAATGTCATCTGCCCAGATTGTTCCACCTGCTCAGAGGAGTAGACAGGTGAAGGCTTTGAACAATGGCGATGGAAATCATGAACAGCTAGCGCAAGGTGCTCTGCACATGTGGGCTCCTCTTTTGAAGCAGGTTGCAGGGTATATTAACTGCACAAGTGCAGCTGGTAGAACCTGTCTACAAGTAACAGCACGTTCATATTATATTGTGTTGCAGCTGTGACTTGATACGGTTAAGTCGCAGGGCATGTGGGTTTGGGAGTGGTCGGATACCGGGTAGGAATATCGCGTTTATCTCACTTCAGCTGTGACAAGTTTTTTTTTTTTTTTTATAAGTTTGTCCGGCGAAAATGTCCCACACTGAACAGCAGTTCATTCCTGGGGTGCTACAAGAGCGCCAGTGTTACAACCAGACGTATCACGCTATCGATAAGACAGCTTCGGAAAAATAAAATTCGATCGTTTGTCTATCTGAATAAAAGTTACTGAAAGAACATTGTGCACGGCTTCCGAAATTACAGCGTAAAGCGTGCGATTCAAAAGGAAAGTGATTAACTGAAAGAATCGTTAGTAAATAATTGAAAGTACTTAGTTATAGTTGAAAGTTAGTCTGCAGAAGAACAATTAGTTCTAGTTACTTCCTCAGCAACCTCCAGTTAGTAACTCCCAGAGACTGCTGAGGCGCATATCGCAGACAGAGTGGAGCGTATCTTCTTAGCTTCGTGAGACTTTTTAGTTAGCTATCCATATTGAGATTACAGACGTTCGCTAGACTAATACCTAAGCTGTCTGCTGCTGTAGATTGACGTGCATAAAAGAATGCTGTCAATAATTCGTTGTTTTTATTCAACAATATGTTGTTTTTTACCAATAATTTCATCCTGATCAATAACGTTTCCGCGATTTTTTATTATTATTATTATAGTTTTTTTTTTAATGACGCGTACACTACCCAACTTATGGAATGTAAAACAATGCCGGTACGACAATTTGTTACGATGTCGTCGTTCATAAGCCTACACGGCTAACTCATCTACCATATGCTAATATCATCTTAGATATCATATGCTAGGCGTACATGGTGAAGAAACATTAAATAAGAATGCGAGGTGTAAATCCGATATCACAATCCCAGTAAAACAACGTGAAGCCCAGAATTCCTGAAAATTGAGAATACCCCTAAAATGCACTTTTATTGAAGATACGAAATGGCTCATGTAAAATAGCGATCGACACGGAGGAACCCAGGGTATGTCACAATGGCATAGAGCACGCCAGGGGAACTGCCGAGAACGGCCCAGCTGGTGTTGATACCTGGGGGGGGGGGGCACCTGGGACGTTGTTTTGTGGAGGGTCACCCTTGTGTCCCGGTTGGGCATTGTGGAAGGTAACGGAATTTGGTAGGGTCGCATGGTCGAAACGTCTGCCTGCGTCGTTTTTCGGCTTTAATTGCGCTTAAATAAGGACGGTGATGCCATTTCTTTAGCTGTTTCAGTTCATCTACATCTGTCGTAGAAGCTGTTAACAATTTCACGTTGAATAAAGCCAGGCCCGATAGTAGTACGCTGTTCCCAAACGGTTGTCCGCTACCCACCCGCCATCTTGCAAGGAATCAACAGCACCGACCTGCGAAGGGTTGAACGGGGCAACGGGGGAAAAAAAAAGGCGCCCCCAATCCTTCCCTCCCGAAACAAAAAAAAAACGGAGAGCAGCAGACACTACAAACCACCTTCAGCATCTAACGGTCGTGCTGACCTTTCAAAGCAAGAAGAGACACGTCGGAAGGGGTTGTTTTCTCCTAATTTGGGGCCATCGGACATGTTTTGGGGAAAACCCCACACCTCCTCGCAAGTGATTCGCCTAGGGAAAGGAGGCACAATTCTCCCAAAAAGAGAACTGCACCAAAAATAGCCACTGCCCCCACGCGACTTGTCGTGATTTTAGGCGCAGGTGGACTCCTTCGAAGCGGCTATGCGTAATGGCTACTTTTCCGGGACTTCGGGATGGCGTACTTCGAGGGTAACAGGTGAAGTCTCCGCATGACCGAATCTGCTGTCCCAGAAAAAAAAGAAGTACCATCCTCTATTTTGGCCAGATATGGACGACGATGGGGGTAGTCTAGACGGTGAAGGTTGCGTGATTGCTACGATACGTAAAGGCATGCGAAAATAAATCGTGTTCAATTTGCTGACGCCGCCGATGAAGTAGCAGACGACAGTCTACCGCTATGTGGATGCGGTTGTACGGCCGTGTTTTACATGAAAAACGGACTTCTCGACAATCGGTAACCTATTCAGGTTCGCTCTGTGACGCAAGTGGGAGACAAGCCATGACGTCGTTCTACAACTCGGCACGACAAGGTTCGTTCGCTATCGAAAATCGCGAATTCCTCTAAATGCAACCACGGCTACTTCACCACAATCTCATGCACAAAACCAACACAGCTACTGTGGACTAATTGTAAAACACATCATACGCGTTACTGGAATAGATAAATACTTGTAAAGACTGCAATAAAGACTGGAAAGCCGTTTAGAATACGGACAGTTACGAAAAGGTGAAGGTCGGCGCATAATGCATACAAAAAAATCGCCCCACCCCGATTTTTTCTGGAGCAAAAAAAAGGCCGGTGACAACGCTCTGGGTATGCAAAAAATATGCATCAATACAAAGATGCAGCGAGGCCGTACGAAAGGTCAAAAAGTGCATTCAGCAGGGAAATCGTCGACGAGAATTTGAAAAAGGCGCCCGGAGCGCATCAAGCGCGATAGCGATGCCGAGTATTCTAGGAATGTCACGTCACAAACTAACTGATCGCGCTGACCCACAGCGAGGATCAAGTAATCACAGTGAGCAAATCACTCACCTGAAGACGCTAACACATTTTCGAGGGCGCTTAAGCCGGCTCGCCGGTGCTGGTGTGTCCGGTACTGGGGAGAACGGGTTCACGTTGGCACCCTGATCAAATAGCTGAGAGCGATGGCGTACGATGTCTTGCGAGTTCGGAGCCTCAGCTCGCTGCAGCAAAGTTTTCGGCGTCTGAGGTGATCCAAAGAGTCGTAGAGCCCGAATCTTCTTGTACGGCGGCGTGTCCTGCCGTGGAACGGGCCGGACCTTGATGACAGGCACGGCAGGCGACCGGTCTATTCGAACGACGCCAGAATCGGTGGAACTGTTGAGATCGCTGGATGAGGGAGGTGAATTGGAACGGCCGCGTTCATCCATGTTGTCCTCGTCTCTAAACAGCGTCTTGGGGGAGAGATGGTAGCTGGAATCCATATCCACAGGACCTTCGCGCCCTCCGTTTTGAAACTATGGCCGGCGACATGCAAACAAAATCCGAACGCAGCCCGCCGAAACAGGGAGGGAGGGCGTCACGTGAGAGCGCATTCCACCAATCACGTTCCCTTTGCGTCACTTCCGCCATCCTTTGGGGGCCGTATAAGTATGGCGCGGCGGTATCCAAGGTAACGGATGGACGATTCCAGTGTTGCAGACGATTCTGATTAGTGTAACCAGCGGGAAATTGAAAGTTCCACCCGAAAAGAAGGGAAATAACCTCTTGATTGTACGAAGGGAGAGAGACGTTTCAGCTCATAAATTGTGGCCAATGTTATTTGTGACGAGAGATGAACCTTCGTGCACGGTGTGTGCTTTTGGTGGAATTTCCGCCAATCATCACTCAGTCTCCTGTGCATTACTGTGCCGTGGGACTTTTGAAATGATGAGTGCGATCTATCTGATCTGTGGTTGAACGTAGTGTCTGCGGTGCTAAATAGATGCTATAAAAGCACAGAAATTACGCTGTTCAATGTACGAGGTGCAGTAATACGTTTGAACATGCTTGCATGACAAAAATAGCGTAACAGGTAGATCCTGCGCATTCTAAGGATGCTCAGCTGTAGTTGCGCAATGCCTAGCAACGGGAGGGCCTTCCTAGTGACGTCATGACGCATGTCTGAGTCAGACCCATACGTCAGAGGCGCGCGGGAAGTTTCCAAATCAAGTAGGGGCATGAGTCTGAAGTGTTTTCTGTCGATAAATGAATTATGTGTCCGGATAAAAAGCGTGAAGGAGATTCCTCTTACCTATATGAGAGCACAGCAAGAACGGTTCGCGTGTGAGGATCCGTTGCGACGTCATGTGGAGCTATGGAAGTCATAAATAAGCCAGACACACAAAAAAAAATTCTGCGAAGTGTTGCAGATAGTTTTTCGGGCTCCATTGCGCGTCCCGAAACCCCGATTTTCTTGGTTCTATATTTATTGAACGAAGTTCCGCAGAACTACGGAATCCCACCCTATATAGAAAACGATTTGGTCTTTTTACTTCTCGTTGCAATATGTGTTGAATATTTTACATATTGTGTAAATCAGTCCTTGTCTTTTTTTTTTCCTTCAGTCATGGTCGGTCACTGCCTTGCAAGTATTTTGTTGAAGTCCGCGACACCCTGAAAGTAGAAAATAGTCAGAAGCGAAACACGTCATATCAACATATTTGTTCAAACACAAAAGCGCGAGACATAGCACGTGTGCATGACTCGGAACGTGTTTGCTGGCTCGTGAGTCACATTGTTTTTTTGCTATCTATCCGGGAGGACCTACCGAGGCAAGAAACGTCCAGTCAGAGCTGACCCAATATATGTCATGTTAGGAACAAGTCTGGACAACCTCCCATCTTATCAGGACCGCGGTGATGTCATGGGGATTTATCTCTCAAATGCGGGTGCTTTTGGAAATTTTGATAACAGAACTCCAAGGCTGGCCATTACTTATTAGTTTTAACGTTTCCTTTTTTTTTCTTTCTTTGTGGGTAGACGAGATATGGGTCAAGGCTGATGAGCTCACCCCCATGTGGTAAGGAAAGTTTACATGTGTTCGGATTACTATAAGTCGGTTAGGTATTTCTCTTTCAGATAATCTGTTCTCTTTTTAACATGATCCGCGCTGTAGCGAATAAATTTTGTTTATCGAACAGGTAAACTGCTAACGTTTACTTGGTTTAATACGGGTTGCTGCTCTTACGCAGTTGTGGCTATACGTAGTTTGCGTGACAGTCACTGTATATAGGCGTACTCTACGTGTTTTATCAGGAAGTACTCATACATAATAGTCACTACGTATAGTCATATAAGTGGTCACTAGAGTCGTCACATATGATGACTGTGGTTTGCGTAATGTCCGCCCCCCCCCCACCAACTCCTTCCTGCTGTCCTCTGTCCATCTCGTTATGGGAAATTTAAGGAGAGGTCAGCCTAGACAAGCTGACTTGCTACTCCGGGCTACCTGACAACTAAGCACTAAGACCAACCTGCCCACCTGCTAAACTTAAAAATGTATGATTATTATTGTTTTTTTCTTGTTTGTTTTTTGCGTTTCTCTATAAGTTTCTTGGTTAAAACCCAAGGATAATCAAACAAATTACGACAAATAGTCATATACGAAGTATCTCGAAATATTTTCACGCAATCACGCGTAAAAGATAATAAAAATCATAAACGTTACAGTAACGCCTTTGTGCCTGAAATAATAGCACGCCTCTCGATTGCCGGCTACACTGGCATGCCGTACCGTCGACTCTGCCAAGTGTCCTATGTTCGTCCTTCAACGAACAGGACACACACTCGTCAAGATGTGCGGGTTCTGATCCTGCTCCTGTCTGACTTTTTCGACAACTTATCGACACATCTGCACAATGATAACGTGTCGACAGGACGTTTATCCACAACGGAACTTATATCCAGCCTAATCTCCAAGGGCGAGAACCCGGATATGAGAAGGAGCGAAGAAATACCAAACATTTTTGCGCTGAAATTAAGCTTCAGCGGGACGACCGTAAACGATATGGCCGCTGGCAGAGGAAATCACGCTTGAGACAAAGTTCGACCTCAACAATGTTTACAGTACCGGCGCTAAAGGTGCCTCGTTGTAAGCCACCGTGTTTATATACGCTTCCCAGTGCGTGGCCAAAAATGGTCAGATGTGCGTCTAGGATGGATCATATTTATTTCAAAAACCACGATGGTCCGGAGGACATTATACATGGAGGTGGGAACATCAGCGGGTCATGGTACATTGACAAGGTAAAATCAGACGGAAATACGAAATCAAAACAACGACAACATCTTGGAATAACAGAATAAGAACAAGAGAAGCAAGCAAGCAAAGCGACAACTCAGCGTCAAAATAAAACTAACACTGGTTTTGTAGATGAAGAAAGCGAGAAAGGGAGTTTCGGAAAACTAGTCGGAAAACTGCATGGTCGTCAATGATTGCGATTGATGATGGGAGCTTATTCCATTTCATTCAATGGTAGTGGTGAAAAAAAAAAATATATATATATATATATTTAGAGAATGCGTTAGTAATACAGTGGAACCGAGTGACCTTGTTATAGTGTGATCGAAGCGAGGGAAAATCACACTCGAACGTGTGATGGGTGATTGTTGAGAAGACAAGGTGGAAAAAAAAAAGGAGAAAAAAAAAAGGAAAATCTATGGAAGAGGGTTAACCTGGCAAAGCGACGACGATGTTCGAGTGGCTCGAGGTTGAGACTTAATTTTAACACGGAAACGGAGGTAGTGATCATTTCATGGTAACTGAGAAAAAAGACGCTATGATTTAGGCGGTATCTTTTTACTTCTTCCGGTGTTGTTCCGCGCAGCCCCTATATTATTCTACTACCTTATGGCACCTTATGGCATACCATACCACCATATATCTACTACCTTATGGCACGTAGGCCATTCACAAGTGATCAAAGTCACGCTTACGTATAGCGTACAGTTGTGTGAGGCGTGATATTACATTCGAAGTGTAGTAAGCATTAGACAACGGCATCAATTGGGACCTGTTCCAAATATGTTAGCCCGAAAGGATACAGAGACACGCACTACAGATGTCTGTGTACCCCTTCATACAACACGTTCCTTTGCGTGTACCAGCATAACCAAACACGCTGTACACATGCTTTCTCTGCTGTTCCAAATATAGGTGTACGTTAGGTGTGAGTTCGCTGGCGTTCGTTATGACGATAATTTGTCGGTTTCTTCCCAGTCTTGGGTGGCAACTATGTTACTGTAACTTAACTTAACTAAGCTTTTGGTTGGTGTGCTCAGGTAGCGAGATCTTTCAATTTCGTGCCCTCAAGAAACGGGCGATTTGGTCGAAAGTAGAGAGTTTTTCTCATCAAAAACCATTCTTCTGTCTATTCCTTTTCTGTTCCCTTCCTTTTCTCTCAAAGTGCTATTAGGCCTACGGAACTCTTCTCTTTATATAACACTATGTAACTACAGCGCAACAACAAGCGCAACTATAAGTTTTTTTTTAAAAAAACAGACCAAAAGCCAGGAGGAGTCAATTAGAAAGATGCAGGACACTGGCTTGAACAACGAGGAACGTTTCGACGCTTCGAAAAAAAGTTTTTTCGGAGTTACACTTATTCCGCTTAGAACGTAACTGTAAAGTAACAAAGCTACTTTAACGTTGTAACTCTATGGCTGTAACTAGTTACATTAAAACAACAAGAGTCACTGTAAGTGTAACTCATTTGCTTTTTTTGAGTAATTTACCCATGACCGCGTCAACATTGAAAATTATGTATCTTGTATCGCTACCTGGAGGATGGGACAAGTGGCAAAGCCTATTACTATTGAGAATTGAGAATAATTACTATTATTATTATTTGCAAGATTTTCTTAATATTTGCTTCAGCTTCCCTCACCCCCCCTCCCCCACCTCCATCCACTCTCTTTCGTTATTTCTATTTGCGCATGTGTGTCAATACATGTAATTCCGTTCAAGTGAATACCAATAAACTCAAACTAAACTCAGGCCTAACAATAAAAGTACAAAATAAGTACGCAATAATAACGTAGTAAGTGAGGGATGTTGAATTTTGGAAAAGCGCTCCCCAAAATATCTCTGTCGACTGTTACACGGTTAATTACAAGGTTCCACTTTTGGATTGTTCGCCTGTCTATATGGCGGAATGTTGCTTGAAGGGGGATAGTTTGGGAACATTTGCCATAGATAATCGAAGAAAATTAGCAAAAGGGAGAGGTCACAGACTAGCGGGTAAATAACGATTGAATTAGACAAAAACTTGAGGCCTCGTGTCTCAAGTTTTTTGTCGAGTTAAATTTAAATTTTGTACCACTATCTTTGAGTGTTTTCAGTTTGTACAAGATCTATTGATAATGGCTATATTACGTGTCGTTTGAGGCTTACAAGCACACAGGGTACGTTTTCAAGAAACGTTTGCTCAACCATACTCGTCATTGCTTATGGAAAAACTGGTAAATTTTATTCCTCGAGCACTCGATCTGAAGCATTTGTAATGTCAGCCAATGCAGACGACGTTTCAAATGAAATCGAAAAATGAAATTCGAACATTCGCGTAGCCTTGAACATTTCGTTCCGAGTTCGCTCGGACCCTCTGGAGTTAGCTCCAACTTTACTGACACCTTGCGCTCATTTCGAAAACTACGCGCGAAATTAATGCGTAGCACGTATATCCTGATTATTACTTCAGAAGCGGCTACAGGTGGCGCTGGCATGGGCGACTCTGCGGGGCTCCCTATTGGTCTATTAAAAGTGCAGACGCTTTACAGCTGTTTTATTGGACACGGATAATAGCGGTGCTCATTAGTGTGCTGTATCCCGCTGTGGTATAACGCGCTACAGTTACTACAGGTGGTGATGGCAACTGGTAGTGTTCCACTGTTTCGCGTTCATTAACATACGTAGGTGTTGTCGTCTGCGTACTTGTCGTCTGCGTGGTACTTGTCAACTTCCAAGAGGTTTCGCCGTTACAGTGCTGTCGTTATAACAGGGACGCTGCTTGCGTGCCTGATATGGCGGAATGTCACTCAGGGGCTTTTATCGTGCGTCCTGGTCGTAAAACTCAACTGTAAAGACAACATCTATGCTGCTCTTATAGCCTTTTTTAATCAAAACTTTGTAAAGGATAAGAAAAAAAATCATGTTTGTCAAAAGACGAATAGTTGACCTCATTTAATTAAAATCGAATTTATACAAATTTTATCGGATGTGGAAATAAGCTCGGTAAAAACTAATTGCAACAAAGCATATTTACTGATTCGCTTCATCATTCTTCTTTTTCGTAATATAACTTTTAAAATAAAGCGTATTAGATTTTCTTCGATGAAAGAAAGTCCTTTTTCTTCTTTTCGATTTCGAATGCGCCTAGTGAAATAGGTTGCAACCTAGGACGTTAGACATATCAGGAATACGTCATAATCCTCCTCCTCTCCATATTTTTCGTTTAAAAAAAATAATCTGATAAACTTTGCTTTAAAGCTACGCGTTAAAGACGTGCACCATACTACATACCAGATGAGATCACATAGCACACTACGTGTACAAAATAAAAACACATGAAAATGTGCTCCGACTGTGAAAAATGTGAGCAGTTGCTATGAGATCGTTGCGCCACGAACGGCGGACACGCGAGTCTACATAACGGCAGAAACGTTATGGGAAAAACAAATGGGAACCATATAGGAACTATATAGGAACTACAAATTAGCACGAGGCTCGTGATAATGCTGAACGATAGTTTGCCCAACAACGGGTCGTGATAAAGTAGGCCATTGGACGACAGAACGATGACAATATGGCCGATATATCGATAAGCGCAAGAAATTGCATTGTTTTAGAAGAAACAGAAAGACGTCTATTTTTTTTCTTTTTTTTTTGCATACTGTCGGGGAAAGAAATGATAATGCCAGTAGCAGTTGAAGTGGGCTTTAACAGAATGCAAAGCAGAAGGTGCTTGGAAAAGATAAGGATAAAGGACTATATCCGGTAAACTTTGCATAAAGTTTCCATGACATGTGCATCGCTTCTCAGGCAGTACGCGTTGTTTGTGAGCAAATGAGACGTGGCCATATAGATAAACTAATTAATAAAATGATATTACGCTTCGCGCAACTGTAACAGATACCAATGAAGCTGCAGATGTCGAGAAATTCATCAGTGTACGAAGTGCTGGGATATCATGTTTTTTCTTTTTTAGATTTTTTACTGTAAATTGGGGAAATTAGAATCTCCCCCACACACCGCACATTGGTCTGTTCTGCCAATTTCTTGAACTATGAAGCGAGTATTTTCATGAAGGCATAGCAGAAAATATAGGACATATATTGGAAATGTCCTTATTGGAAATGTCCTTATTAATTGGAATTCCTTATGGAATTATGTCCTTATTAATGGAAATGTCATATATTGGAGTTCAGCTTTTGTACTTTTTCTTTCACTTTTAAGCTTTTACTTTCTAAAAATAACATTTTAACACCACGCTGAAAAAGACTGAGTCTGGACACAGGAAATAAATCTACAGGACACAAACGACTTGTGTCCTGTCGTCGTTATCTCCCTGCGATTCACACTTGATTGATTGATTCCTCAACTTTTCGCATTCGTACTATATTATCGGTATTAACTCCCAAGCTGACCTGTTCATTCATTTTCGCATAATTTGAAAGGTGGTGCCCGTGCACAATAACAGCGGTTTGAAGCAAGCACATCGCACGCATAGCGGTTAATTCACGTACCTGTTCGTCGTTCCGTGCCTAGCGAGACCGCTGTCAATAAAGTTTCCGGCAGCGCGACCGAAGATGGAATATGTCCCTCGCCACAACGCGCTTACATTTTATTCTCTTCGGGCAGGTCGTTCCTTCTTTCAGACCACAGCCTCTTTTCTCCTTTATGTATTAGCGGTTATTATGAACGAGAGACCGATGAACTCAGTCAACGACTGGTCAGCCATATATGACTCACAGACCAATTGAGTTCTTTGCTGTCCAAAGACAAGCCCTTGTTGAATGTGTCCCGCAGATGAATACTAACGTGGACTCACACACCTACATTCCAGTGGGGTGGACGACTGATACAACAACCGTTCCTTGGTACGGGTTGCAGCCCATGTCAATTATGTTTGTCCGATGTTTTCTTCGAAACCCTGAAGTCAAACCGTCCTTTCTGGATGACTTTTCCTGCCAAAATAAATAGATCACCCCCCCCCCCTGAAGTCGGCCCAGGATGCATCCCCATGTCTTCCACTGCTTTCATACACCTATACCTCGGACACTATACACGTGTTCAAAGAACAAATAGTATAGCGGCGACCCTCCCGATTATACGTTTACATTATTCCATATAGGTGGCCTGTTGGAACCCGGTCGCTATCATTTTGGTATCACGGTGCAGACAAGTTCTAGCCCAACTAGCCCAACAACGTATACTGCGTAGACAAGTTGGGAAATTTTTCTTATTATTTATTGTTTTTCGCGGATCGAAGACCCTGGCATCGCCCCCGACGTGGAACATCGGATTATTACCATTCCGGTGTTTCTTACCTTTTCTTTATTGTTTATTTATTTTTTATATAGGAAATGTCGTACTTTATTTCGGGGAGGGGGGGTAGCTCTATAATATATTCCAGAACTGATCACTGCAACTATATAACATGTTTTCGAGGGGTGTATGCCACTTTCTATGTGTGATAGTGCACGACATGGATAGAGATATGAATGATATGTCTCGAAATATATGTCCCCTATTTTGTGTTCCAGCCTCAGAACATTAATTTCCATCTAGATATACGAATCTTACCGCTATGCCGTTACTGAACCTCCGTTGTGCAATGTCTTTCTACCATAATAACAGTGTGTGGATCGCAGACTGAAAGTAAAGTGTTGCGTGTGCTTGTCTCAACGGCAAGCAGCACTTTTTTTTCTCTCTCTCTCTCTGTAATCTGTTCATGCGAAAGCGTCAATGCCCAATTTCCCAGCCGCATGACCACCTGTTGGTTCGGCCTAGAAGAGGTAGAATAATTGAAACCTCTCCGATAATTGCTGCGAATATGAACGGCACTCACGTATGTGCATGGGTATAGGAATCTAACTACGAATCTAACTAATGGAAAGCAAGGCTTCTGTTCTGTCTTCTTTTCCCATTTTCGTCGTTTTTTTTTTTTCGCTGGCATTTCTGATTTTTTTTATAAGTGGACCATGGGTTTGGCCATAGAAAATTAAGGAACAGAAATGACCTTGGAGAGATCTCCATGTAGAGATACTTATGTCTTAATTACCCAGCATTATTTCTGCGCGTAACCGTTCTTCTGTTCCCTCGTGGGCATATGTATCCTCCCCGCCCTCCCAGCGAAACGAATTTTAGGAAATTGTTGACAGGTAAATTTTACAGTAGCACAATATACTATAGAAAACTATAGAAATGCTATGCAATAGAAAACTTACTTCATTTAGTCGGATACAATAAATTAATTTCATCAGATTCTGCATCTCTACGAAGGCAGTCCTATCGGCAGTGCCAACATTCCCTCTGAAGTCATATCCGTATCCAACGGTATCCATAGCAATCCAGTACAATCAACTTCGGTGAAATCTTTGTAATGGCTGTCCTTTAGGCGCGTTTTAGTAGTTATTTGCTTTGCTTGCTTCAGGTGCGCAAGGAAGCAGCAAGTATGGCACAGATGGAGGTAATGTGAATCGTATTGTGCGTATTGCGACTATAAAAGGAAACACGATTAGTGAACCTTTAACTGTAGCCACGATGCGTTAGGCCTAATACTAAACTAGCTCTAGTCTTCATTACGGTACTTTTGCGCAGATTCCCTGGCTGCCATATGTTCTCAGTTGCAGTTAGCACCGGCGCATATTAATTTCCTAGCACGATTTGGTAACACTTTGGATTCCATCATTATGCGAGCGCATGATCTTTGTTTGGTGCTAGGACTAATGTCAAGGTGGTTGGCTGCAACATTGCGCTTCTGAAGTTACAAAACCATCTCTTCCCTCCTGCAGGGTTACATTCCGGACAGGGTGAAGAATGCTGAGAAACGTCTGGAACAGAATGCCTACGATCTCGAGGCATGGAGCGTTCTCCTGCGAGATGCACAGGTACGCTACAACGTCACACCGGAAGGACCGAAGGAATTTACCACGTTTTAAGTGTCGTTCTTGCGATGAACTACAACTCGGCGACTAGTTGGCTGTCGTTCCATGTTTTGACTGTTGGCTTTCTTGCGGGACAGCCTAAGTTCGACGGGGATCCAAAATATTGTTTAAAAATATATTGCTTCGCAGCCCACATCAATCCTGATGTCACTAAAGGCTGTTAGGTTACCTAAGCCGGCGTTCACACGGGGCAACTTTTCCCAGCAACTCGAAGCAACTCAAACCAATGTCTTTTGAGCAATTTCGAGTCCGCGTTCACACGCAGCAACTCTGTAGCTCCACCCACAAGCAACCTTATGGCGACCGGACAATGTGGGTTCGAATCGAACTGGTGGAATCTTTTCTTTAGCTGCTGTTTATCAAATTTCAGTCAGTTTTATTGCTCCAATAGATCATTATTGCCGTCCAGAAGTGGCAACTGATATGTTTCCGTGAAGTTCGTAAAAAAGAAAAAGTTATTTTTTAGCTGCACCTCCAGGATTTGAACCTATGAACCCACGAACGAAATCCACAACGCCATCGGGAGTCACGTGGCAATGCTTCCCTCTCTGATTGGCCGATGCACGAGCAACTTCTCAAGTTTTCGGTCCGGGAGCGATTCGCAGCAACTCGGAGCAACTCGAGTTGCTGGAGGTTGCCGGCTGACAGCAACTCCAAAGTTGCCGATAGTTGCTGCAAAAAGTTGCCCTGTGTGAACGCTGCCTCAGGTTACCTAAGGCTTAGCCTACAGATTCCAGCTTTACAGGTTCAAACCTTACCAAGGACACGAGCAGCTTGATGTTATGGTGCAACCCAGAGTTTCCATGCAAAGCCTTCAGTCGTCGTGTGGAACAGCAACCCTCACACACACACACACACACAAGTGTGACGGCAAGGTTCTAAACTTCCTCTGTGTGCACTTTTCATGCAGAACAAGAAGATAGAGGATGCGCGCATGCTGTACGAGAAGATCGTGACGCAGTTCCCCAACGCTGGCCGATACTGGAAGATATACATAGAGCACGAGGTTTCGTATATGTCACATTTTTCTCCTACTCTCTATAGGAATAACGTTTCCACATCGTCACTTGCGTTAACTGGTGTTCAATGTGCACGCCCCTGATGCCCCAGAATTTTTTATCACGCGCAACGAAGTTTAATAATGCAGCGTGTCTTTGCAGAAAATGGCACCATAGATTGATGGTGCCAATGGTGCACAGACTTTTGATGTTGTAATTATGAGGTGCTCTATTGGTGCTCTTTTGGGCTCTATTTGGTGGGTGAGGGAGGACACATTCAGAGCAACAAAAGGGAAGGCTTAGAGGTAACGTGGTCACAGCAAATTCATAACTGCAATTGCTTCGGGTAGACTGCGAAAACCACAAATTCTCAATCATTTGTATAATAAATCTCAATAATAAAAGCTCGTTAATTTGTAAGCCGCGATAGAATCGTGACAGAACTTGACAGAATAAGTTTTTGAATGATATCCTGATTTGCTGAAGTAGTTGTTTGACATGTACAGCCAGCAGAAAATCTTTTATCGATCGAATCGTTGTTCACAAACTTTTTATTTATTTATTTTTTAATGTGGAAAGAAAAATTCTGAAGCATCAGATGTGCACCGTGCTAGTCTCATGGTCTGAGATGTGGACTAAATAAATGTTTCCAAAGTCCCATAATCTCTGTCAGGGTTTGAGGGTGTCTTCTTTTAGTCTGTGGTCTCTTTTTCTGAGTTGGTCTCTGATTGCTGCGGAAGCCACACATGCACAACATTGTTTTTCTCTGTGTGACACACACACACACACACACACATTTTGGATCCGTGTGCTTGCGTGAATGACTGGTTGTGTGCTTGTTATGGATGGACGGACGGACATTCGAAAGTCGCCACCTCAATAGGGATATCTCTTTAGGTAATCGACAGATGGTAGAGTAATGGCTGAGAAATAATTAGTCTTTGTGGCTTACGTGCTCAAAAATACATGCTAAATTAACAATTAAATCAATTAGTACTTAACAATTCAGAAGTCCAAGTAGTCCAATAGTAGTCCAACCCAAACGAGAACGATCCAATACGGTGTGCGTTGAACTATTGTGCAGTTTGTGGACAACGCCAGCACGGAAACATCTAGTGGTCGCTTATTTGGAATCGGAGCAGTATTAATTGTAACATTATCGTTGATAGTGTCTTGGTATTGGTGGTAGTCCAACTGGGGACTATACTTTTGAAATAAATTGGTGTGATTTTGAATGAATGTTGCTGGGTGTGCAATATTGAATGGATATGAATGGTTGGTGATTGGAGTGGTTTGAGTGAAATTGAATGTGAATCTGCATCATATCTGGGGCAATGTTGCCAATTGATTACGAGATTGAGATTCTTGTCGGTGATGCATCATTTCTGCTTCAGAAAGTCGTTGAATGCCGCAGGTAGTTGGCCATTTCTGTTGAGGTAATACTGGCGGAATACTGGCGTTAGTTGAATCGGAAGCGTGTCATCGCTTCATCTGGGAATGCCTGTGCTGGAGAAAACTCAATTGAGCAACATTGCTTCCTGAACATGCTGTTTGAATGTGTTGAAACAATGCTCCAGCTCAATATCTTTTTTCAGTAACCGAAACATTGTTAAGCTAAGCGTAATATAAAAGTTGGAAAAAGTTTGAAACAAGACCTAGTACTTCTTGTCTTTCTTTTTGCCCTGATAGATAAGTTATGTTACTAAGCAGCCAGGCGTGTTTATCTGGGCTGTAACATTACGGCACTGCCCCTTCACAACGGTGTGTACCTCTTGGAACGCACTTTTTTTTTTTGTACAGGAAGTTCAAAATGTGACCACTATGTAGGATTTTGCTTTTATCTCGCTTTATTTATTTACTTATTTCAGTTTAGTTTATAATAAAATGTGTTCTACAAAGAAATACGTATGCAAGCTTAACATCACTATAAAAATGGCGATGCCAATTTTTTTTGCCTCGAAAAAGAAAAAAGAAAGAGGTGGGAAGCATTTCCACAGCAACAACTCCTTTTAAATATATGAGTATGGCTTGAAAGAAGCATTTGCATGGCCTGGACGATGTGTGAATGCAGTACTCACATTAATGTTCACCACACACTGGAAATCACAGACACGATTACACATTACACGGTTGTCCTGTCTCATTTCTTTTAAAGCATAAGTGGCCCGAAGGAAGAAATAAAAACAGTTTTCCTTCTTGGACCCTGTAGTATTGGTATACTTAAAATAGGGTAATGTATTCATACCATAAAGGGGTGTCATTTGGGGCTCTCTGTAGTGTGCAATAAACCTTTGGAAATGCACTTTATAGCTTGTTGCCCGTCTGATTGTGTCCCTGTGACTCTTTTTTTATCGGAGTGATACGAAGGTTGCACTGGACAAATGAATAATCTTACGTTTTGTCATTTAAAAAGATAACTGTTGGCATGTTGCAACAGTTGTCACGTTGGTCGTGGTCACAAAGTCACTGCTGGGCATGTTTTCATAAATGTTTTCCCATGTGGGTCTAGTATTTAGAAGTAAAACTTGCCATGGATGGTGTTATCGATAATTTGGGGTGATGGAAGGCAAAGGCGATGAGTTTTTGATCGGTGAAGTGTGTCTCGTATCCTGACTGAAAAACCCCCATCTCTCAATCTGGTACTTTCTGCAGTATGCATTGCAAAAGGTTTTCCCTGAACCCAGCATTATCAGTAAGATATATAATTACGAAACAGTATCACCGGAGCACCGCCTTTGTAGTCTAACATGGTGCGATGGTGATATATGATTCTTGCAGCATGACATTTGATGCAAAGCTGCTCTCTGCCGTGTATTGTACTCTTGTAGGGCTACCTGTGCATTCCTTCTCCCCCTTTTGAATACCTCAGTGAACAGTGGCAAGTTGAAAGTTCTACAGGGCAGCATTTTTTTTCTTTCTTTCTTTGAAATGCATTACAGTCTGTCTTAGGCTTTTTCTATAGCAACAAAAATTTCTAAATTTTTACTGATTTTCACTGATCATAAAGTGGCAAACACATCCAGGCTGGTGGGTAAGCTCCATGGTTAGAAAGACCTGAGAGTGGGCGACAAGTAAAATGTCCGAAATGGCAATGGCGCACACCAGCGCATAACTTTCCCGAACATAAATCCGCCATCAACGATCTCGACGCTGCATTAGCGACCTACGCTCAAGTCTTGCGCGTACAACAGTGGGTTTAGGTTGAGTTAATTTATTCGTTAGTCTGGACTGCTGTTTATGTAGTCCATTTTAATTCAATTTCAATTTCCTGTGTGCATCTGGATTGCTAGAATATGATGCAGCACAGTAGGCATGGGTTCGTGATTGAGCCCGAATCCCCAGTCCCAAGGCCAAACAAATAAAGTTGAGTCAAAAATTGGGATGCAAGATGAACTGTCCTTGAAATCTGAATTAAAAGGAAGTTACCTCGAGCTTCAGGACGGACACATCTGTGAAAGGATGTGGAACCACGGCTTGCTGTCTCTCGTTACTTTCTTTTGTTGTTGCTTATTGTCAAGGTTGATATCAGGGTTTTCATCCTTTGGGGTAGGAATTTTGTAGTACAACCGTATTGGCTGGCTACTGTCACGCATAGTATTCGTATAAGATGTATTCGCATTTGAAATTTGAGGCACTGAGAAAGTCCCTGGTCAACGTAATACGCGAGATGTCCGATTATTAACTTTACGTCCCTCTCTGCACCGACTACAACGCTTGAGAGTCAAACTTGACACAAATTCGCTTTATCTGCTTCAATTTTTGTGTTTTTGAAAATGAGTGGAAGCTGGTCGTCTGATAAGAGAGAAGTCAAATTTCTGAGCTCTAGCCATTCCTATTGGCAGTGCTGTTCAAAAACTGCTGGCGATGCCTGAGAAAGAGAACAAGGGACCACAAGAACAATACTAAACACAAGCACTCAAGGGTGTTATCTGAACCTCAGACTGCCTGTGCTTGTCCTTGTTCTTTTAGACCATTTTGCGACCCTTTAGACCCTTTCTCCTAAGACCTACTCTTCCCTTGAGACCTTCTGCTCCTCTTTTCCTTATTTCCCTTTCCTCTTTCCTTATTTCCCTCTTATCCTTATTTCCTGTGTGCACATCTGGTTTGTTGTTGCATAAATTAAATACTTTGCCCGTTTGAGTTTGTTGTGTCATGCTTTCTGCGTACTCATACTCAGACTTTTTGTACTAGAGCATTTCTACACCAGATAGCCTGCACATATAATTAATTGCCTAATACACGCCCGTCATACTGTAGCAGCAAACTGTGTGACTCAGCTGCAAGTTGAAGAAAAACTTCTCGCGGAGCAAGGGGGTCGGGGTGAAAAAGTAAATTTCAAATAAAAGGTCAGGTTCGACAACAAAGAATGTGTATAAGCACTAGAGCATAGTTCATGTCTGAGGGATCTCGTATATACAAATTATGGTTATTATTATAATTGCTGTTATTATCGAGGATACATATCGTGAGCTGGTATGTAAGGTGGTGTAAGAAAGTTTCAGTTTGTCCAGTGCAGTCTTCACTCAGTCAAGTTATTCGTTTCTCTTGTGTAATCATCTGTTGCCTTGTCCCCTCCTCCTGCAGATGAAGTCACGGAATTACGAAAGAGTGGAAAAGGTACGTATAAAACTGCCGAGAGACGTAGCTATGGGGCGGTTGATTTTATTGGCACTGCATTCAATCTCTGCGTGGTTCTATCTAAGTGACACTTTAGCTCACTTTGACTCAAAATACATAGATCCCCCTCGTCCACAATCTTAATGGGATATAATTCATTCGCAACATCGCCAGACATTTTGAAATGCAGAATCAATTATAGGAATTATTCACGCGTGCCTTTAACACCCACGTAATCACACGAAAAGCAATTGAACAATAATTTTCATTCTGAAATTTTGACCGAAGTGTACTACTGGGTTCTGGTCGAATAATTTGCAGCCGTTTCGCTGTAGTGCACATTTTTTTTCCACGTACATTCCAAGCTACACTATCCTGTGGGTAATTGGAAATTTAACCAGCACATAGGATTTTGTGTTTATCTATGATCTGCAGGGAAATATGCTTACATTATCAATAACAAGATTAAAAGGGGAATGCAAACTAATTTTACCATATTGAAGAAATAGGAAATGTCCCACGAACCTTTTAAAACTTGTCAGAGGATTATTTTACTGTGGCATAGCAAGTTCTATTTTTCAAAAGAAAGATGAAAGTCTTTAACGCTTTTGAAGCCACAGTTGCTCTCTGAAAGGAACTTAATTTATTCGGTGTAGACAAGAAGTATATTTACAATCATTTCCCTATTTTATTGGGTCACTTTTTAATGGTACCTTTGAGACTGCACAGCAGTCACTCTTTCACGCATCTTTTACGATACTTTTCGTTATATATGAATACAAAGAACTGCATATAAATATGATTACTGGGCAGAACATGCATATGAAAAGGCTATACTGTTCTAGATGTGCACAAAAATGGCTGCTTACTTTCTTAAAATAACTGTCACAAAAAAAAGTTTTGTGTTGGTGAGAGGGGGATGTGACATCCATATTCATTTAAGAAAAGTTTGAGGGGTCGTGGGGGATCCAGGCAAAATCTTTGGGAGGGAGTCTTCGAATAGAGAAAGATGGTATCCCAGGGTAACAGTGAATAGCTGAGACAGCTTGTTCCATATGTTTTGGGAGCTGAGTAAGTTGCAAGGGCAGTAAAGGGGCACAGTGTGATTCAAATGAGTGTAATTGGAGAGTGAGAAATGCACTCAAAAAGTGATCTAACGTTAACCAGCCAATTGAAAAGAACAATGTTGACCCACAAAACCTGCTTGTCGGACGTATTTTTTCAGCTTTCGAACCTCGGACAAATGTAGCGGGTGTTCATTTATTTTGTGGTCAGGTTTCTAGACTGGAAATGATTCATTTATCCCCTTTGTCTTTCATATCATCTTTCCTTTTATTTATTTCCATTTATCCTACCCCCCTCCCAACACACACACACACACACAACATAGCAGAACGCGAAGGGGCCTCATTCCTTGAAAAGCTATCAACGTCCAGGAGGGGACCTATGCAGCTTGCATTGAGTAGGATCAATGGGTGTTGGCAAAGAGAGATTGAATTTGCATATTACAGTTAAAAGAAGTCGCGCATTGAAAGTCATACAGAAAGCTATAGAAATTCTCACAGAATATTCTTAACAATCTAGCTGCATTCCACTGTCCTCAGTGGATCGGTCAGTAAGGTGCCCTCGTGAAGTCAGCCCAGGAGGCACAACGCCCCCTGTGATAGTTGTAATGTTGCCCGCCTGAGCGTGGCTGACTACAGCAGTTCCGTCACCACCGAGGTTCCAAACTCCAATGTGCAATGTTGGATAAAAAAAAAATAGTTTTGTACCCACATAGATGTATGAGGGCGGTCGGGGAAGTATCTAGACTGTATCGATATTCTAAAAAGAAACATACAAACAGAAGCTTAGTCACCGTCAGAGTAGTCCCCCTTGTGAAGCCTCACACTTGACCCGGTGCCGCTTCCACTGACTCCAGTATTTCTTGGAGTGTTACGATAAAATGGCACAAACACAGGTTAGGTGGAGGAGGAATTCTACGCTGAAAAAAGCTTGAGTGTGGGCGCACAAAAAACGACACATAACGCTGTGTTGTGTCATTTTTTTGTGTGCCGACGTTCGAGCTTTCTGGGTTTCGGAGCTCTCCTCCCTGGCAATAGCTGAGAGGCAGTAGCATCACATTTGTTTGAATCTACAGCACATCCTTAAATCTTCTTTATTTCAAGTGCAATGTGATTTTTATAAGCAGGAAGAAGTCGTAGCTTCACACTTCTATCACTCAAAAATCGTAAAAAGAAAGAAAATTAAATCAGTTTGAAATGTGATTGATTGAAAGATGACTTCTGAACGTTCGGGACATTCAAACAAAAAAATATGACGAAGCAGCTCTTTACTTTTTCAAAATAAGTCTTCAACAATACCTCCCTCAGTTGAAGCAACACTGAGCTAAGCGTATACGTGGCTTCAGATGGGGTCCACTTCGAAGGCAACCAAGCATGAAACCTTTAAGTACGTTACTGTGTTGAACACGAATGCAGTGTGGATACTTGTTGAACGCTGTCACGAAGACTCTTACCACTCACCCCTCATTCCACTTGAACACTGGTACAGCAGGTGTGACATTAAGCTTGGCCTCCTTGTGAGTTACCGTACCATCTATAGCTGTGGAAATATTACGGCAGCATCTAAACCTTGCGTCCCTATATTGCGGATTATAATTTCTCGTGTTATCAACACTGCTAAAGGAACTACTTATGTGGTCTTCTTTCAGCTGTTCCAAAGGTGCCTCATGAAAGTACTGAACATAGACCTGTGGAAGTGCTACTTGTGCTACGTCAAAGAGACAAAAGGCGCACTGCCCACATTCAGGTAGGATGAAACGCAAATTTTATTCCCAACATATATTAATGCGCCGTCTTCCGATCCGTCCAGGGAAAAAATGGCGCAGGCGTACGATTTTGCCCTGGACAAGATGGGCATGGACATCCTCTCGTATCCCATTTGGAACGATTACATCAACTTCCTCAAGAGTGTGTAAGTATGGAACGCTTTGAAGATGATGCATAATGTAAAACCCCGAGACTAGGGAACACGAAAGGACAGACAGAACACGAACCTGTCCTTTCGTGTTCCCTAGTCTCGGGGGTTTTACATTATGCATCATCTTCACCAGCTCGCTTGCTTCCTAGCCGTTTTCTTTTCATTTTTTTACTTTGAAGATGTTTCTTGCATACGTTGTCACGAAAATTTTGCCACAGACACGACATGGGAAAATGAAGAATGAGGATTGATGCCAGGTGATGGACTGTAGCACCCTTATCACAATGATAGAAAAGTGATGCAATTATCATTACGAGTGTTTCGCAAAATGGCAGCGCCTTGGGCTGTCAACCCTGTTAACCTGCTGATGCATTAGCTTTCGCGTTTCTGTCACAAGTGCAGGCCTAAGAATGTTTGCTACAACTGTGCTGTTGCTGCTGTTCTGAGAACAAAATAAGACGATAAATTATTTAAGCAAGGGAGTGCTGCATCAAGAGCACTGCTATCAGATTTATGAAATTTCTGCCTTATTTGGAGATAAGGTTGACGGGTTGACAGTCAGTGATGGCAGCATTGCACGGTGTAGCAGGTTTATAAGTGTGATAACACGAGACTAGAGAGAGAATAGTGCATTCTCTTTCTCAAGATTGATTGCTATTTTACTGAGGTGTAGAAAATGGTGTTCAGTATTGGAGTAATCAAATCTTAACAAAGACAAAGAATAAAGTTGATTTGAAAGCATTCAGGCAGCTTAGTCACTTTTGTATAACGCATAACACTGTCAGAGTCACTTAATGCACTTAACGCTGGTGACAACCACACACTGTCGCACAAGTAATGTTGCATTTCTCACAATAAGCTAGGGCTGGGATGACAATAACAAACATGTTCTTTTTTCTAAAATTGCATCTGTAGAGAGGCAGTCGGATCGTACGCAGAGAACCAGCGAATCACGGCCGTTAGGAAAATCTACCAGCGGGGCATCGTCAATCCAATGATGAACATCGAGCAACTCTGGAAAGACTACATCCTTTATGAGCAGGTAAACAGATTTCGTAGCATCGCTCTCCTGTCCCCGTGATGCTGATACCATCTTCCGTGCAGGGCATCAATTCTCTGATAGCGGAGAAGATGATAACGGATCGTAGTAGAGAGTATATGAACGCCAGGAGGGTGGCCAAAGAGTATGAAGCGGTAACGCGGGGACTGAACAAGAATGCTCCTTCCGTGCCACCGCTGGGTACACCTGAGGAGCTGAAGCAGGTGACTGTGATTAACTAATTAATGTGGATTAACTAATTAGCACCTTACCTTTGTCGGGCTCAGTGAATTGCATGGCACACAATTTGCTTTACATTGTGCTGCTTTCGATTCGTATTCCCGCGAGACTTTTTTCTAAGAACATTATTTTTCTGAAAAATTTATTGTGTACTTTTTTCTGCACCAGTGTAACATGCAAAATATTTATAGGGTAGTCACATTTATAGTCAACTTACTCTGTTTATGGACTCACCTGATTCTCGTGGTTACGTTCCACGTTATGCCAACATTTGTGTTTGAAAATAGACCAGAAGCCAGGAGTCATGTTTAATAGAAGGAGAGCAATGGCTTACATAACTATGAGTAAACGAAGGTTTTGGATGTTTCGACGTCTATACGGACGTCATCATCAGCGAAAGCGTCATCATCATCTTTCGCAGGATGATGACGTCCGTATAGATGTCGAAACGTCCAAAACCTTTGTTTACTCTTTGTTATGTAACGCAGTGTTCTCCTTCTACTAAGCTAACATTTGTGCTGTGTGCACTATAAGGTGGACAACGCAACAATGTATACTAATGCATTGTCAATGCATTAAGGTGGAACTCTGGAAGAAATACATAGCATGGGAAAAAAGCAATCCCCTACGTACGGAAGACCATGCACTTATAACGAAGCGAGGTAAACTTTTTTTGCCATTTTCTCCTGATGTATTTAAAAAATAAAACGCACTTTGCGATAACATATATTATTGACAAGCTAAAATTTCTCGATAATGTAATACCCTAATGTCTTGCAGTGATGTTTGCCTACGAGCAAGGCCTTCTCTGCTTGGGGCACCATCCTGACATCTGGTACGAGGCGGCACTTTTTCTGGAACACTCCAGTAAGCTGCTCACGGACAAGGGTGACCTCAACGCCGGAAAGATGTTCTCCGACGAAGCGGCTGCCGTCTATGAACGGGCGACGACGACGCTGCTAAAAAAGAACATGCTCCTCTATTTCGCGTATGCCGATTTTGAGGAGGTGAGTGCGAAACACGGCCCGCGTGCCACACTGGCTTCCTCACCCAACGGGACAAACAATGTCGGCCCAATGTACAGTGTCAGACTAAAAGTTGTCGGCCCGACCTACGTAACAGTGACCAGGTCAAGGTCGGAGATTGACATTGGCCTAAACACGGCCCGCGGGCCACACTGGCATCCTCACCCAACGGGAGAAACAATGTCGGCCCAATGTACAGTGTCAGACTAAAAGTTGTCGGCCCGACCTACGTAACAGTGACCAGGTCAAGGTCGGAGATTGACATTGGCTTAAACACGGCCCGCGGGCCACACTGGCATCCTCACCCAACGGGAGAAACAATGTCGGCCCAATGTACAGTGTCAGACTAAAAGTTGTCGGCCCGACTTACGTAACAGTGACCGGGTCAAGGTCGGAGATTGACATTGGCCTAAACACGGCCCGCGGGCCACAGTGGCATCCTCACCCAACGGGAAAAACAATGTCGGCACAAAGTCGGCCCAATGTACAGTGTCAGACTAAAAGTTGTCGGCCCGACCTACGTAACAGTGACCGGGTCAAGGTAGGAGATTGACGTTGGCCTAATGTGGCCTGGCTTAATCTGCTGGAGTTTGGGCCAACGTATATGGCCGACCTAAACGACATAGGGCCAAAGTAGTGCCAGCATGAAACCGAGATTAGTTGCAGCTTGGGATCTCCCTGGCTTCAATATATTGTGTATACATATATATGTGTACTTTTGTGCACTGCATCTCAGTTGTGGTGCTATTGAATTTCCCTTTGCTTTTCTGGATCACATATTTATGACTTTTCCATAGGGTCGCATGAAGCACGACAAAGTTCATCAGATCTACACGAAATATGTTGATATTCCAGACATAGACCCCACACTGGTAAGCAATGTTAAGAGGTGCGCTGTGGCATGTTGGTACACGTGAAGTACCCTCTGATCGAAGATACTCTTGTCTCCAGGGCTACATTCAGTACATGAAGTTTGCGCGTCGCGCTGAAGGCATCAAGACGGCTCGTCTAGTTTTCAAGAAGGCGAGAGAGGATCCCAGGTCCACGCACCAAGTTTACGTGTCGGCTGCTCTCATGGAATACTACTGCAGTAAGGTATGCTCACTTCAGGTTGTTTCTCTAGTAATGGTTTTCACTCGGGATTGCACTCTGCTGCTCCTTTAATTTCGTTGTTGGAGATTGTGGCAAGCTGCAGAGCTGGCAAGCCGGAGTGAGTCGCGTGGACATACGACAGATCGGTTATTAAGTCTTGCTTTCGTTCCAGGAAAAAACTGTCGCCTTTAAAATTTTCGAGCTGGGCCTGAAGAAGCACGGCGACAACTCGGACTACATCCTGGCCTACATCGACTACTTGTCGCATTTAAATGGTAAGTAAACGCATGCTACATTCACGATACTACGCTCTTGTGTTTCGGAGTTTTATTTCAGTACCTGTAAGCAGTGTAAAAATTAGCTGAAAGGGAAAATTTTTAGGTGAAAAAAAAGAAAAAAGAAAGGAATCACTCATCATGCTTCATATGAACACAAGATGGCAATTTGTACTTTGGCTAGTTTGGTTTCTGGGTTACTTACAGTGACGATAGTTGGAGTAGAAATTTACCTAGACCTAGTATTTATTATAAAATTATTGGTATTTACAAATTTGCCTAGTATTAGACACAGGGCTTTGAGAATAAATGACTGCATTGTAGAGGGCACCAGCTGCACCTGCTAGGCTCACATGCATACATTTTCAGAGGACAACAACACGAGGGTACTTTTCGAGCGTGTGCTGACATCTGGCTCCTTGCCTCCCGAAAAGTCCCTGTAAGTTGTAATATATTCCGGTTTAAGTTTCCTTTCTTTAACTGGTCCTGTCTTCGTCATTTCAGTGAAATTTGGAACAAGTTCCTCGAGTTTGAGTCGAACATCGGGGACCTCTCCAGCATACTGAAAGTGGAAAAACGGAGAGCAGCCGCAATTGAGAAGGTACTGTGGTCTTCTACTAAAGCGCGCAGTGCAGAGTGACTGTTGTACCTATTTTATTTTATTACATTTTAATGGTTACAGTTAAAGGAGTTTGAAGGCAAGGAGACTGCTCTGCTCGTAGATAGGTACAGGTTTATGGATCTCTACCCCTGCACTGCGCAGGAGCTCAAAGCACTGGGATACAGGGTAGGATATGTTTCACACTTTTGCACATTAACGAGAACTGTGAGAACGATAAGCGTGTGACCTACATTATGGCTGGAGCTCCTAGCTTTCTGCGATTCCGCAAAGCTTTGTGGACTTGGCCATGCCTCGCGGAAGTTGCTGCTTCCCTCAGAATCACGTGTTTTTCGTGGAATACTTGATACATTACAGAGTTACGTCAGGGTTTCAATCGATCTGCGACATTTTCGTGGGTGAAACCCGACCTACACTTCTGGCAGTTACATGGTTGAACATGCCGCGACGGAAGAAGTTTTAACGATGGGAATACCTGGAGAGAAATTGTTGGAGTTGAGTCTAATTTTTGTTGCACACTAGAAAGTTACGGAAGGATGGAAAAGCATGTGGGACGAGTTGGTAAACGATCTTTGGAGAATGCTGCAACATTTTTTTTGCTTGTGTTCTCTTGCTCGCAGAATCCCAAAGAAAGCTAGGGGCTTGAGTCTGACATTTCCTGACATTGCATGTTGAAAAAAAGACAGAAAAAGAGTCAACGTCATGCATACGTGGTATTGCGTGAGTGTTTTTGAGACAAAGAATGAAAGTGTGGGCGGGATTGGATTGTTATCCACTTGTGCTGGTTGGTATATGATGAGCCGTGAATGCTTAACCTATTTTGTGATTGCGCATTTCATCTCAAAGGAGCTGACGAGGCAGCAGGCAACAGTGTCCCCGACCAAGCGCGACGTCATGCAGGAGGCCCTGAGCAATGACGTGAAGACATACAACTACCCAAGGCCAGACACAGCTCAGATGATCCCTTTCAAGCCCAAGCAGATTTGTCGTAAGTATCGTCCACGTTACCATATTTTCTGTGCCTATCGTATCTAGCAATAGCCACTCATCCTGGATGTACCGTGATTCACGCGTATTAGCCGCAGCTTATGCGCAGTTTTTCTTGCGGGCGCTCTGCGACTTATCCACCGGTGCGGCTTATCTGATGACTATTCTTCCTTGGTATTTTCCTTGTACGTCGGATTTACGGAAAAGGTGGACAGTGTCTCCGGAACAGCACCCTCCTGCCAGTGCCCAATCAGTGTGAAAGTAGCACAGAAGTCATTTTTAACACCCAGTTTTCTTCCTATAAAACTGTTATGTCTGCCAGTAAGATGCACCTTGCGAAGTAATTTACACCACAGAGTCATAATTATCGCGGAAATTGAATTTAAAATACGCCGCAAAAAGCGACCGTGCGCAACGGTGGTGAAGAGCAGTACCAGCCTGTGATCTGCCTGGAACCTCGCGCTGCCGCCATAAGGAGAACGCTCGCTGATTGGCCCAGAGAAATGTCGTCTGCTACTCGTCTGTTCGGGGTTCTGATAAATCCTTTCTCCTTGCTCGGTAATGCTTCGGCCGCTCCTTCTATCCCCAATTCTCCGGGAGAACTGGCAAAACAGGTTTACGGTGGCAAAGGGACAACGCGCTGACCCCCACTGACCGGCAAGCCAGAACGAGTCTCCTTATGCCGTCATCGGTGACGTGCCATCATACCTCCTCATCCTCGTTATAGCTGGAGTGGCGAGTTAAGGGTGAACGCGCGGAGCTACGTTTATGTGAGTTTTTTTTCTGGGAAACAAATTGCGCACATCAAAACCTTTTGCGCTATTCTGTATAATGACACACACACTTTCATCAGATGTCTTAATCTGAAATTTTTTTGGATGGCCCTCTGTACTCCTTTAAACGACGTTTACGTATGACAACATTTTCCGTTCCTAGCAACTGGAAGCCATGTTGTAGCCGGCGGAGTGTTCCCGGTGCCTCCAGCGGCTTCGGAGCTGATGACCCGTCTGCCCCCACCCTCGTGCTTCACGGTAAGCTTTTTCCGCTGTTGCAACTTCTACGTTCTCTTCTCAACTTCTACGTTCGCTGCGTGTCTGCTTCTCAGGGTCCCTTCGTTGCCATTGATGAGCTCATGAAGGTCTTCCTTACTATGGGGTTGCCAGACAGACGTAAGTATATAACGAAAATGGATACGTGTTCCTTCTTCTTTTTTTTTTTTTTTTGCAACCGACGTGTGCATGACAAAGATTCTGTAGGAACACTGTGTGGGACATGTGCACATGCTTTGTCCCTTTCTCAATTTTCCTTCCTTACGCTCTTTAATGAGACAGAAAAATAATTACGTGCGAGCCGTAATTGTATGCTCTTTCCATTTTACTGCGCTGGCTGTTTTGGAGCTACCTGGAGCTATTTTGCTCCAGCTGGTGTGTATAGCTTGTATAGTGGACGAATAGTTCAGGTAACGGACATTGCGTTGTACTCAAGCGTTGCTGTCACTGACTATAATGTATGCCCATGTGACGAAGCCTATCTGTGAAAATGAAAACGCAAAAGTCCCTACTGGGATGGCTGGATCCCATGGATCGGGTGTCACCATGCATCTGCGATGATATACTTGATAAGCGAAGCAGACTCGATAAAGAGGAAAGCAGACGGACCTCTGTTTCGTGGGACAGACTGTCTTGTCTTCCCCGAATGCACGCGAGCAAGAAAAAAACAAAAGAATTCTACACTTCTGCGCAAACACACCCCTAGAGATCAGCTCTAGCTCAGCTCACGAATCTAAAGACATCTGTGATTGGCTTAGGTGGGCACCTCCCTCTGCACTCGTTAAGGAGCGTTTCACAGTGTAGGTCCACCCAGACGCTGTCAGACATAGTATGTTGGCACACTTCCCTTAGAAGTCGGCCCAGGATGCACATTCACCCAGAGCGTTAGTCGTGACGTTGCCCACCTGTGTGAGGCCAACAACGGCGAGCTCTTTCAGCAGCATCACCAGCACCGTTTCTAATTGTTCCTCCTACACTGACCGTGCTGTGAAATAGTAACATTCGTTAGAGAGTACGTACTTTGAGCACATTTACATGGTTTTCAAAGCAGTCACGTGAACTATCTGCACCTAAAATATATAAAGGAGGTTACATTGACACGCCACACGATGGGGGGAAAGGGTTACAAGCCGTCGGGTGACCTCATTTCTGATAAGATAGCTCTGATTCTGCCACTCACCGCGCGTGTTTCTTCCGTGGGTAAGACTTGTAACCCTTCCCCCCTTGTGTGGCGTGTCAATGTAACCTCCTTTCTTCGCAGCTTTGCGCTCAAACTACGGGCCGTCAAACGAGAGGCGGAGCCAAGGGCTCATTTCCACGGATTTTTGGCGAATTTATTTAGGCAGTTACCATTGCATTACGAGTGGGATTATGTGCTATACTGAGTAAAATGACCACGGGGAACCCATTTCCGCAAAGAAAACGTTTGGTTGCCTCGGGAAATTTCCGAGTTCAATTCAAGAAATTAACTTTCTGTCAATTGAAATGAAATAAAAATGTTACCAATATGTGGCAAAAGTTATTGGCAGGAAAAAAACTCCCTTGACCGCATGCCTCTCTGAGGCCTACGTTTTTTAGTATGAATTTCTATCACGGTCGGTGGACCACCCGTATATGAATATGTGCCCTGGGCCTGATTTTGCGAAAAATTCGTGTCGGGGGGAAATTAAGAGGTTTTATAGTACCTCTGCGTCTGTGACTCTTAACGCTCTCCTGGAGTATAATGACTCAAGTTCCTCTTTCTCCGTCACCTTGACGCAGCTCCGAAGCCGACGGAAAACGGAGTCTCCAAGGAACACCTGAAGCTGTTTGAGCACCCGGCGGGAGGGGCGACGCCGACCACAAACGCCACCAAACGCAAACATGCAGACGGCACGGCTGCGCACGACGACAGCGAAGAGGAAGACGGGGGTCTGGTGCCTCCCGCCCACGACATCTACCGCGCTCGGCAACAAAAAAAGGTTCGGTGAGAGGCATCACCGCGGGCACGTTTGGCCACCCATTTTGGATCCACGCTCGAGGGGGAGGTCATCACACCGATCTGCAATGATCATACCCTGCGTTTCTTTTTTTTTTCTTTCTTTCTTTCTCTCTTTTTCCGCAGCGTATGAACCTTGTCGTCTTGCGGTTACAGATTTCACGTGGTGTGTTCTAAGGCGCTCTACGCGTTGATTTCTAAGATCTCGATGGTGATTTTATGGCTAGTGCACGTACATGCGCATGCTGTGGGAAGAGGAAATGTGCAGCCAGCTAGTTTTAGCGTTAACATTCACATTGCATCATCACATGAATCATGTTGTGACATCCTCGAATTTGATGGCGAAAAGAATACGGAGGTTCTTGCAATCTGACTCATGCTGTCATACATCATTTTGTGCATATCTGTTCATGTTGAAACCACATTGCGAATAATGCGAAAACATTATTCAGCGGGGGCTCAGCGTTAGTGCTACCCACGTAGTGTTACGAGCTGCATGTTATTGCCGAAACATTTCTGGGGTAGCACACCCACTGGCTCCCTCTGCCATTGTTCGTGTAAGTCTCCATTATTCGCGTAATTATTCCCGTCTTTCTTTCGTCTCACTTTCTCTGCATTCCCATACCAGCATTTTTTTAGGCATTTTTTTATTTTTGCATTTTTTTTTAGGCACGCTGCAATGTTTTGGCATTATTATGCACGGTCTCTACTCGCCATACGAATGCAAAAATTTCTGGACTTGCGTCGATTTCTCTCATTTAAGATGCATCGCTCAAGACTGCAACTAGTAACACTTGAAACCGCCTTTCGTACCATTTCTCTCGGAGCATCTCTCACTTTTCATTCCACCTTACATATTCCAATTTTAACCTGTCTTTACTACTTCGTGCAACTGTATAAAAGTTACAGCGAGCTTCGCTAACGTTTATCTGAAGCGCACAGAGGTACGGAGCCATTTTTACCCCGAATGGAATGCCCTTACTTTTCATCGCGGCGCATTTGAGCTGCCCCGAGCAGCGTGAGCGTATTTCTTACCCATCTTTGGGCTGTGCCTGAGGCTGCTATCACTTTTTCACTTACGTTGACTCTCTTTTTACCCCTGATGGTTTCATTTTCAGTTGATGATATAAGGAACAAAGCTGTCATGGAGCCTCTGAGCGATGGTGGTTGAGAGAACTTTATGCTGGTCGCCACCTCGTGCAACAAACCTGTTTTTTTTTTTTCATGACGCTCACGGAGGCACAGTGTTGTGAACGGTATCGTGTTCCTCTTAGTGCAGACAATGACGTTCGCCAGACGTCAAAAGGAACTGACACGGTGTGTGACGCTTTTGGGTCAGCATGTAAATGTGTATAAAAACGAATGTTGCACAATACAAGGGTAAACATATGGCTGTCTGGTTACTGCTATTTACAGTGATGAGATGAAAATTCTGTGTACACCCCTGGTCCCCCATCAGGAGCCAACGTGCAAGATATTTTCGCTCAACTGTGTCTCCCTCACTGCGCAATTTAAGAACAACCTCAAAATCCAGCCAGGACAGTGATGCTGTATGGGCTCAGAGGCCCGGCCCGATCCCCTGGCGTGACGTAGCATTGCGAGTATGTGTCGTTCCTCTGCTACGGACACTGAACGGGTCCTAGTAGTCCTGTGTAGTCCTGAACGGCTACTAGTCCCAAACAGAACAAAACTCGGGTGTTCCTGGGGACATCCTGTCCCGGAAGTTCGGATCTCCCTGGGAGGCAGACATTTTTCCGACAGACGTCCCCCCACATCTCCGAGTGGCCACGGTTTGGACTTCCCACAAATATCCGTCGTTTGTCCTCGCAGGACGTTACACGGAGATGCCGGGACATTGCACGGACTTACATGCGTACGTGCTCAGGGCCCTGTATTTTCTCATTATTTTTGATACTGTTTATTGAGCTGCTGCGTAAGTGGATCGACTTACTAGGCGTTTTTTTTTTTTTTCAGCCATTTAGTTTCAGCTTCGGCCACTGCATCTTTCTTTCTCAGTTGCTCCTTTTTGTTTCTTTCTTGTATTTCTGTTACGCACATTAAGTTTTAAAGAGCAAAAAAGCTCTTAGAACTATGAACCTAGAAAGGTAGTGGCATACCTTTCCAAATCATATTGGTTGCCTCGCGAGCTTCCACAAATTCGAGAGTCCTGTTTGCCTGTGAGTCAAACAAAAGGGTGAGGTGTTTCATTTTAATGCGACTGCGTATACCAATAACACTGGACTGAAGAAGTGCTTGGCGTATCAACTCGCTGTAATGATAACGTCTGTGTTTCTTACTGCTTTTGATTTGAGGCAACTCACGACGCGACACACCCTGCCATGTTTCTCTTTCTCTCCTCTGATAATGCTCCCTGAAACATCCCATCAGGGACCCTATTCGGGCAATTCTTCAAACGGCCGTTGCGGTACATCCTGCGGATGTACAGTTAAGGACGTCCATTCATGTAGCTCCCAGAGATGTCCATCTGATATCCATTTCAGGACATGGACGTTGGGATCTATTTCGAACGTCCGCAGGAGATAGTGTTCTGTATGGCCGTGGCGTCCGCCAAAAAGAAAAACGATCACTAACGATCAGGTTGGGTTTCTCTTTCCGGTAAAGGATAAAAGTACGGTACTCATTTACAGAGCTGGGCCAGCGCGGGTGACTGAATCCGTACCCGCATCTCGTGGTGTGTGTATACCCAGGGACAGATAGAGACCCTTGTTGGGGGGGGGGGGGGGCGGGGGGGGCGTGTTTCTTTGCCGTCGAAGCGCTTGGCGGTAAACATAATGTTTGACGTGGGGGCGTTCCCCCCCGAGATCCGGCACTGCCGCCAGCCGCAATGGACCATTTCTGACAACGCGTATGCGCATGCCCAGCCCTTGCGTCCGCCATCTTTGAGTGGAAAACATCGCTATGGACCTTTTCCGAGTAAGCGTATGGGCATGCGCAGCCATCTGCGGGCGACTATCATGTTCATTGGGGGGGGGGGGGGAGATAATCGGTTTCAAGGTTACGCGGACGTTTGAGGTCTACATTTGACAACACTCTTTGTACTGGTAATGAGTACAATGCGCTTTCACTCTTTCCGAATTCTTCCAATCATCTCTCGCTACTTTCCCACGCAACGTGCCAGTCCGAAAAGCGTCAACATATGTTTATTGGGGGAAAAGACATACGACGTTCGACGTTCCGCCGCCAGGGGCGACGCGGATATGGAAATGGTCCATTACCCGCAACCCCGCTGCGTCATTGTCATTGAATGTCTATTCGCAAACCAGCTAAACGAATCGTAAGAGAGAATGATATAATCCATAATAAGGGCCTTGACCCAGGAAAACCAGTTTTGAGGCAAAATCGGGGAAACCTCCCAAACTTGGAAAAGTGCCACCGACGGGCGTTGAAGAACGAAGCATTGTACATTCCGCGCGGCTGTTTGTCTAAAATGCGCGAAGGGCTGTTTTTTTTTTTTTTTTGTTTTCCAGTCGAAAACGTGCTTTTCCGCCAGATATCACCCGATTTTACCCTGTTTCCCAGCTTCTGCAATAAACATACCTGCCAACTCTCCCGAATTATCGGAAAGACTCCGAATTTCGTTCAGTCTCCCGATTGTACGTTAGCGCCCTCCAATCTCCCGGAAACCCCCCTCCCCCCACGGGAACATTCATCCCTCCTGAAAAACCCTTGACCTTCGCCTTTGTTATAGGATAATAGGCTTGTGGGGAAACCCAAGTCCGAATGGCTATTTTGGGAGTACGGGTTTTGTAGGGAACCGGTTCAGAGAGCAGTGCTGCTCCTGAGACCTCGAGATCACAGAGCGCTCTCGCTGCTCCGCTCGCACAGAGAGATCACGTGTTTATTGGCAGCTCTACCATATGTGGTACCGCCGATACGTCACCGACTTGAAGCAGCGTCACGTGGGGCCATGAAAAGTGAGTCCTCAAAAGAAAGAGGGAGTTGCATCGCTGTTTAGACGGACAGATAAACCGAAATATTCGCGTTCGTAGTCGTGTCCTGTGTAGTGCGTTTCTGTGGTTTCATAAGGTTGACCGACATCCCAGAATGGCAAGGAACTTCCATACACAGTACTACATGAGCAATGACATGACTGAAAGCACGTGTAAAGCTACGTGGGTGATTGAACACTTCAGCGTTCAGAGCAGAGAATCGATTTCGAGTGCGACGTTTAAGGTCGGTAATAGTGATTGGCGTTGGGAAATTAGCGGTGGAAGCAAAATGTGCCTATGGTGTGTTCGGTCCGATACAGTCAGAACCAAGTGCGACTTTTGGTTCCTGAACGACGAAACGAAGAGGAGTATCGGCATTATCCAGCTTTGTACAGGCCAGCACGCTTCATATGACAAGCTATCCGGATTTAAGCCATATTTATCTTCTGACGTCCTTACACTATGTTTTGAATTAACCGTGTACAAGCCTCGTAAGCCCACCTCATGCCGTTCCACAGAGGGCCAGCTTACAGGGTCGACGATACAAGAAGACCTTCGGCAGCTGAAGATATCGAGTGTGTCCTCAGACGTTGTTCTCGTTTCTTATGGCGGGAAGAAGATCCACGCGCACAGGCTAGTCCTAGCAATGCGTTCGCCAGTCTTTCGGGCCATGTTCGCCAACGATATGAAAGAGAAGCGCGAGAGTGAAGTGAACCTGCAAGACACGGATGCAGCACTCGTAGAAGAGATGTTGGCATTCATGTACACCGACTCAGCGCCGAATATTAAGAGCATGGCAGCCGACCTTATCCTGATGGCGGACAAGTACGACTTGGAGAGACTCAAGTCTATGTGCGAACGAGAACTTTTATCGAATTTCAGCGTGGATACCGTCCTCGATGTGCTCCGTTTGGCTGACAAGTTGAACCTGACTGACTTGGCAGATGCTGCTGTGCGGTACATTAATTGGAACAGTAGCGCGGTAAGGAAGACGGATAGCTGGAAAGCGATGGTTCGGGAGGAACCACAACTCCTGGAACGTATCTACTGTGCCCTCCGAGAGCAAATGGTTAACAGCTTGCCATAGTATGCATGTGTCTCACGGAATTATAACCTTCACTGTAACCTGGAACTATTACATTGCCTTCGTCGTACCTGATACATCGGATACGTCAATTTTTCCCACAGTAGCGACGTAAGGAAGACTGATGGCTGGAATGTGATGGTTCAGGAAGAACCACAACAGCCTGGAACTATTACATTGCCTTGTGTCGTAATGTCAGAATGTGACAAACGGAAATAAATGTAATAAATAAATAAAATAACACGATTCAGTGTTACAAAATGGAACATGATTGTATATACTAATGTATTACGACCGCGTTCGAACTGCAGTATCCAGGAAGTCGCTCCACCCACGAATGGCAGAGGGAAAGAGTAGGCAAAAGAGTGACAATATGTCACGCTGTCGGGGAACGCGTGGAGTAATATGGGTTTTATAGGGATACGGGGGAAATAGCCAGACACAGAACCCTTTCACACAGTATGGCCACGCCATTCTTGTTTTGATGTATGAAGCGCCGTCAGAGGGCACTTATCAGAGATACAAGCGAGGTGCTTGGGAAGCGGGGTTTGCCACATCGAGAACGGGACCGGGAGGCCATACGGCCGGAGAGACCACGGGGTTCACGACGCCTGGGGGTTGCGCTTGAGAGGCGCTGCATGATTCCTGCAATGATGGGAAAAGGGAATACGGTAAGAAGGCGGCCTCAAACCGTGAGCGCCTGAGAAGGCACCCCCCCCCCCCCCCCTAGAACAGACAGCGGAAAACTGTGGAACAGAAATAATAGAACGTGAAGAAAAACAATGTGCAAGTTTCCGGCGATGCAGAATCAAAAATAACAAAGACGGTTAAGAGCATCAGCTGTTTACTATATACATTAAAAACAAGACTTTCGTGCAGTAGGCTGCACTTCTTCAGGTTTGAGGACCTGTTACAAGTGGTGAAGCATATATCAAAAAACCAAGTCACATGGTACAAGAGAAAAGGGTAAGGGTGAAGAGAACTACAAACGCGATACAAATATCAACAAAAATGAAAATGAAAAACAAAACGCAATCAGTAGGAGGTGGCTCGACAAGGTCAGACAGACATACAGACGAGTCGGAGTTGTACGTGGAGGAAACCAGTGAACAGCACATGAATAGGCACAGCAGCCAGTTGGCACAAAACAGAAATCACACTAGTAAAGCACTATATCACAAGCACTATGCTTAGCGATGGAGATAGTGGCAGCTACATGCGCCGCCTGCGGGGACGCAGGTCCGGGATCCGGGTCCAGGTCTTGGAGGAAGGCAGGTTGCAAATCGGGCTGCTCTCCGTCCGGGTCTCGGAGGTGGTAAGACTTCAGGTCCGAGATGTGAACTGGCCCAGTCTCTTCGCCGGTGTCGCAGCGACGAAGCCTGTAAGTGAGGCCGGAGCACGCACTTACCTCGAACGGGCCATCCCACCTATCTGCGAGTGAAGCTGCAAAGCCTCGTGACGCATCACTTAGCGGGTGAGTCCGTCGAAGGACGAGGTCACCCACGCTGTAGGTGAGGTTCCGAAGTCCACGGTTGTACTGGCGAGGCTGGTCCAACCTTGCGACGTCCAGGTTCTCTCGAGCCGTCCGAGCTGCATCGTCCAGTCGACTCCGGAGGTCCTCAGCAAACCTTTAATAAGGAGGCCGGGTAGCACCATCCCGGAGGCCCAGAGCATTCCCCACTGGAAAAGGCGCCTCTCGTCCCAAGTTCAGGAACGTCGGGGTGAAGCCTGTAGATCTGTTGACAGTCGTCCGTGTAGCGAACGTCAGCTCAGCCAGGCGAAAATCCCAATCACGGTGGTGCTGACTAGTAAAAGCAACCAACATCAGTTTCAGGTTCCGATTAACACGTTCGGTAATGCTAGCCTGAGGGTGATACGGGAAAGTCTTCTTGTGCTGAATGCCTAAGACTGCGCAAGAATCTGAGAACACCTTACTTGTAAAGTAGGTTGCGTTGTCGGTGATCAGCTGTGCGGGAAACCCGAACCGGCAAAAGGGGTCGAGTAGTCTTTCCCACACTCTCTGGGAAGTCGGTGTCCTGAGAGGAAACAGCTCAACCCATTTCGTGAAATGATCAGTAACCACGAACAAATACTGGTTACCTCTAGGGCTACGGGGTAATGGTCCCATCACATCACAAGCAACTATCTGCCAGGGTCTATTGCTCTGAACAGGCTGTAAGCGCCCAGGGGGTAAACCACCACGAGGTTTTGCTCCCTGGCATACGGGACAGGTACGAACATACTTTGTTACATCCTGCCTCATTCCTGGCCATGTCGCAACACGACACAACTTTTCATAAGTTTTCCTGCCGCTGCTGGGACCTGCCAAGGCCGAGTCATGAAAGTAACGTATGAAAGACTTACGCAACTTCCGTGGCACCACGACTCTGAACGGGGATGAGCCGTCGTCCTCATCCGCCTGGGGTATGTATCTGAACAGGATGCCATCCTCGCCCAGCAGATAGGAGTCGTGCCGTCCGTCAGTCGTTCCGGTGTCCGCCGAGTCTTGCTCAGCTGTCCACTGCGACACCCGCTGACAAAGGCCGTCCGCTCTCTGAGCGTTCTCTGCTCACGACCGTGAGCTGTTCTCAGGAGCTGTTCTCTGCTCACGACCGTGCCCCAAGACGAAGATACGTCTCGTGCCACTTGTGCTGCTGCCAGAAGTTGAGAAGGCGTCCCGGTGCCTTCCTCTTCCCCCTCCGGTAGAGGCGCGCGGGACAGCGCGTCTGCTACCACGTTCGCCGAGCCCCGCCTGTACTCCACGGTGAAGGAGTAGCCTTGTAGCGTCAGGGCCCACCTGGCAAGTCGTCCAGACGGGTTATGGAGCATACCAGTAAGCTACTACAAACTACGCAAGACGCGTGTTCCCCGCCACGGAACAGACGAGCTCGGGCCCCACGTTGGGCGCCAGTTGTGGAAACCTACGTTCCCACAACCTCGGGGCGTCCGTTCCGTGCGCGAATGAACAAGCAGCACAACCAGAAACTCAAACGGCCCGAACAGACCTGGGCCCGCGCCTTCCTGTTTTTATGCGGCCGGACCGGGCCGTCGAGCCAGCGAATACAATCCGCAGCCTAGCATTTCCAGACGCGACTTACGCGTTTCTAGCGCTTCTCGAACAAATTTATGAGTAGATTTAAAAGAAGAGAAGACGCGGCCACAAACATACAAGAACTGTCGGTTTAACACCGCAACGGCTCGGGACCAAATTAAATCCAGAACGCAAGCGGGCAAGCGCGTTATCGTTACATTAAAAGTTCTTGCGGAGGTAGAGGATATGTTGTCGGAGTGGGGGACACGGGGGGTTAGTATGCGTCCTGGGGCGACTTCAGGGGGAACTGTGCAGACATTCGTCTGTTGTGTGATGAGTCCGGAGCAATGCGAAGTGGCTTTGAGAAGGTTGTAGAAGGTATAATCATACAGTCTCATTTGCTTGTTTGTGCATGCATGGGAATGACGCAAGCACGTGATGATAAGAACTAGTAGTACTCCATTGTGTGGAATTACCATACTTTCCTGCGTATAACGCGCACCCCTAGAAACGGGCCGAATTCGAAAAATGTTCGATTTATAACGCGCACGGCATTGGTGCTAAAAGCTTTTGTACTGTCACTCGTATACACAATAAACCAAAGCGCTGTGTGCTATATTTAAAACACATTTAGTCAAATCCCTTAAACTCCGATGCACCAGCTTGGCTGTCATAGCATATACTTCAGTGTCCTCTGGGCTTTCCGTTTCGCGTCCCTTCTCAATCACGCTATTCCTTTGAAATGAAGTCAAGATTATTGACTGCTGAACAGCATCCTTAAGCAGCATCATTAACGTTTTATGAACTCCAGTGCCTTTTCGCGGGTCCTGTCGAATGACCCTAAGAGATGTGGGAGAAAGCCACAGCACACTCTGGAAGAGGCTAGAATTTTTACATCACCGACTTGAAAAGGAACTTCGCCGGAAAATGTTTCCGTGTCTAACGCGAAGGACCGCTTCGGAGCACATTTTTATTGTATAACGCGTGCATTATACAGCGGACAATGCGGTAGCTGCGTAACCCGGCGCCGAGCCAGACTCTGGGAAACAATCCCGCCCACGGTGCTAGCGGTTTTTGTCGGCCCTTGGTCCGTGGCGTTCATATTGCCCGACGACGGGGACGACATCACTTGGAACGCAGACGGGCATGGCCCTGTCCATGACGAAAACCCGAGACTGGGAAAAAGACGAAAAACAGACGACACAACACAAAGTCTCAAACACAGCTAAAGTTTAATGGACAACCGCACACTTTTAACACATCAGGTGGGGGAGCTGTATCATGGCCCTGTGGCGATGAAGCTCCCCACTCTCCAAAGCCAAAATAAAGTTGTTGTTGGGTAACCACTCGTTGGTGTTAGCCAAGGTCGTACAGAAGGAAGTGGTTGATTCGAATCCTGCCCAAGGTTTTCCCTGGGTTTTCCGACAGGCGAATGTCCGCACAGATCCCCCTGAAGCCGGCCCAGGACGCACACCAACCCCCTCTCCATTGTACTCTCTCTCTCTCCACGACCACGTCTATACGTCGCTCATATACCCATGGTTCCTTCGTGACGCTAACAGGGAATCAAAGAGAAGCACCTCGGAAGCGCTCTACAAAAACTATACAAGTGAAGCTGTCAAATCCAAGACCAGCAGCGTGCTGTCAGCCACTTCAAAAGAACGTGGCGCTTGGCTTATCATATTCTCAGAACCGTTATCGTGACCTTCCCCCCAATCTGGCAAATTTCTCCCAAACCTTCTACATCTTCTACTTCTGAACCGGCGGCGACGCGGACATCAAGGCCAGGGATTTTCCCGGCACCCACCCACCCCGCAACCCCCCAATGCCCCCAAAATACCGGCAAGGAAGGCAGCAGATGTGGGCGTTCCCCCAACGAGCCCCCCTCCCCCCAACAACGACAAAAAAAAAAAGTGAATACCTGTGGCGCCGCGGGCGCCACCATCTTTAAGGTCACGTGTTTCTTGACGTTTGCTGTGACGTGGGAGCAGGACCTGCCCAGGATGCATTGCGTTTGCCCAGCACGCTTTCGTCTACGGGGCATGCGGGGAGCAGTACATTGGACGCCACGCCTGTGGTTAGCAGCCTCGTTGGCGTTCGGAAAGTTACGGTGTGGTGCGCAGCGTTTCTGTGGTTCCTTACGACTGATCAACATTCGAAAATGGCAGGCTTCCTGAAGAATAGCAGCCTTGATACCGAGTACTACATGAACAATAAGGTGACGGAAGCAACGTGCAGGGGTATGTGGGTGATTGAGAACTTCAGTGTTCAATTCGAAGAAGAATGCATTGAAAGTGCAAAGTTTCAGGTTGGTGATAGCGAGTGGTGCTTTAAAATATATGATAAGTACGATGCTACTACGGAATGTAATTATTCTAGCATCGAGCTATTGCGTCTTGGAAATGATCCCATTGAAGCCAAGTGCGACTTTCTGTTCTTAAACGATGAAGCAAGGAAGAGTATCAAAATTAGTCGCAATTCATCATCCTCCACATACGGCATGGGGTGGAACGCTAGGGTAGCCGATGTGTTTAAGCCGTATTTATCTGGTGATGTCCTCACGCTATGTTTCGAATTAACTACATACAAGACGTGTCGGACCACTTTGTGCTCTTCGATTGAGCGTGAAGGGCCGACGATACAAGACGACCTTCGTCAACTGAAGATATCTAATGAGTCCTCTGACGTTGTTCTCGTTGCTCATGGCGGGAAGAAGATTCGTGCGCACAAGCTAGTCCTAGCAATGCGTTCGCCAGTCTTTCGGGCCATGTTCGCCAACGATATGAAGGAGAAGCGCGAGAGTGAAGTGAATCTAAAAGATACAGATGCAGCACTCGTAGAAGAGATGTTGACATTCATGTACACCGACTCAGCGCCGAATATTAAGAGCATGGCAGCAGACCTTATCCTGTTGGCGGACAAGTACGACTTGGAGAGACTCAAGTTTATGTGCGAACGAGAACTTTCTTTGAATTTCAGCGTGGGTACCGTCGTCGATGTGCTCCGGTGGGCGGACAAGTTGAATCGGACACATTTGGCAGATGCTGCTGTGCGGTACATCAATTTGAACAGTAGCGACGTAAGGAAGACCGATAGCTGGAAAGTGATGGTTCAGGAGGAACCACAACTCCTGGAGCGTATCTACTGTGCCCTCCAAGGGCAAGTGGTTAACAGCTCGCCATAGTATATCTGTGTCTCATGGAACTATAACCTTTGCTATACAAGCTGGAGCTGTTATACACTGCCTCGTGCTGCAATGTCAGAATGTGCCACAAACGAAAATAAATGGGCAGCAAGTCGTTGCTCACACATTTGAATGTGTCACCGAATGGATATTGCATAATATTAGAACGGTGGAACTTTTTATTCGCTGACAAACTGTGAAAATAGGCACTCTGAGAAAGAATTTTATTTTTTTTTCAGCGCATAAGCCCTCTTTACCTTTCTGGATACCATAGGACTTGGATCCCTATTGTGAAGGGGCTCATTGTTTCATTCCCCGCATCATCACCAGTAATGGTGGCATTCATGTACGCCGACTCAGCGCCGAATATTAAGAGCATTGCAACAGACCTTGTCCTGAACTTTCTTCGAATTTCAGTGTTAAACGAATGGAGATTGTGCAGCGGCGTAACGTGGGTTGCGAAACGAATATCGCACCCCAAGCACACGGCCCGTTCGTGCACCCATATACCGTCATATACACCCTATACTATTTTTCTTGTCACATACAGTGAACCCTCGTTAATATGACCCCCGATAATCTGACATACGCGCTTTACGACCATACTCCTGGGGAACAATGGAGTGAAGCCTCTGCAAACATCCCCCGTTAATATGACAGTTCCGCATTATGACCAAAATTTTCGGGAACGACCATGGTCATAATAACGAGGGTCCACTGTATATCACTCCCCTTTTTGGAGAGTACAATTACTCTAAAAAAAAATCTCCTCACTCCCTTCAGACCCTTTAACATCCCTACTGGAGACTTAAACGCATGGTTCACACTAGTGCGTTCTGCTACGTACGGATGCGTGCGGGCGCTGGTTACCGTGGCAACAGATACGCGCGCGTGACCTCCCGCAGCAGAACGCTAGGAGTTCGCCCGAGCTCAACTCTTCCGACGCGCGCAGCAGCCCGCAAGCGGAGAACGAATCGCGAGGCCGCTTTCCGAGCTTGCGCAGTAGGTTTGGCTCTGCGAGACTGTTTTCAACATGGCGGCCACCGGAGTGGAAGGCGTTGAAAATCCCGCTTGGCGCTCATTGGCTTACGGTTTGGTGACGCACGCATGCGCCCGCACGCAGCAGAGCGCACTAGTGTGAACCATGCTTTAAAGGGTCTGACCTCTCCGCGTCCAGCCATCCTATCTGCGGCGCAGAAAAAAAATTGAGAACTGATGGACTACTAGATTTCTTTTCGTTCTTAAGTTGAACACGACTATAGTTGTTTGTAACCAACCTCTCTACGCGATTGTATCTCATTACGGCCGAAGTCTCATTACGGCCGATGTCTCAATACGTCCGAAAGTCTCAATACGGCCGATAATCCTTTAATCCCCAAGCGTCTCAATACGGCCGATAATCCTTTAATCCCCAAGCGTCTCATTACGGCCAAAGTCTCAATACGGCCGAAGGTAGTCTCATAACGGCCAAATGTCAAAATGTGTATTGTTTGCTTGTTTGCTTGTAAGAAAAAAAAAAAAAAAGGAGAAATTGTGTATTGTAACGTGCATTGACAAATGTTGCAGCCAGGTATGGATATACATTCCAGAGTGTATAAGCCATGCGGTGTGCCCTTATCATACATATACACATATTGTGAGACAATCAGTATATTATCATACCCCAGCACAATGCAGCATATTGTGTAATGTGTACATCCCAAAGGGTTGATGTTGCTGTGAAGCAGCAGGCTACTATGTGGAGTTAGCTACTTGTGGAGAGCTAGATGAACATCGGCTTTGTTGTGACATTTTTTGGAGTCGTCCTACAGTCACTGGCCAAGAAGGAACATTTATCCCAGTTGACGTCAGTTTATTTCTATTCGCTTTACAATGGTACAATTCTTGCTTCTGGAATGAGTAGACCTGCAAGAAGCAAAGAGCAACCGTGAATAGGCTAGAATATTTATAAAAAACAGACATTTGACTCTACATGGCCGGTTTCAATGTGCACAAGCTGCATACATGTTGATATGTGTCTGTTATTTCATACAAGGCTAACATAGATCTTCATCTAGAAAAAAAAAAATGACAAGCCTTAAGAATGTGACTTCCAGGTAAACACAATGCATGACCATGAGATGAATTTAATTGCATTAGTTCATTCACTTAATGGAAACATGTGAATATGAAACAGTGATACATTACAATTCATGAAATGATGCATGCATGACTTTCCTTTTTTTTCATTTCTTATGAAAGTAGTGCACGAATTAACACTCGTGCACTACTACACCATTTTTCACGAGGGATGCATGAAACACTGTCGCAATATTGTGTGCATGAACCATTGTGTGTGACACAAGCCGTGGGTCACACCGCCTCGGACACACTTTGGGAAGCATAAAACACAGCGATTGCTAATATGGTGGATGCTTCTTTTTTCTTTTTGGCCGTGATGAAACATCTTCGGCCGAAATGAGACTACCTTCGGCCGTAATGAGATTTGGCCGTAACGAGACACTTGGGGATTAAAGGATTTTCGGCCGTAATGAGACTTTCGGCCGTAATGAGACTTTGGCCGTAATGATACTTCGGTCGTAATGAGATGTTACCCTCTACGCACCCTTTGTTTACATATCCCTCCTTCCGCTTCACCTTGTCTTTTGTAGTTTTTCTTTCTCCTTTTCTTTTTTTTTTTTGTGTGTGTGCTGGCTTTGTAAGTAGGTAGTGCCGAAGAAGTGACTCATGTGTGTCATGTAAGGGTCAGGGACAGGTAGGACCGCAACGTCACATCATTCGTCTGTTGATGCGACCGTTTCCAAAATTTGAACAGGGGAGATTCCCCTGGCTGGCAGGAAACGGAAAGGCGGCTGTTCTTCCTTCCTATTGGCTGCTGCACATTCCCGACTCTATGCCCTGCGTGAAATTCAAGACCCTTTCGTTGCAAGTGCAACAGGTCCTGTACGTGTACGTTCAAGTAGTGCGTCACACGCAGCGTTTTCGCGCAGTGAAATTCGTCGTGACGCTCGATGTCGGTCGACCTTCAGTCGTAAAGTGATTGGCGCTTGAGCACAGTACAGGCCTCTACTTTTCGCCTACGGGGGACAAGTGGGAAATTCCCCCCCCCCCCATATATTCTTGCTTCCTGAAATGTCTCTTTTTTTGCGCCCCGGTGGGCGGGCTTAGGTGGAGTGGGGCAGTTGCCCCTCATGGCCACGTAGACGCCGGCCCCGCGCCCATAAGTTCCCAACATGCAGTTTCCAGTCAACACAATCACTCCATGGTAGGGGAAAGAGAGACGCGGAACAAGGACTTCTTGCATAATGTAAAACCCCGGGACTAGGGAACACGAAGGGACAGACACAACACGAAGACGAAGACACAACACGACTTTGTGTTGTGTCTGTCCCTTCGTGTTCCCTAGTCCTCGGGGTTTTACATTATGCATCATCTTCACCAGTTCGCTTGCTTCCTAGCCATTTTTTCAAGGACTTCTTTTTCCGCGTCTCTCGTCCCCTACCCTTCTTTCGAAAATCACTCCAGTTGCGACATTCTTTGACACAAAGTTATCCAAGACCCCAATGTTACACTGGCAACCAAGATCTTACGCTGTATCTATCGTCCGCCCATATCTAGCAGACGACAGCTGATCTCATCTGCGTCGCAACACGCCACCAGGTGGCGCGGCAATGCAAAACGCGCCGCGTAACCCATCCAGAGGCCATCGTACCTGAAAAAATGCTAGCCGGCTTCCCCGCGCGTCGTCCAAGGTAGAATCTAGGCCATGCTCCCCGATTGGCCGTCCTTGGACGACTTCTCGAGTAGTGTGTGGAGGGATATTTGCAGTTTGAGTCGCGCCGGAGGCCAAGGCCAGATCCGCTCTTCACGACGGTCAAGTTCAAGAAGCCGGCGTGCATGGAGACGCCGCGTTTCGTACGGGAATCTTGACGTGAAGCCGCGCATGGTGTTTTCAGTTCGTTCGCTGGTTGTGTACGGCGGTTCGGAAGACTCGTGAAAATGGTTGCACTGGATATACCCATCTTACCGGCGACGATACCGTTCCTGGCGTTTCTTTTCGTGCGCCTCGGAGAACGTGTTGTGCCGTTTCAGAGTGAACATCTACGGAAGGAATACGACTACGTGATCGGTGAGTTTTGTCCAGCATGTCGTCGAGCGCTCTCTGGGGGGTGGTGAAAGCGACCGATTTAGAAAGCGGACGTGAAATATAAAAGTCGCCACGGCATAATATGACAAGGAAAGATACTACGTATAAAGTGGAATATATTTCATTGAGTTTGTGGAGCTACTTAAAGACAAAACACGTCTTTGTCCACTGTTCTGTTCATTCGTTTGGTGTTTATTGTCATTTCACGTTGCCTTCAAACGTTGCTCTTCTCACACATAATAATCACTAAGCGAGGCGAGGTATTCAGCGATGGACACATTTCTTGACCAATCACGTTGGCGTGTGCGGACAGCACTACCTTCATTTACTACCGCCGTACGTTTTGTACCGAAACATTTGCATTGATCCGTGCGTAGGATCGCAAACGGAGAAGGGGGCGTGTTCCCACGTGGTTAGCAGACATCCACTCATGATTACCCCCGCTATTGATGATAAGATTGAGCTGCACAGCACGAGCAAGTCCTCTACCTCTTCCATAGTTCTGACATAGTTGACAGACAATGCTGCATTGCTAAAGCTATTGACAAACTATACTACTACACTACTAGAGCTACGTAATACTACTAGTACTACTACACTACTAGAAATACCTACGTATCTCGCATTGTGATTTCGAGAATCATCACCTGACGTTTTAGATGGTCTGTCGTTTGAAATCAACTCTCGATCGCTCAGTATGATTAAATTGCTTGGCCCATATGGTCAAACCTAATTCACGTACTGTTTGATTGGATAAAGAAAAAAAAAAGCAATCAGTAGGTGAATTAGTTTTGATTACATCTGACCTACTCATACACCTACTCTGTGCCCTGAAAGCAGTGCTTATTTTTCTAGACAATGTAGGACGTTGGGTCTCCTGCGCGAAGTTCTTCGTTATATTTTCAAGAAATTACCTCCAGCAGAGTATCGTCTACCTAGATGAAACACCCACTTTATGATAACCAAAGTGAAGTTTTTTTTTTTTTTTGCAATGTTTCTCTCATTTTTAAGATTTTCGTCACACGTAACACGATACGCTATAATACTTATAGAGATATCGAGGTAGCTTTTTAGGATATCACGAATCCCTATCCAGCCACGGAAGCAGTCGAAAAACGAGCGCGTGACTTTGTTTGTAAAACAGGATACCTGCAGCTCGAATCGGTTTCCGTGTAAAGTGGGTGAAACACGTTTTTTTTTTTCTTTCCTACGAGATTGATTGATTCATCGGAAAAAAGTGGAGATGTTAGTCTCAAAACACTCGTGCCACCCATACGAAATTACTTTTTGACTTTATAATGCTTATTGTACGGAAGGAAGCGCAGAAACGCTGTGTCCAGCAGCACACATCTGACTCAAACAGCCTTGTTGATTGCGGACTCGAAGGAGTGTATCAGGCACGTCTTAATTCTTTCGTGAATGATCCCCATTTTTTCCCTTTCAATCATCATCATCATCATCATCTTTCGTGAATGCAGATGTGGTCTAGCACCATTTCCACCGAAACATGTGGCGGAACCAAAATATACAGGGTGTTCAAAATTAAGCTTTCACGAGCGCTACGCAGACACAGCGATGACAGGAAACCGGATGGTAACTTTACGCTATACTTGTGTAAGAAACAGGTGCTGCTAATTATGTAGCACCTGTTTCTTACTCAAGGAACACAAAAATAGCACCAGTTTTTCTTTTGTTCGCCTATTTATAAAGTGCTAGTGAAAGCTTAATTTTGAACACCCTGAGAACACCCTGTATTCTCTGAGAACACCCTGTATTGAGAACACCCTGTATCATTGAGAACACCCTGTATTTCTACCTTCCTGAGCTGTGCGAGGAATGTAAAACCGAAGCAATCACCGATGAAAGATGAAAGTCACTGAAAAGGTTAGCCAGCTGTAGGGATCGAAGCCACATCTTCTCGAATTTGAGGCTTCGTTTGTATCTGTCCCTTCTATGTTGTTCCCCAGCCTCAGAACATCAGTTTATCTCTTGAAGCAATCACACCCTACCGATATATACCCGATCTGGCTTTCCCTCCAGTCCATCTGAGGAGCATTTTGTTTCAATGGCATCATTTCCTTTTCATCACGTACAGAAGAAAATGGACCGATGAAAGACAAAAGCGACAGAAATAAAAGCGCGTGGTCATCATCCTGAGGTCACTAACCCGAGATACCATGAAGGAAAGTGTTGGCGACCTTGAGGGCACACATGGCACGGCCAACGCACTCCCCTCCGATATCAAAATCCTCCCAACCACTATCTCTACGTGCCCCAGAAGGGGGTGCATTTAAAGTAGGACAGAATGGACGGCAGCTCCCTCGGGGGCTGTATCTCAATGTTCCCGGAATGAAGGTAGAAGATACGCCAGTAAATATGTGACAGCAAATTCGTGCATGACCACTTTCCGATACAGCGTTTTTTTTTTACTCGTGTAGACGAAACCTTTACGTCCGTGAAGAATGGTAGAACATCTCTGTATGATGGAGGTCAATGTAAGGGATTACGACGTAAGCGAAATCAACGTTTCTTACTTGGCGTTACGAATCGTGTAGTTTTTTTGCTTCTTTTATTGGGTTCGCGCTAAAAAAAAATGGCAAAGAAAATCTTAATTTGTACATGATTGATTTAAAAAAATGAAAAGTCACGTGGCTTCGAATTTGTATGTCTTGTTCGTAATTATAACTGGACGTACTTTTGTGAAGCTTTTACGGTTGTGGTTTAGCACATTATAGCGAGCTTTAGTACATCGGAAGAACTCTACGAAAATGACAGGATAAAGGCACCGGGATCATTATATTAATTAATAAATAGAGAGGAATAATAATAATGGTAATGACGGCGAACAGCTGATGCGATGCACATAGCTGATAATTCACGAATTTCATTGAAAGCATAGAAAAAACACACAAAAAACACAAACGCAACAACGTAACGGTATTTCCGTTCAAGAAAACAGAATCCAGCCACTTCAACTATATGAAAGGCTTCTGTTCACATCTGGAGGCCTTCACACGCAATGCATTGTATTCGTAGCAGACGACAGAAACGAAACGTCGTTTGCTTTTGATCGTCTGTCGTCTGCTTTCGCTGTCATTGTTTCAAACAACGGTCGCTTTCTTGCGTTTCTGCGAATGCGACACACGAAAAAGTAAAAGGTGAGATGGAACACAATGTATCCGCGTTTTGTGAAGCAGTCCCTGAGCCACAGCCTGTCACGGCCGATTGCTTGCTGTCGTACTTTCCAAAGGACGGTCAATGGGCTCTTGCATTCTATCTGCAAATCCCCTCCGATATACTGGAAGTTTCCTTTAGAGCATCAGGATTACCTTCTTCTTCTAACTACGAAGGTTGTGCATCGTGCGAGGCGATGAATAGCTTACCACGGCGGTTTCAACCGGACTGAAGCGAAGGCTTAGGCGTCCAATTGTTACTTTTTTGGATAGCAAGGTAAGCTTAGTTACTTTGCTGTTTGATTGTTTTCCTTTTTTAATTGGTGCCCCAGATATAGTGAATACCCTTGTAAAGTTTGAACATCGTAGCCATTACGCGGCTCTGTTGGGTCACATGGCAAGATCCTATTCATCCCTCAAACCGATTTCCCTCAAGTTCATTTGGACAATTTTTCAGCCATTCTGAATCAACAATCACTAGAACAACAATAACAAAAGTACACTTGCTTGGTGATATAGCTCTTTGTCACTCTCCTTCCAAATTGTTTATTTTATTTTTCTCAACAACGTAAAAAAAAAAAAGGCACAGCTCCAGAGCCCGGTGTCTTTACTTCGTCACCACTTTCGTATGACACCGCTTTGCACCGTTCAAGCCCTTTCCCGTGTGGGCTTGCATGGTATTCCTGCGTGGGACCGTTTTGCAGAGTCCGCCCACAAGTATTTGCCAGTAGAGAGCAGCCGTCTGTGGCCATCCATGCCCTCCTGTTTCCTGACCCTCATGTCCAGCGGTGTGTGACACATCGCCATCCTTCTCGGCGCGGAGGAAAGTTACGAACGAGGGGAAAACTCAAAGAGACGGAGAAAAAGAACGCTCCAAGATGTTGTCTTTCTCTTCTCTTTGCCGTTCAGCAGCACTGAAGGGACTGCTGCTGCTGCTGATTCACTCCCGTGGGCCATGACGACCTATCTGGTCTCGGTGATAGCCTTGTTAGATAATTCACGATGTATTCTAAATACTTATCGAAAGGCTAGCAAGCGGAGTGCTCAAGACTTGAAAATATCGTCTTGGGCACACTAGAGTCACTAAATAGGGGACAGAGTAGTGCCACTGAGGATCAACGGCAAGCGCATCCGCCATATTGAGTCCAGCACCGCAGCGTCATACTCTGTCTCGTATTTAGTGACTCTAGTGCACACCTACTACGCGTTCGAGACGATATAGCATTCTCTCTTTGGTAATAACGCCGACCATAGGTAACGCTGCGGTTTTCCTTGAGTCTCCGGCAGACTTTCCAGCCAGATTTTGGGGGAAGTTCCTCCTGAAGTCTGCCCAGGACGTATATTAGCCTTATGTCCCTCACCCCGTCTTGCTTTCCTTTCTCGAGAACAAAGCTATGCACTGAGTTGAGAAAATAGCTGGCCATGTAATATCCAATCGTCTTAAATGGTGTCTTCATTTCCAGACCCAAATTCCCTTTCTTTCCTTTTGTTTCTTGTTTTCTTTCCCTTTCCTTTCTTTTTGTTTCTCTTTTCTTTTCTTTTCCTTTCTTTCTGTTTCGATCCCCCTTTTTTCTTTTTCCTTCCTTTCCTTTTTCGTTTGCCCCTTCCCCCCTTTTTTTCCTTTTTTTTCGGAATAGCAAGCCGACTCTTTGCCTGGCTAACCTTTCCTTTCTTTTTTCTTAATAAACATATTCCCCCCCCCCCCCAAATTCCCGAAGATAGTACTCGAACCCCGTGCGACACTTCGTTCATTGAAAGACATCCTCAGGATGTCCTGGGGATGTCAAACAGCACCAGGGGTGTCCACCACTTTTCTAACTATATACCTTCAAAGCTGTCCCTCACCTCACCACGCAATACGACACCTTGGTAACGCAACACAACTGGTATTTCCCGATGAAACTTTTTGTGAGGTACAGTGACCGTTAAATCCCGCGTCGCTCAAAAGCGGAGACAGATGTAGCGCGATTACGTGTGAAAAAGCAGCGTGGGTGAATTAGTGCGTGACGATTACAAAGGGTGTGAAGCGGCACTGTAGGTACGTTATATTTCTTGGCCTTCAAAAGAAGTAATGCTCTTTAAATGTACGCGTAACGCTGAACACGCGCACGTTTTCGCGAGCTGCTTTCATTTTTCTTCACTGCTACTCTTGAAAAGCAAAGGAACTTAGTGCCAGCTGGTAGAGGTAAAAAAAAAAACGAAAGAAAAAACAAGGTTTATTTCTATTTTTTTTTTCATTCCGTGTTAGCACCGGGACGCAACTATGCTGTAAAAGCTGACAGGGGACAGCAAGAAGTGATGAGAGACGGAAATTGCGTCCTGGGACGACTTCATGGGGGGGGACATTGTTAAGCATACAGTGAACCCTCGTCAATATGGCCCTCGATATTCTGACATACGCGCTTTACGATCACACTCCTGGGGAACAATGGAATGAAACCTCTGCAAATCCCTCCCCCCTTTAATATGACAATTCCGCATTATGACCAAAATTTTCAGGAACGACCATGGTAATAATATGTAACGAGGGTTCGCTGTATTGAAAACATTTGCCGGGAAGCCCAGACAGAACCTCGTGCAGTACATCGGATGGTAGGGTTTGAGTCCACCATCTCAAAGTCATCAAAATGACCTTGGCGCTGTGTTACCACCACAGTGTCTGCAGAGCCTCAGTGTCTAAACGTATCTAAAGGGACGTATCTATCACATCACATCACACACGCGTTCGCGTTATGTCTGACAACATGCAATCGGTTACAGATCTTATGCGTGTCGTAAGGCCTTCTGATAATGGCTTCAAGAAAGAAAGAAAAAAAAAAATCTCGCGGTGCTCTCTTCAGGAAAAAGAAAAAAGAAGAAGAAAAAGAAAAAGAGAGCCGAATCTAAATACGTCCTGCAGATCCGTTTTTCCATCTCGTGACCATCCAACTGCCTCTTTCATGTTTTCTAGGGCGTACGTACAAAGAGACGAGGAAATTGTTGACGCCTTGGATGCAGTCTTTCCTTATTGATGCATCGCGTAAGAAATAAGTGCATAATCTCCACGTTCTGCGTAAGAGATTACATACCCACTCTTTACGGGGTCGCAACAGGACTACCTTTCTAGAAGTCATCTTACAAGATGTGGGGTTTTGTCTTTCAAGTTCCCGTCGGTTCAACCCCACCTTGGGAACATCTGGCGCCGTGGGATTATCTACGCTGCTCTCCGCCACAGTACTCTATTTCTATGGCCGTAGTCGCGCAAAGACTTATCGTTGAAATCGACGGGTCTTCATCGAAAGGTGCGAGGCCCTGCCCATTTCCGTATACTTAGTTACTGGCTACCCTTCCCGATTTCCCGTTTAGGAATCACATTCACAAAACAACGTTTTTTGGTGAATGTTATAAAGCCAAATCGCTCCCTTTTTGTGTATATCGTATTCAATATACGGTCTACAATATTACAAACCGTAAATTGAGCACGTTTTTAAGGGTTGCTTTCAGGGATGGGCATAAATACACTTTTCGGGTATTTAAATATAAATACAAAATACTACATGTTTTCATGTATTTAAATACTGCTTATAAATACTCTATGTTGAAAGTAATTAAATACAAAATATAAATACAATAAGACAGTATTTAAATACTGTAACTACTTCCGTAAATACTTTGAGCCGTCTAGGCACATTATTCTTTTAAATTAGTGTATAAATGGAGCCACCTATGGATGCATCTCTGCTGCACACAATGCCCACATATTTCTTTATTTTTCCGTGATGCAGTGTGATGATTTTAGCATCTTGCGTGGACCGACTTTCCATTGAACGGAAACGTCACCTTGAGTCTCAGGAGCAGCGAAGGGGGTGTTAGGACGGTAACGGGAGAAGAACCCACGACGACTCAAAACCAGCTAATGAACCCGTTATCGCTTCATCCACTTCCTGTATGTTGAATAAAGTGTTTATTTGCCGGTTTTGAGTCGTCGTTGTAAGTTCTTGTCCCGTCTGTCTGCCCTGTCCAGTTCCTCCCGCTGCAACGGGGGTGGCGATGCCCTCATTCGCGCATTGTGGTGTTTTCTAGAAGGACGGAAATCCCTGAACACACGGGATGAGTGACCTGTAGCCTCTAACCAAGCTATCCTTCATCGCTGGAGGCTAACGATGTGGAACTCGAGAGAAGCCCACAAATACAGGAAGATGAGATATGTGTATTTAAGTGTATTTTAAATATAAATACGCCTAAAACAGTATTTAAATATAAATATAAATACATTTTTCTTGCCTGTATTTAAATACGTATTTTAAATACATGTATTTATATTTTAAATACTATTTTAAATACAATGTATTTAAATACTGCCCATCCCTGGTTGCTTTGTACGGTGTATCATTGAGATTAAGCGTGCTTGCAGATTGCTGGTCAAACCCCTTGGTTGTTCACAGATTGCGATTGCATGTCGGAGAAGCTTTCGCGGGTTTACGATAGTGACGGAATTCCTTTACACATTTTGCTTGGCCACTATCATCTTCTATTTCGCCTCAGTTGCCATAATGCACAAAAACACCAAACTATCACCTAATTGCTTCTTTTTTTTTCGAATACAATGAGAAACTACGGGTTTACGGGTGTGCTTGTACTTCGCCAGAACAATGATAACAGATTGATCATCAGGTCAATTCTTACGTGTAGCGACATACGTCTCGTGACTAGTCGAGCGCTGTTCCACACTCTCGTACAATCACGAACGGCATGCCATCTCATATAAATACATATGCCGTACTTAGAGATTACAGCCATCCATATAGGTCGAAACCATGCACCCAGGACAAGCAAGCAAGCAAAGTGTGCATCACAATAACGACACTAATTGCCGCGGAAACGCCTATCAGTTGCGCACGCCATCAGATAACGATCTTAATGTGAGAGGGGGGGCTTAATAAGCGGCCATGCGTTCATGTCACGGGTCGTGTGCAAGATATTCATCGTGCAGGAAGCTTCGTCGGGTATCGAGACAAAATATTTCTCCACTCACGCCGTGATGCTTATATGGGGGTTGAAGTACGCAATATCGTTCGTTGAGTGCAATGTTTGGGACCGAACTGGTTCAGCTCATGGGCATCTCTCCGGCATCGAGAGATGATATAGGGGACGGCGCTCAAATGGTGTCAGCAGCACTGATGGTGTTTTGAGGTCAGTAGCAGCTATGTTTGTGCCCTAACGGCGCTGTGTTTATTACGATTGCATGCGGCTGCGTATTTTGAATCTGGGCGGAAGATCGCGTGGCGTTTTTTGGCAGTTACAAACGGTTGGATCGATCAGGTTCGGGTCGATGTCCCTGGTAATAAAATGACACCGCTTTCGGGCAAGTTATAAATAGGGCCTGACTTTTTCGGGTTTTATTTTTGGCCAAATTCGGGGGGTAAATATCGGGTGATATTTTTCATTCGAAAATTCGGGTGTATTCGGGTTAAATCTCGTTACGGCATATTCTGTCGTCTGGAATTCGGGTGTATTCGGGTGATTTTTTTTGTTTAATAAAAATTTGTCTTAACATGGAACTATTGTTTAGCAATGTTATCAAACTTTATTTTAATGCACGCTTATGAGTGTGCCACGCGACCCGGATGTTTTCGGGTAGATTCGGGTTAAACCCGAATTTTACAGATTTCGTTCGGGGGGTAAATATCGGGCGAATACGGGTTTAACCCTAAAAAGTTAGGCCCTAGTTATAAAATAACTGCGGAGAAACTCCGCGCTTTTCTCTTCGTATATCTATAAGCCCTGGATATTGCTTTAAGCCTAAGGTACAGGTCATCGCCCCTGGCTATATGAACACACACACACAAATGGGATGATGATGATGATGTGGTGGGTCATTCTCCGCCGTTGTGGCGGTACACTGCCCCATTGGGCTTGTGGAAGGGATGAGAAAGTGATGATGATGGAAGGGTGTCCTATTAGAGTTCGTCCATTAGTCCAGTGTTGATCGACGCGTTGCAGAGCAGTTTCCATGAGGCAGGGATGGGCTGTATTTAAATACATCGTAATTATAAAATACTATTTAAAATGTAAATACACGTATTTATATTTTGTATTTAGATACAGACTCGAAAAATGTATTTATAAGTATATTTAAATAATTTTTGGATATTTATTCTTGTGTAAATACTTTATAGATACTCTTAAATACACAATATACTGAGTGATATCTTAAAGTTGCTCTACATTTGACCTTTCGGGAAGAAGGGCGAGTTTGGGGGGTGGGGATATATTTATAAGACGAAAAGGAAAAAAAAAACGGGGGAAAAGTCAGCCATACGAGACGTCGGCTTGCTATTCCAGAAATAAGAAATAATATAAATAAATAAAAAGAAAAGATAAGAATTAAAGAAATGGGAAGGAATAAGAAATAAATAAAAAGAAAATAAATTAGGAAATAACGAAAAACTAACAAATGATGAAAGAAGGTAGAGGTAGATGCCGACGGCGCCCTGATTTAGAAGATATGTTTTTCACGAAACTAATTTGAATTTTTATTTAAATAATGAGCGCCTCCCACCGACATTCACACAGTGCGCAGCTTGTAGGTGGTATCGGACAGGTACTCGTAAAAAAGAAAGTTCTTCGATTGGTGCACCCGTTCGCGAATTATTTAGCCCGGGGATTTAACTGAGACACCCGGTATATATATATCAACCGTGAACTTTTTGAATACACGCATGTAGTGGTAGCTGCTTCGCGGTCTTGCGGCGTGTCGGATCGTAAAATGACGGGGTATGCAGCTCGAAAAACGTGTCTCGAATTGGTACCGTGTCCCGTCCACCATATTGAAGGATCTTCAAGATGAAGGCATTTTTTCGCAGCTTTCATACGAGAGTGTTTGCGCGCAAAAGCGGGACAAGTTTGGCGCCAACGCAAGCCTCGCATCCTTGTTTTGATTTCCGCTTTGGACACGCTGTGGGGGAGGCACCGTGGAATTGGAACAAATTTCTTCATTCTTTTACCCTGTTTTGTTCACGAACGCAGCGGCTACACTAACTGTTCTTCAGTTTTATTGGGATACGTACTCTGCAGCTGCCCAAGCAGCACAATGTACTGAAAGTCGAGTGCAATAGGGGTGGACGGTATGTGTCTTATCGATGTTCCTTAGTTTCACGAGTCTGTTCAAGGCCTTCCACCTACCCGTCCACCCCTATTGCACTCGACTTTCAGTACATTCCCAAGCAGCACAATGTACTGAAAGTCGAGTGCAATAGGGGTGGACGGTATGTGTCTTATCAATGTTCTCCAGTTTCACGAGTCTGTTCAACGCCTTCCACCTACCCGTCCACCCCTATTGCACTCGACTTTCAGTACATTCCCAAGCAGCACAATGTACTGAAAGTCGAGTGCAATAGGGGTGGACGGTATGTGTCTTATCAATGTTCTCCAGTTTCACGAGTCTGTTCAACGCCTTCCACCTACCCGTCCACCCCTATTGCACTCGACTTTCAGTACATTCCCAAGCAGCACAATGTACTGAAAGTCGAGTGCAATAGGGGTGGACGGTATGTGTCTTATCAATGTTCTCCAGTTTCACGAGTCTGTTCGAGGCCTTCCACCTACCCGTCCACCCCTATTGCACTTGACTTTCAGTACATTCCCAAGCAGCACAATGTACTGAAAGTCGAGTGCAATAGGGGTGGACGGTATGTGTCTTATCAATGTTCTCCAGTTTCACGAGTCTGTTCAAGGCCTTCCACCTACCCGTCCACCCCTATTGCACCCGACTTTCAGTACATTTTGCTGCTTGGGTTGTGCTGCCTGGGTGTTGACTGATTTTGAGATTATCAGTTGTAAGGTCCGTGTAAATGCCAAATACCAAATCTTGTCTAGCCGAGCGTCGTATAGTTTTTGAGATAAACGAGAAACACGAATAGTGCGGTTTCGGTTTCACGGTGGCGAAAGCAGCAGGAACTGCTGTACCTTGGCTGACGTTACGAAATAAAACTGACCGAGGTCTCTCTTGAGGTACGGTAAAACGTAAAGATCACAGACGTGACGTGGCAGTGACGTCATGACAACGGGAGCGCTGACTATAAAAGTAAATGAAAAATGATTGGCCCCGAATTGAATTGAAATATTGAGCATCGTAAGAGAGCATGTGACAGCGTTCCTTTAGCTTTCGTAAATGTATATATATATTTTTTTTTGTATAAGCGGTACCCTTCGGCAACACGTTTCACAGTTTGACATTACCTCTAATATTAATTGATTCGGTCAGTCATTTGTTTATCATCCTTTATTTGTCTGTTGGCGTTGTTGACGTAACCGAGCGCCAGCATAAAGATAATGGTGCGTTTTAGTGCGTAGTACGCTATCCCTTACGTACATAAAGGGGATAGCGTACGATGCACCAAAACTCACTAATACGTCATAGTAAACGTCAGCAAGAAGATAATAAACGTTCCGCGATTTCATAGAGATGTGTTGGTGGCGATTTCGATGTCACCACCGGTCTGTGTAGGATGAAAAATCGCACCGGCATTTTCCGGATCTCTTTTCAAAGCCACTTTAAAGTAACAGAAGCACGCAATGAAAGTCTAAAGAAGTATTAAAAGTTCCTTTAAACTTTAAAAGCGATAAAACCTCCTGCCGGGAAACAAGTCAAAGGACGACACAACACGCAGCACTGACTGACGAACAAAATGATTATTATTATAGATATCAAGATCCTTTTTTTTTTTCTTTTACAAATCTATCAATCAATCAAGATGCCGCCAATTTCGCCTCGTAATATTCGCCTGTTCCAGAGGCGGATGTATTTTTGCGTATTCTAAATTGATGCGCCAGATGCTATATTACGCCGGCTGGTGTGGTTATAACCTCCCGGAACATTTCCGCAGAGATAATACGCTAATTAAAGTTCACATAATTAAGAGCTGCGAGCTTGCGCAGTGTTTCAAGACCTGCCTTTGTTTGTTGAAGTGTTTCCACGCTTATCGGATAATTAAGCAATTCCAATTGCAGAAACTTTTCGAGGCCACCAGAGTGAGCCCCTTGAGCATCATTACTTATACACGAGTAGCGAGGCAACCATTGTCGTGGGAACAAGCACCCTCTGCTGTTTAGCGATGCTGCGACGCATTAGGGCGTATACGGAGCTCTGTTTCGCGTGCAATGAAGTCTTTCCTGAAATGCTTCTCATTTGCGTGCCACAACGGTCCCTATTAACGCCCGTACATATTTTTTACACATGCGCGTTAGTGGAACTTCACAGTAAATTTTTGCACGTTTCGGGAGTGAATGTTTGTCCTTTTGCATGCACCTTTGTGGCGTAAGTCAAGGCACAAGAAGCAACATTTCAAAGGGTATATTGCAGGAATTTCAGGGGGTTCTATTTCATTTAAAACAGTTTCAGTTGGTGTCTTGCAAACACCCTTTTCAACTATAACTGCCCGCGGAATAAAAAAAAAAGCAATTTATTTACTTATTACTTTACTTACTTTTTTACTTTACTTTACTTACTATTTACTTTACTTACTATTTACTTATTATTACCCTCTTGTAGAGGGTAATAAAGGTGTAAAAAATTTGTGTGCTTCACCACTTTTTCCTCTGCTATCAACATCATTATTATCTTCTTGTTTACTAAAAAAATCAGTTTATATTGACCACAATTTTTGCCCGCGACGAATTTCGACAGAAGTAACAAAAACTTGAAAACGGAACACATGAAACGTAAGTCGGACGTGACCCACATGGCAAAGTAAGGTCAAGTGTTACATTGAAACGTCTGATGAGGGGGCGAACTCACCAATACTTGACCCATCAATCGACGTACCATATAGTGTAATGCTAATGCTACATACATCGACGGGCTGAGTGCTGTCATACTAACTCGTTCGGCGAATCCAGATAGACGCTTCAATGGGCCTTTCAATTGGACGATTGAGATCGAGATCAAAATGTCGTTGACCATTCTTCGCGGGCAGCTTCTCGACTGCGTCTCTTGTCTGCTCGGACATGGTACCGCCCTATAGGTCCACTCAATGCATAATCGAGAGTTTGGGTACCCAAGCGCTTTGGAGCCGAAATAAAATTGGGGTTGTCATATTCTGGCAGGCTTCGCGAACAAAGTCGGTTGCAACTTGTCCGATTTTAGTGTCGTAAGAGGGACATCTCTTGCAGCACATCTCTCAACGAACACGTCCCTTGTCCCCATTGTCCCTGTAAACGAACCACCCACGAAATTATATAGTACCCGCAGTGATCGAAGACTACGTCACTGACACACATTGCGTAACGAACGCCCGTATTGAAGTCGGCTGGGTACATCAGTGTTGACAACGCAGCTTCTTGAAACTCGCCACACCGCTTCGAATGCGGCGTAAATACGATAGCGTAAAAAAAAAAAGGAAAGAAGAGCAAATAAGTGTCGACAAATGCTGTAAAAAGGCGGAGTTTGCTTTTCCTTTTGACACCTTTCACTCGAGCTGATCTCCAGTGATGTCAGAAGGACAGTCGCTGGGCGTTCCTGACAGCTGAAAGTAATCTGTCTTTCCATTGTTTTCTACGCGTCAATCTTTCTTCGGCACGTTTCCCTTTTGATGGCAGAGAGAAGGGGACTATACTCCTTGTTGCCAGTCGAGTTCATTGCGCAACGCCTCCACTAGGTCACGGTCTGCTGGCTACCATGTAGCTACTGCTGTCGGCAGAAGCTTATGAGGCTTCGAAGTATACACGCTTTTTGGTTTGCTTTTGAAATAACTCGTGGCTTTGCGTCACAAGACAACTGTAACTATGGGGGTACGCCGTATGTCGGTCCGTGGATTAATTTCGCCCACCGCAGATGATCCTATAACGCAATCGTTAATCTCTGCACACGCCACGCCCTATATGTAACACCGCCGCAGAAGACAAAAAAAAAAAAAAAGGAAGAGGAGAACTTACATTGTCCACCAAAAGCTGCAGGCGTCGTCGGCCGGGTGCTTAAGGACGCCCCGAAACTTTATGATGCGGATCGGTAGCACGTATATGTGAACACCAGGGTTGTGGAGTTGCCACTCCGGAGTCGGAATGATTCCAGATTTATCGCAGCTCGGAATGGAATGGAATGGTCTGGGCGCCCGGCTGGTTGCTGGGCTAGCCACTACGGTTACCGCGGTCCCTTTTCTTTTATCGATGGAATTAACGGAATGGAATGGGGTTGCCAAGCCCATTCCAGGAGTGGGAATTGGCCGTACCTTTTCATTCCGTGGAATTAAAAAGGAATGGAATTATCGTAAATCTCCATTCCTCAGAATGGAATGGGTGGTCCCATTCCGCGCCCCTGGTGAGCACGGTGGATATCTACAGTTCCCTATTGAAACTCTCCATTCATCATCTCATCAAATCTCATCAAATGAAGTTGTTGTTGTTCCCACTGAAGTCGGCCCTTAGCGCGCACTAACTTCCCTGTCTTCCACTCCATTCGTGGTGTCCATCCTTTAGCCTTGCCACTTCTGTACGCTGCAACACAGTCACAGGCAGTGTGACCTGTGGGCTGTGGCCTGGACGAGAACCACCTGGGTACCTGGGTACCTGGGACAAGAGCCACGTTGGCACAAGAAGCACCACGGCTACGTGCTCAATGTTTGACACCTAGTCGTCTAACATGTCTACCGCCTGACTGTTACTCACAAGGTTACTTCTAACCGTAACATCACTAAGCTCCTTTCTTCCTAAATTTCATAAAGTTCATCCTAAAGTTCATTTCTTCACCAACGCATTATTCCAGTCTTAAAACGTTGTTCCCTCGTACCTGGAACTTGTGTACCCTGACTTCGCTGAAGCCACTATAAGGTGAAGCCAAACAGCTTGTATGCATCTAACAGCGGTCAACTTATAAACATGTCTAATTATGCAGCGCGCGAGCTACGTGGCCTAACAAAAAAATAGCCAGCGGTCTTCGCGTGAAAAACAACAGGTTCTCCTTCGACACAATGGTCTTCTGCTTAGCGCGCGCCATAGCAGTCGACGCGTTACGCAAACGTTACGAGGCGTTGACCTAGCAGAGGCGGTGGTGCAAAGAGATAGTGCAAGTCCTTCTTTAGCTAGTATACAGCCTAGCTTTCTTTGTTGGCTGCAGGGTTGTGTTTACGGTGGAACACGTGCTTGTTTTACGGCCGAGTACAATAATGGGACGCTGAAAGACATGTACGACATAAAATTGCATGTACGCTCTGCACAGCCCTTTGTATTAGAGTATAAATGGCTGCGTCCTCCCATCAGTGTGTTTGATAGGTTGCCACTGTCACGGTCCTGTTTTGACAATAATGGTACATTGTTTCTTAAGTAGTGGCTATACTGTTTGAAAGTAATTTTTTCTGAAAGTGCGGGGAGGCCAGAAACCGTCATAATGTGTTTTTTTTTATTTGTAGCTCCTGCCACAATGTGGCGGTAATGGTAATGCAAATATACAAACTTGCCCAAAGTAGAAGCGCATCTAAGAGTTTTCTTAGGGGTGGGGGTCCTGCCTTGGACGGCATCCTACTACACTACCTATAAGATCAGTATAGCATGTCTACGCGACAACAGAATTGAAGTGGGTCAGGACATCCGGACCCCCCAGATCCCTCTCTGGTCCAAACCACTGCCTCAACCCAGTCCAAAAGGCTTTTGCTCATCCTATAGCTCATCATATATAGGTCTCCAAGTTATCTCCGTGTTCTATAGAGAGCCATGCAACATGCAATGATCAACGCCAAACTGATGAATATCCGAGGCTTCTGTCTGTGAAATCTGGAAACCGTATCCATAATTCCGTATGGTCTTTTGGAACCTCTCTGTTCACATATCCAAGGCGACTTGGGTAACCCTTCCAGTCAGACAAACTCTGCAAGCCCCTGGATAGATCACAATTTGCAATGTTACATCCCTGAGTTCGAGGAGACGAGAATCCAACAAACATGGCCTGATTGGATTGGATTGGATTTGGAATAGAGATTTCGGCTCCACAAATGGAACCGGCTCAAATGGAATGGACTCCGAACCAGCTATCATATAAGCATCATCATATAATGTGCTAAAGTAGCCGCAATTATTTCGCGAACAATCCCACTTCGAAATCGGTCGAATATAGTATCTGGGGCAGTTGCACGCTGCTCTTGCCGATCGCGGCTGCCGATGTTTGCCTTTGGGGTTCAGTAAGCTGCTTACCTGGTTGCAAGTCAAGATGACCTGTTTAGAATGGGCGATCACAAATCCGGGCACCCTTTCGAGTCGGTGTATCTCGTACTTCAGTCTTAGTACTTAGTATAATAATGCTAATAATATATGTAATCTAATAATTATAAAGGTAGTATTAACATTCGTAAGTTATAGTGTGTGTGTGTGTGTGAAGGTCGCAATGAAAGGACGCAAAGACGTCAGTCGGTATGATTATTACTTCAGTGACTGCTATACGACTTTCATGCCAATAATTTTGTTGCACAGCTTTGATTCTGTGTTTCATCCCGAAGCATAATGTGGCCATGAGTGATGTGGTCAGATAAACAGCAGGAAGGAATAGGTTAGTACGCGCCTGGGCCAACTTATAGGTTACTTTTCTACAAAAAGTAACTTCAACTAGTTACCGCTTTTGGTTAAAGTAACTCCAAAATATAACTGTAGCTAAGTCACTCAGGTATTGTAATATTTTCCTGGCGTGCTGCTTGGACTATGCTTGGACAGTAAAAATTGGTGTGACACAAAAAAAGTTTGTTACATTTATTCGGATGTTTTAAAAATGTATTGCAACTTAACTTGTTACTTTTTATAGTAATTTACCCACGACTGCTGGAAAGGATGCCGGATAACCCAGGGAAAACCTCGGACAGAACACCTGAACCCGCTGGCTTTTGTAGCACAGTAAATCTTACGTTCGAGTCATGAAACGTTAGGGTCGTGTGAGCCAAATGGCTCTGAAGGATTTCCACATTCCTTGGCGTAAAATGTGAACAGTCCAGCCAGCTCTAAGCGGAACAGATTACCAGTGTTCCCGAGGCTGTTTATTTTGGTGTCATTGGGTCACTGGCGGATGTTTAGATAGCCAAACAGGGCTGCGTCGCAGTACCATGCATAGCTTGTGTAGTCCAAGAGGGACAACGCTGAAATGGAAATGCAGCACGCTGCAGGAAAGTCATGCTGAAGCCAGGCTGGTGGAGGGGTTCCAATCCTGTCACTGGTGGCGTCACCTGCTCAGGTTTTCCGCATGTTTTTCGGAGGACGTTTCAGACGGATACCTCCTCAGTTCTCCCTGAAGTCGGGCAAGGACGCATAATATGTCTTGTCCCGTGCAGATTTTGCTTCGTTTTACCGTGTATTCACGCGAGCGACATTCCCCCAGAAGCGGAAGATGCGAAAAACGTCATAGCTTTATGCACGACCTACTAGATTATAACGACCATGTCAGGCGCACCCCTTCTATGCGCCGCATTTTTGGAAGGTAGCGGTGGCGCTTCTAATCGTCCCACTTATTGCTTCCTCAACTTCTACAATACTTTGCACTTCAGCTTACCTTAGTATTTCTGTACAAGCGGTGGACGTTCCACAGATGTTTCATTCTGAGGTTGATTATCATCATCATTCCACGCGTTTTCATGGGAGCTGTCGCTGTCGTCTGCTACGGTGGTCGTACACACGCTTCTGCGCGTTCAGAATTCAAATTTCCATCGTCCAATCGTGTTGTGCCGATCAGTAGCGCCCCTGGCGGATCGTGCGGACAGGCTCCTCATAGGGTTTTCTGATTGTGACATGGTCGTTATAATCTAGTAGGTCGTGGCTTTATGCTGTCACGTGAGCGCGAGCGCTCAACGTCGTGTCTCCACGTACACTGCCGTATGGCGGGCTAGAATACTGCCGACCGTGGAGAATATCCCGCTACACAGCCACAAGTTATTCCGTAGCAGACGACAGGAAAACACGCTGACGGTGTCTTCTGCTAAGTGTCGTCTGCTAAATGCGCAGTACGCCACTACCGGCATTCCTCACCGTGTGAACGCTCAACATAACACGAGACGGAACCTTCGGCTCTGTGAGCAGTGTGTTCACTTTTTCTTCCACTAGAATATTCCGTGAGGATGTCGCTCGTGTGAATACACGGTCACTGGCATGTTTTACCTAAAAAAAGAAGAAGAAGAAGAAAAAAAAAAGAACTGTGTTTGAGGAAATGACAAATGTGCTCAAATTATCTGCGAAGTGCACGGCGATAACATCTTCTGGAACCTTTCTGTTTCCAGTTATGATGCCCTTTTTTCTTTGCAGACAGGTTTCAGAGTGTCTGGTTTTACTGGAACCCTATTGCAATTTGCAAAGATGTAATAAAGAAATGAGAAACGCAAAAAATAAAAAGAAAAATTAGCGGTGCATCATGTCTTAAATCTGTGTCATCATATGATGCTTCGAAGAGCCGGCTTCAGCTGCTTTTTGTTTATCTTCCGTATTTTGTTTTAATTTTTAATTTTTTTAAGTTTCTTGTTAGCGCCGCGAAGCAACTATGGCTATGAGCGGCGCACAGATGTGGACAGATGGGGAGAGCACAGCCGCAAGGAGTAGGGGGTTAGTGTGCGTCCTGGGCCGACTTCAGGGGAACTATGCCGACATTAGTCTCGAAAGTCTGCCGGAAAACCCAGGGAAACTCTCATAGACGTCACAGCGCCGGTGGTAGGACTCGAACCCATCACCTTCCAATCTTCAGCACGACCTTGACTACCACCAGCAAGCGGATGCTTCAACCCTCTCGGCCATGCCGTTTCATCTTCTTCTTCTTTTTTTTTTTTTACATAGGTGCTGTAGCTTTTGCATGTGACCTCTTCCAAGGTAGTCTATATTTATTTATTCATTTATTTATTACTGTTTTATTTATTTTTATTACTGTTATTACAGTTTATTACTATTTATTTATTTATTACTACTATATACTGAAGACTGAGAAAAAAAAAGGAAGCAATTAGGCAAAAAAAAAAAAAAGAAAGAAAACAAAGAACTGGAATGTCGTGTGTAACGGTATGTTTTGAAGTTTATCTGTTGCGCAATGTATCGTCGTAACGGCCGTAGAGAGGGGGGTCTTTTGAGTAGCTCCATTCCCGAGTTGCATCGCGGCGGTCACACCCTGGCGCTCACGCGCGTATATGACAGGAACAATCCTATATATTGACGACTACATAATGTCGCGCTAAGTATACCATTAGTTTAAAGTGTGACCACGCAGGTTGCGTGCTCCTCTTTTAATCTTCACACTTTTAATACGGATATCCTGGTTCGTCATGGAGGAAGCCAGCTTCCCGTTTGCGCCCTAACATTTCTTGCGCGCCGACAGCAACGACGACAGTGAACTAATGTCCGCGATGTTTGACTATAAGCTTGAGCTGTGCGCGCTGATTGCCACGCTGATTTACTGTACCGCTGACGCACCACCGATGTACTTGGCAGATGCGACAGCGCTTGTTTTGTACTTTTTTTTTTTTTTACATCTAGGTCAACGCACTGAACGTCATATCTGGACGCGTTAAACGGTAACGAAGTAAATAGGAAAATTATAAAAAAAAGCTCTCCGGAGGGCCACGACGATACCCCATGAACATTCCCCTTGATCAATGACTTGTGCCGCATACATATGGCATCATGACATCATGGTACACACATATGTGACAAAGCCTTCTGCATTATGCATTACAAAAGGTCACCATTCTTTATTGCCACTTCTGTCCCACAGCAACGACGTCAGCCAAGTGACCCTGTGGCCTTGTTCTGTCTTCTGCTGAATCCACAGATGAACCGTGATGAATGCTTCAAATGCTGGCTTTCGCTATATGCGAGGTGCCAGAGGTGCCCAATTCTTCTTCCCAATGGTGATGGATCTGAGATGATCCTCTCTCTTTCTCTAAAAAAAGAAAGAAAAGAGAAAAGAAAGCGGCTTCTGGTTTTTTCTTTAGACTATTAGAGAAGAAAGGAAGTCCTGCACAATTGTATTGTTGTGGCTTGCATATAAACCGTATAGCTGAGAAAAGAAAAAGAAAAGCGAACACAGATGCGTGCTGCTTCGTGGATTAGCCTTATTCTCAAGCTTGTGTTGAAACTGCTCAGTTGGCATTGATGAAGGTGGTCCGATTTTTTCTCGTGTCTCACATCTTCATATTTTTTATTTTTCAGTCAATCAATCAATCGAGGTGGTCACGTGTCGTTCGTAAAAAAAGTTATTTTGGATACAATTTAGGTTTACGTGGATTGTATTACGATGGCTGGATTCCAGCGCTTTGTGTGTGTGTGTGTGTTTAGTGTGTTGTGCTGATCTTTGCTGCGGGCTAATGACCTGTTTGAAACCAGTGTGAGATAAAGAAAAATGCCTGGAGGCAACTGGTACGCAGAAAAGAAGGGAGGAGGTGTTTAATTACGCGAAGCCAAATTCAGCACGAGGTTTGCGTAGAGTCTTGCAGGTGCAGGGACATTGAGCATCGATGTTTTCATTCACCGGTTGTCCATCATGTTGTCCACCATGTCCATCGGTTGTCCACCGAAGCCCACGCACCAGCGAACACAAAATGCACAAATAAACGCCTCGAATCGCAATACAGTCCACTGGACAACTAGTGCATTCTGCCAACACCACCTGGAGACAAAGCCCGATGGCTTGAGCGACGTGACGTAACAATTAAGAGTCCGCCAATCAGGATGTTGCGTTGAGCGGCCGTAGCTATGGAAACGATCCTCCACGAGCCGCATTGATAGCCCCTAGTAGCCACATAAAGCCTGTGTTTCAAAATCAACTTCCGCGATTGGCTGACACCTTGGCTGACTGACTGCTATTGGCGGCGGCATTCCCCCAGGGCGTCAGTCGTGACGTTGCCCACCTCTGTGAGGCCAACAACGGCAAGCTATTCGCCCCCCCCCCCCCCCACACACACACACACTCGAGATGAGGCACTAAGCAGATCTTCTCTATCTAGATGGCGTTGATAGTGCGAGGTGTCAAAAAGAAAATGTACACAAGCCACTTTCCAGAAGACAAGAAAGGAGAGAGACCGATATATCGTTCGGAAAGCTGGTTGTCTAGTTTCTTTTTTGTATGTGTGTGTGTGTGTGATGAGGTTTTATTTTAACTACGTAATTGTCTTAGCCCACTTCCTTCTCTTGCCCTCTTATCCGGGGTATTGGTGCCCTTACCCCGTGTGCCGTAGGCTTCCTGCAGGCGATGACGAATGTCGTCCCGTGATGACGCAAAGCTGCCGCTCCACATATAAGGCCACGATAAACGCTATACGCTCCAGTAAGAAAAAAATGAGTACGTGGTCTGGCGTCACGTACACCCTCCTCATGAAATACGAGTACGCGTGCGGCGTCTTGTATTTGCATATTCTCGAACCCACCGGGAGGGAGGTGACATATAGCGTTGCGAGGAGCTAGGTTACCTTCGCGCTTCGTCGCGGCCGTCTTGGAAGAAGGGAATATGTGCAGGTGTCAACCTACTTATTTCAACCATCCAGCTGACACTCATACGGCTGTACGGCGCAGGCAAGATACATAGACAGGAGTACCCGAGGTGCTCATATGGCGCGAATTAATGGGGGGGTTCTCCAAGAGGACTTCTTCATATTCCACGTACTGCTTGCGACATACTTGTCTGAAATCTCCAGCCCGTGGTCTGGCTGTCCCCTATCGGCGGTGTCGCGCGCGAAGGAGCTGTACCATTATCGCCTCCGAGGGGAGACCGTGTTTCACACAACGCCACCAATCGGGAAGGATCATCTGTGATTGAAGAACATAGTACACTCTTAAAAATGAACTTCACCGCATAGCACGCTCCTAGTCAATCATCATCTTTACTGATATCGCTATTTGGCCTGATTTGTTGAAAACGGGGGCGTACACCTTTTTTGTGACACTTATGCTGTTCATAATTGTCACAGAAAAGGCGTACGCCTCCTGTTTTCAACAAATGGGGGCAGATAACGATATCATTAAAAATGTGGTTGGCTAGGACCGTGCTGTGCGGTGAAGTTCATTTTTAAGAGTGTAGGCTGGTTGGTGACATTGCATATTGGGGCGACACAAAGATATAAAAAAAATATATATATTTAAAAAAAAAACTTAAAAAGTTTTATGTCTTTGTGTCGCCACAATATGCAATCATCTGTCATACTTGGGCGTCATCTGCTAGCACGGAGGAAAGAACGCTAGCCCAAGTATCATAGAAGTATCACGCAGCAAAAATACACCGTGTTCAGCGTGTTCTTTGAAAGTTGCATTAGCAAATCCAAAGAGAAGTAAGCTAAGAGAGCCCACTTGCACCCCGAACAGGTTCTCCTTGAAGATGTTCAGCGGCGGACATTGATGAAGTAGACGCAAGTAGCGAGAAGAAAAAAAAAATGAGACGGACCGAAAAGAACAATAGAACTCGTCCGTCTAGTCAAGTGCCTTCTGCGTGATTGAGTAATGCTACACTGGGTTACATTTGGTCAGTTCTGCACGCCTATATTTCAGGGTGGTCCCCTACTGCGTACCAGCTCCCGTGGCTCAGTGGTTAGCGTGCTGGCCATGTCACGTCGAGACTGGGAGGTACCCGGGTTCGAATCCCGGTGCCGGCTGTGCTGTCTGGGGGTTTTTCCTGGGTTTTCCTCAGACGCTTTCAGACATATGTTTAGAAGTCGGCCCAGGACGCACATTCCCTAGGGCGTCAGTCGTGACGTTGCCCACCTCTGTGAGGCCGACAACGGCAAGCCCTTTCACCATCACCACCACCACCACCCCTACTGCGACCGCTGCTGCTAGGCTACAGGAAGATCGCGTAAGACGCGTCATGTCACCAACGTGTGAACAAGCACATATGCTTGTCTAAACACAAACACGCACATTAAAATGCATACTGTACAAGTGATGGTGATGTGATAAAGAAAAAAAAAAGTATAACTATACTTCTCTGGCGTGTCGCTACTCGCTATTTTACAGAAGGAAAAGCGAAAAAACGACGATGAAGACAATTTTAGCATGGCGCTTGTACTTCACGACCTACTAAATTATAGTAGCCCACCATAATTCTAGCGACCATGTCATCGGCACCCCTCCCTTTTGCCGCAGCGGAGGCTAGCGGCGGCGCTACTGATCGGCCCGGTTATTGCTTACTTCAATTTCTACAATACTTTGTACTTCGGGTTACCTACCATTTTGTACAAGCGGTGGATGTCCCACGGGAGATGATTATTTCTAAAGTTAATTATAATCATAATTCTACGCTTTGTCATAAGAGCTGTTACTGTCGTCTGCTACGTCCGCTTCTGCGCGTTCAAAATTCAAATTTTCATCGTCCAATCATGATGTAGATATCGCGGGCCGATGCGTAGCGCTCCTAGCGGATCGTGCGGACGGGCTCCTCATACGGGTATTCCCGATTATGACATGGTCGGTATAATCTAGTAGGCCGTTGTATATTTGTATTCGTGACGACGACCACGAGGACAATGTTAGCGTGGCGGTTGAGTAAAAAAAAAAAAAACGCTCTTAGTTATTCTCCTTCAGACGCCATGGAAATACCGGGCCCTGCTAACGCACAAGCCACAAGCTTTGCGGTGGGCACAAGAACGCAAACGGACGCGCGGAGCTCAGCGAAGACTCAGCTCGTAGTAACGCAGCCGAGGCCGCAAACGAGAGAGTGGGACGTCAGGATCTCAACGTGCGTGCCGCTGAAGCCGAGGCAGAACAACATAGACACGAATACCCTGCAGTGCGTGCCGCCGAAGCAGAGGCAAAGAGGCGTCAGAGCCTCAGAGGCAAGCGAAAGCCGAAGGTGCCATGAGGGGGGGGGGGGGATATATTTATTAGAGGAAAAGGAAAAAAAAAAAAAAACTGGGCAAGTCAGCCAAACGAGACGTCGGCTTGCAATTCCAGAAAAATAAATAAACAAATAAAGAAAATTAAGAAGTAATAAATAAATAAAAAGGAAAGAAAAGAAAGGAAGAAATAGGAAGGAATAAGAAATAAATAAAGAAAGAAAATTAAGAAATAGGAAATAAAAAAAGAATTAGGAAATAAAGGATAAACAAACAAATGATGAAAGAAGGATGAGGTAGATTAAAGACAAAGCTGACAAAAAAAAAAAAAAAGGATGACTAACAAACGGTGAAAGAACGATGAAGATGGATCGCAGAAGATGACTTTAAAAGGAAAGCATGAGGTTAATGCGTTGAGGGTGAGAGTGGGGCACAGGGGTCAGGGGTCATGAGGGGCTTCACTGGGCAATTTAGGGAGAATCCATTTGGGTACAGTTGCTCGGTGTGCGATCGCTTGTGATTCAAGAATGATCTCACAGCGCTGCCGTCGTGCTTCGACTAGAATCGGACCGGTTAAAATGACGGACCAATGCCGATGGTGTGGTCGTTGAAATGCGAACACTAACCGTTTTGTAATGTTTTTTCTTTTTTTTTTCGTTTCCTGCGTACTCCCAAAAAGATCGCGAATTTCGGTTTCTACGAATATATCCGTTGATATTGCATGTAAAACAGGTCGCGGGTACGAAAAAAAACAAAAACAAAAAAGCTATACAGCTACAGCGTTACTCGGCGGTCTCAGGCTCGAAAAACTCCGCTTCCGCCTTCCGAGCCGAAACTGGGGGTGGCTCGGGTTCACATCGGGGCACCGACAGTGCTGCATGGGTGTTGCTGCCCGTAACAGAAACTCCACCTGTCATCAAACCAAGCATACAACCAACCAACCATTGGGCAAAGCGCTCCCTACCCAGATTTTTCTACAGCTCAGTGAGTTCGTGTATTCACCCGTAAAAACCTCTTTTTGGCTAGAAAGAAGGGAGCGGTTTCATTTACCGACCGATCTTCCGAAAAGCGTCTCCGCCCGTCCTCTTGACCGACTAAAACGTCGCCCCCAGGGACTTACTTTGCCGGCTCCAGTGGCCAACTTTTTTTTTGCGCATGCGACTCGCCAAACGTCTCTTCGCGTAAAAACGATTGAGACCGCCGCGTAATCGAGCGAGTGAGCAAACATCGGACTGACTGGAAAAAGGTGGCTCCTATTTTACCGCGTTGATTTATGTAAGAAGGCCGTCTGACGGGAGTTATCGGCGAAAGGGAAAAGCTCACGATGCCATATTTTCGAGGCAGTTGCATAAAGAGTGCTCTGTGACCCTTTCTTTACGATTCCGTTAGACATCGAGCTCACAGCGCAGGAACTGAACGCATGGTCACATATTGACAGTTACAGCGACGTAAAGAACAAGAATCATGATGATGATGCAAACGCAAGATGTAAACGAATGAATGAACGAATGATGTTTACATAATGTCTGGTAATTTTTGTTTGTTTTTGTTTTCTTTTATGAGTGTCTACCAAGACACGACACTTCCAGCTTTTGTTGCATGCGTGCAATAACGTTGGTGGTGGGGATACGTTAAAAAAAAAGGTATTCATAGAGATGTTGATCACAAGACACTGGGATCTTGAATACTCTGCATTCGTGAGTTGTTAGCATCTTGGCAATATAGCTGCCCAACCTTATTCGCACCAGCTTCTAATCTGTGCAGGCCTCGTTTAGGTAATCATCGCCCGTCGATGTGAATGGATATATCTCTGTGGCTTCAGAACAGGTGAAAGTTCCTCATACATGATTCTCACATCCTTTGTGTTCTCTTCCCATCTATCGAACTGCACAAGACAGAAGCATACTGGTGACGAATATTTTCAAGTCACTCCAATCCAATCCAAGTATATGAAGACAACAGGGAGCCGGTGCGTCAGAGCTCTCCATTGGAACGTACTTTTGCTTGCATCCTCTGTTGCTCAGCATTGTTTTGAACAACGAGGCGTGACGTATAGGGAGGTGCAACGTTGCTTGTTTGTCTTCTTTGCAAGGAGCACAACGGGCTTTACGGTTTATAGGTCACACGCGTGTGCATGTACGTGAAAAATCATCCGAGGATATCGTTTGTTGTCAATATACCCATTTGGTGGACAGTCGATTGAACAGCGTCTACTCTGCAGGGTCGACAATTCGTGTATCTATACGTCGCGAGACAAATATAAAATCATGTGCGAATTTATCCCACCTGTAGGTTGGTGCTCCTAAATCTCAGTCTTGGGATCAGAAATCGGTTACCATGTACCGGCCTCGGTGGCTCAGTCAGGTAGAGTGTTCGCTTTCTGATCCCAAGACCCCGGGTTCGAACCCGACAGAGGACGCGAACAACTTGGTGACAGGGTACAAGTTGCTTAGACACGCCGTCTTTCGCTACGGACATTGGTGAGCTTTCATCGCACGTTAAAGAACCCTCAGGTGGGCAAAAATAATCCACAGACCGACCGCTTGGCGTCGATCATGATCTCAGTTGTCTCGCGATGTAAACCCTCCAATTATTATTATTATTATTTACCACGTGATCCTTTCAAACATCCAAACAAGGCATCAAAATGATGGAGGAGGTGTTGGCGGTAATGTCGTTATTTGTGCAGCTCCTGGCCTGCTCATATACGTATATGGCGGCGTGCAGCTGCTGTTTGCTGAAGCACCGTGTCTCCTGGGTCGGTCCCACAAGGAGCTGTGCTGACGTTCTCCTTACAGCGCCTGAGAAGACCAGGATCTATCGCTTTGTCCTTAATTTCAGTGTGTCCCGTGGGGTGGGGGGTATGATTATTAAAAAAAGGAAAGGCTTCAAGGCGTCAGTCTTGCTCCCCGCTTCAAACTGCATTATTCGAAATGTACTGTTGTCCGACTCACCTAGTGCGACGGTTGACTAGGGGCGTTTCTTTGCCGAGCGGTCAGCCTGCCGGCATGTTGCTCGGGGGAGAGGGGTTATCTTGCGTCCTGGGTCGACTTCGCGGGGAACTCTGCCGACGTTTGCTTTGCAGCCCCGTCTGAGAAAAAAAAAAGAACAGGAAAAAAAAAACCAAGCAGCACAGCAGATGCCAGGTTTAGAACCCGAGTCGCCTCCACAGTCTCGGGAATCTTAGCCAGTAAGCCACGATGGCGGAGGTGGTGTTGCAGCTTGCTGTTGTTGGCCCAACAGCCTAGTACACTAATGAAGTTTGTTGGATTGTCGGCAGTTCCCCCTGAAGTCGGCCCACGACGCTTACTAACCCCCATGTCCCCTCACTCCTTCCTGCTGTCCTCTCTCCATCTGTCCACATCTGTACGCCGCTCATAGCCATAGTTGCTTCGCGGCGCTAACACGTAATTTAAAAAAAAAGCAACAAGAAAAAGCTGCATAAACGTTTAGAGGCTCGTGAGAGAACAGCAGTATATCGGCAGATGTAACAGCAAGCACGCGTTTATATCGCGGCTGAGTGGATACAAAATCCACTCATTGATCCGCTCCAAAGCTACGCTGAAGAGTGGGAGGTGGCGAGTTCGAATTCTACCAACGGCTGTGCTGTCTCACGTTTCCTCTTCGTTTCCTGGCAGGCTTCCAAGACGAGAGCTTCCGAGAGTTCACCCTGAAGTCGGCCCAGGATGCCTATATTAACCCCCTTGTCTCCCATTCCATCCTGCTGTTCTCTCTTCACCTCTTCGCGACTGTACGCCACTCCTAACCACAGCTTGATTCGCCGTTGCTTGATTCGCCGTTGCTTGATTCGCCGAAGCTTGATTCGCCGTTGCTTGATTCGCCGTTGCTTGATTCGCCGAAGCTTCATTCGCCGTTGCTTGATTCGCCGAAGCTTGATTCGCCGTTGCTTCATTCGCGGAAGCTTAATTCGCCGATTGAACTGTGCTCATTCGCCTAGAAGTGTCACGAGGAAATCCTAGGGGAACGCACACGCAGCACAGCCGGTGTCGGCATTCAAACACTGTTACCCTTCAATAGTCTTATTTCAACCACTCAGCTTCGGCGTTGGTGGCCTATTCAAAAAGAAAAAAAAAATAAAGAAAAAAAAGCGTTCAATGCCTTTGGTACTGCAAAACGGTCCGTTCCAACGTTGCATAGTCATGCTTATAGCACCATATGGCGCTGACAGCAGAAGGGACAACGGTGCTGGTAACATCACGACACAACTAGGTTCTCCGGAAAGCACAGTGTCTGGTACACGGAAGACTAGAGATGATCGCATCACTTCCCATAAAAACAACTTTGAACTTGACCCCTACGTATAGTCTTCGAGGAAGGAACCAACATCACCTTCCTCCTTTCCAGGGGAACGGAAGGAAGGAAGTCAGTTGTGTGGCGTCAAATGCTGTAGACGTGATCTTCGACACGTATACGACTATGCGTGACCTCGGTAACTCGCCGTAGCTTCTTATGTATAGTAACGACTTTATAATGTCCCATGAATGGCCGTTGTCCCATTTCGCCTGGTGAAGTATTTCTTTATCGTCTATAGAAGCCTCGGCCAATGTTTCACCCTGTATTTCGCGCTAAATTCCTCGGAACAATGGGCTTTTTAGTAGAGAAGAACCGGGAATTCATGCGAGCACTGTAGTGCAGCATATATTCCATTATATGGGGGCTGTGGTTCTTTGATATACATAATATGGTTCATTACATCATGCACGCGCTGTACTGTAAGAATGTTTTTTTTTTCTCTTTCTTTTCGTCTATACGTGTCGTAGTTGGTGATGTATACAAATGCTTGAACATTCTTCCGCGTCAGCACTCACGTCAGAGCGAGATCATCGGCGATTCGTATTGGTTCTCATAAGCACGTGACCTGTCCCGCGGCTGCCTCGCCTGGCGAATGTGCCTGCCTCGATGTTAGAGCCTTTCGGTTCGAGAGAGGGGCTCGGTGTTCGTGGTGACGACTTTCTACGCGTCCATAAGCCCCCTTTGCTTGTAAACATTGGGATGCAGGTTCACATCGGTGCAAATAACCATCTTTTACAGTTGGTGACTGTAGCTGCAACACCGTTAAAAGAAAAAAAGCACGTGACTGTGACAAGAAAATGTAAAATGCTCACTATATATTTTCACAACCTGTAACCTGTAAGGTGCAACCGTCGAAGCAGGATGCCACTAAGCGGTGAGCGTTGCCGTACGCTAACTTTGACACGCTACGCTACGATACGCTACGCTCCGATTTGATACGCTACGACAAGATATAGCATACTGATATCGACGGTATAAAGATATATATAACGTTCGTGCGTACTCTATAAGCTTTTGCGAACGGATAGCGTATGACCCACCAAAAATCTCTATTGGCTCCAGAATGCGGGCAGGTTTACAAGAGACCCACCGAACGTTCGTGTTTACTTGCACTCTTTGAGTCAGTCACTCATCCAAGTCCTAGACCGCGACACAATTCTCGAATGATGTATTGCATATACGATGTGATTACACAGTTACACAACTCTTTTCAGAGCGGCTCTTTGGTTCGTAGTGAACTTGACACGCGCGTATACAGGTCAGACGCGGGTCAAACAAAATTGGACTCCGCGAGTGACAAGCTCATTCCATGCTTGTCTCCTTCGTTCTTCAGAGAGCTTGTTCCGCACTGTCGCATGCCTGGTCCATTCCCACGATCCTGACGAAAATACTCTGACAGTGTCCAATCGGATTATGCTCGCGTTTCACGTTCGTTACACGTCCAACGGTCGAAGGCGTTTCTTTCTTTTCGAGGACGAGGCAAATAACATGCGGGTTTCTCGGGCAAGCAACCAGCTTGAGAAGTCTTGACGGACTTCGAAATGGAAGGTCATGAAGGGGACGAGGAATTGGGACATCAGTGAACTGCTAGAATTGCAAAAAAGAATTCGCTGTAACAACCCCCCCCCCCCCCCCGCACTTTCATGAGCTTTAAAGACCGTGGCGGTAAGAGGGTGCCGGTCGGTCGATAGCGCAACTTTCGCGAACAAAGTACATATAATATATCAAAGTAAATTAATTCTCGTTTCCGTGGTGAGCTCCACGAAGCAGCTGTGTGACTGCGTGAGCGGTGTAGAGGCGTGGACACATGAGGAGAGTATAGCAGCAGAAGGGGTGGGAGACAGTGACAGTCATTCTACGCTTTGTGTGCATTTTGGGCTGACTCTAAGAGGAACAGTGTTGACATCCGGCTGGTACGTCCTGCGGAACACCCAGGGAAAACCTCAAAGAGCACCGACGGTAGCAGAATTCAACTTAACCACCTCCCAGTCTTCGACACGCCCTTGAAAGCTACCACAAACGAGCAGATGCTATATCCACTCGGCCATGCCCCTATAGGTGATCCTCAAAGCAGACGATCCCCATCGCAGACAATCTTCAAAGCAGACGATCTGCATCGCAGACGACCTCCATTGCAGACGACACTCATCGCAGACGATCCTCCATCGCAGACGACATTTCTTCGAGTACACAAATTCCAACAACGCCTTGTCCCATCACTTTTACGCTCGTAACTGGCATGCCGACGCGTTCTGGCATGCCGACGCGGAGAAACCGAAGCTTGAGGAAGTTGTCAGAACATAGAGTCAATATGACGTGAAAGGTCAATGTGCTTTTCCTGGTCAGGCTTTCGCTGCTGACCTCTTCACGAATTACGATGCACCGTTATAACTGAAGATTTCCTCTTCCCCCTATCATTTATCCGTTATATGAGTACAGACATATAGGAGGAGGTTTGATGGATCGTATTATTTGGGCGTCGTGGAGAGACTGCTGTGCTGTGTGGACCTGAAAACTGAAGGGTTGCCACAGAAAATCGCTCATACTTATACAAAAAAATAAAGCAAAATCCGCAGAAGCTATTTTGGAATAAAAGTCCAACAATCTGATCCGATCCCACTATCTCCAACCTGATAAATTGATAAATCTGATTTTTAAAAAATCTGATAAATTGAATTGCGCTCTGATCGCTCACCGCGTATGATAAAAAAAAATATTTTGTGTAATTACTTCCGCAAGATGTTATTCACTGGCTCCTTTAATGTGCGTTTTACACTGATATACGCTTACACGCACCTGGTGGGAACATTCCTACGTAATAATCATACTCGTAAATTGCTGACAGTTGCACGTTTCCGTCCTCCTTCGTTATCCTGCGGAATGGACGGAACATTAAAATAACATTCGGCGCAGTCGCGTCCCAGTTACGCTCATAATCGCGGATGAAGTCGGGCTTGGCGGTTGTCTCGGTAAGTTGCTAAACGAATGCATAGCGTAAATAAGAAAAAGGAACGCGCGATGCTTTTTACGGTTATTGGATTGGATTGGAAAAGAAAGAAAAATATGGAGAGGTTAGTCCCGACCCAGTCAGAACTGGCTACTCCAAAACGCGTTTGTTGGTAAACAAAAAGAAAGAAAAAGGTCAGCTACGAAAAATAGGACAAACAAATAAACATTATTCTTTTACGTAACGCTGCATGTTTTCCTAAACATCGCGTAATTTGGATCATGGGAATGTTGCTACGGAGGGAGCACCTAACCTCCACGTTGAGAGAATTAATGGGTTTCGTTTATTTTGCACGTTATGAACGATGACACATTGTAAAGGTTTACAAGCGTGAGATGACAGCGAGTTTTCGTACATCGTAAGGTGCTCACGATAACATTTCCGAAAACAAGATGAGAACATCACATATTGCGAAGTCTCCATTTGATAACTTCCTTTATTGTATCGTTTTCGTGCATTTCTTCCGATGTACTAAAACTCTGTAACGCCTGACGCAGAGATAGAGAATAATGCGTTACGTCTTGATAATGAGTAATTCTTATAACTTATTCTACGCTGCAGCTAATCTTATCTAGGCTCGCTCATTTACATTACATACATACTGCTCTCTTCTCTCGACACAATCATTCATACGGAGCGATTTTGCAAAAATTATAATCTGTATCGAAGTAAGCGACTATAATTAGTCTTCAAATACCACATTGCACTCTGTTAGAGACTTCTAGGAAAATATAATGCCAAAGCAATGTCGCTACTCGATGAAAGTAATGACATTAATAATGCGCCACTAAGCGCGAGTAAGTAACGAGTAATGGTAATAACATTACAAAATAGAAGTAATTTGCCCAACTCTCGTCTGAGGTTACCGATGAAATCGTGACATGAGGAGTTCGGGCTCATCCGTCAAAGACCTTCGCGTGACTATCTCAAAATCCAGTAGTCGCTAACTTTATCCTATGTCACGATGGCCACTGACGAAACCTGTAGCCGAGACGGCAAAATCATGAAAAGCAAGGACACGACGCGAAGTCTGCGAATCGTCCGCGAATCCCTCTGATACACCACGTGCGCACCCTACATTTATAAACTGGATGCGGCGCGGGTTCCTTATACCCGCAAGTAGCTTTTCCCCCGTTGCGATGAGTGCGCTGTTTTGTAGGTTAATCGACAACAATACATCCCTCTTTGGCGTAAAAGGAGAAACCGGTTGCAGAAACCATTCATGGGGCAGACGCAACGGACGATGCATTCGATTATTTAATAAGAGCGAGCATCGCGTGGCCAAGGAGCGAAAGAAAAAAAAAAAAAAAAGGAGCGGCGTCTTCAGGAAAATGTACTGTATCTTTTTGCGCATGGGGAGGTGGAATTTTTGTTGTTGTTGTTGTTGTTGAGGTGTGTCAATGGCCTCGTATGATGTATGCGCCGCCGGTAACGCGTACGTGATATAATACGGACGTATAGTGTTCATCAGCACCTACAGAAGCGTATAGGACTTGCGTCCAGAAGCGCAACCGCAAAGCAATGCACATGACGCGTAACATCCTCCGAGTAAGCTTTCCGTCACATTTAACATGACACGAATGACGTAATTAGATAAATCCACATAAAGTGACACACATTACACATTACACAGGTTCAAGTTTCAAGTCTCAAACTGTCAGACCGGTCCGTGAATTAATTGTTTTTAATCCGACGGATTACTAACGTGATCATAGCTTTTTTTCTCTACTAATCTAAGTTGATCAGCGAACTGCTGTTATTATAGTGTGTGATGAGTCACGTGTACCTTTTCCCATTTTCTGGAAAACTAGCGATTGATTGATTGATCGCCCGTCTTGCTTCATTCTTCCAGTTGGCGGTGGATCGGCCGGAGCTGTTATAGCGAACAGGTTGAGTGAAGATCTCACAGTCTCCGTCTTACTCATCGAGGCGGGAGGCATCGAAAATGAAGTGTCTGATATACCCCTCATTGCGGCAACCATGCAGCTGTCTCCTCTCGACTGGAAGTACAGGACGGAACCTCAAGAAGCTTCATGTTTTGGTCTCGACGGAGGGGTAAGCACTTCTACAGTCGTAAACCGACCTCTAAAGCTGAGTTCTTGGGACGCATATCAAGCAAAACCGAACAGAAAGCATTGTTACACAACCATTTTTAATATTTGAGAGGCACCATGAACGGTGCCTTAATAATTATTTGGCTCGAGATAAACAGCGGATAATTATTGGAAGGAAACATATCCCGGAAGGAACCGAGAGAGTGAGAAAGGACCTGTACACTAACGAACTCTTCATTGAGCATCTTCTTCCTCATTCTCAACGAGATTCTTATCAGCACTCATCGTGGCGTGACCTTTGTTTAGGACACGTTTACTTGGTTGCGTCTTAAACTCTGGAAGCTATGGCGGCCAACGCTTTCTCACACGCGTGTGAATTCGCCATCGTCTTTTTTTTTCCTTCTTTTTTTCGTTTTTGAGTGAGGTGAGATGGACTGCTCCGGGTGTCCTATACTTTGTCTTCCCTCGCAAAACAGTAAAACAGCCTCGGTGGCTTAGCTGGTAGCGGGTTCGAACCCGGTGGAGGACACCGGCAACTGGACGGCAGGGTACAAGTTGCTTTGACATGCCGTCCTCCGCGAGGGTCGATAACAAGAGTTCTCTTCACACTTAAAAAGAAGTTAAATGCGGTGTGTAGTGTGTTGAGATTTCAGTGCACGTTAAAGAAGCCACAGGTGGACAAAATTAATTCACAGACTGACCACTGTGGCCTCGCTCATGATCACAGTTGTCTTGCCACGTAAAGCCACCAATTATTATTATTATTATCTAATAATGAGCGGATGCTACCTAAGTATACTCTAAAAACAAAGCTTCACCGCATGGCACGCTGTGCGCCAACCATTGCCACGAATACGGAAATGACTAGCGTGAAATGAAAAGCGTTATCGCTTCTGATTCGAGGAGACAGGGGGGCGTACGCCTCCCTCTCTCCTCGAATCAAAACAGATAACCGTATCGTTCGTTGCAATGATTGGCGCACTACGTGCTACGCGGTGAAGTTCTGTTTTTAGAGTGTAGGCGCATCTGCTCGGAGGAGATAATCTGCAATGACTATAGAGATCACTGTGCAACACATTATCATCTTCCTTCTAAGTTTATTGGCAGTACCTGTCATTCACTAAGTCAAGCACAGTCAACACTCGACGCATGAAAGTCCCCCGTTTCTTCTGGAGTACTAGTACATTAAACGTGGCACTCTGAACCGTCACTCTCGTCACGGCCTACTTAACCCTATAGTCACTTCTTCTCCTTCTCTGTAGCAAAGTCCGTGGCCTCGCGGGAAAGTCCTAGGAGGCTCCAGCGTGCTCAACTACATGCTGTACGTTCGTGGCAGTCGCCACGACTACGACCTCTGGGAAAAGATGGGAGCCACCGGTTGGTCCTGGAAGGACGTCTTTCCCTACTTCCTCAAGTCGGAGGATAATCGAGATCCGGCTATACTACACAATGGTAAAATAACGCCTCACTAGTGAAATGTGGACAAAGTCCAACAATCTGATCCAATCCCACTATCTCCAACCTGATAAATTGATAAATCTGATTTTTAAAAAAATCTGATAAATTGAATTGCGCCTGATCGCTCACCGCGTATGATAAAAAATATTTTGTGTAATTACTTCCGCAAGATGTAATTCACTGGCTCCTTTAATGTGCGTTTTACACTGATATACGCTTACACGCACCTGGTGGGAACATTCCTACGTAATAATCATACTCGTAAATTGCTGACAGTTGCATGTTTCCGTTCTCCTTCGTTATCCTGCGGAATGGACGGAACATTAAAATAATATTCGGCGCAGTCGCGTCCCAGATACGTCGCGTCCCAGATACGTCGCGTCCCAGTCGCGTCCCAGATAGTCGCGTCCCAGTCGCGTCCCGCGTAAGTATGTACTCGTTTCAGGTTCTTTGAGAAGCAGGCGTGGATTCAAATAATGGTTGCCTTCAATTCCGCTGTCTCGTATTTCCCCGAAGGCGTCTTATTAAAAAGTTAATTAGTGAATTTTAGGTAATTAGCCGTCCAGTAGTTGCGTGCTTCTTTGCACAGGACGTCCGCCTGGACGCGCAATCGCGCGCAAAAACGGCTCTCACAGCTCTTATTTTTTTTAAAAATCTATAACGGATAAAAAGAACACTCTAAATAACATCTCTTTCACGATGAAAGATGAAAGTCACTGAAAAGGTTAGCCAGCTGTAGGACTCGAACCCACATCTTCTGGATTGCCGATCCAGGGCTCTACCAATTGAGCTAAGCTAACACGCCTCCTCAGCGGCTTCAAGGGTGCGTCATCTGAAGGGACAAACCAGCCACTCTCTCTCTCTCATTCATCCTCCTTTCACTCTTACATTTTTTCTCACTCACACACATATTCATACGACGGGATCGACGCAGGGGGCAACTGATGAACATGAAAGAACTGATGTTCTGAGGGTGGAACAACATAGAAGGGCAATCCAGAAGATGTGGGTCCGAGTCCAACAGCTGGCTAACCTTTTCAGTGACTTTCATCGTTAATTTCTTATAGGCAAATTGAGGTTTTGTATGTATTTGTCCCTCATATGTTGTTCCAGCCTCACAACATCAGTTCTTTCATGTCTTTCGCGAATCTTGTTGCGTTTGACATTTATATTTTGATGCGTGTTGCAGGTTATCATGGCTCCGGCGGATATCTGACCGTGTCGACGGCATCGTACACAACGCCTCTTGCCCAGGCCTTCGTAGAAGCTGGCTTACAACTTGGGTATCCGAACATCGACGTGAACGGTCCCGTAATGACTGGTAAGTTCCATGCTTCGGTTGGTTTCATCCTCAAAACGCTACCCTTCCTCCCAATGAACAGACGTTACCGTCGAGGAAGTCTTCTATATCCGCAATGCCTTTTCGGATTGCAAAATGTCCCTTTTTCGTCTTTAGGGTTCGCAATACCTCAAGGAACCGTACGAAGAGGAGCCAGGTGCAGCACAAGTAAGGCTTTCATGAGGCCAGTGAGACACCGGAAAAACCTACACATCACACTCTACTCCGTAGCAACGAAGGTATCAGTATGGCTGACAAGTCGTATTTCTATATTTCACGTACCATATCACGATGAAGATGAAAGATGAAAGTCACTGAAAAGGTTAGCCAGCTGTAGGACTCTTTCATGTTCGTTCACGATGAAGATGTTTAAATTTAGCTTATATAAGAATGGGAGAAATTTGCGCGTCTAATAGGTCATCATTGGTCGCGTTAAGTACGTATATTGCTACTCCGGAGTCAAAAGTGTTATTGCCCTGTCCGCTAAGCGACCGTAACTCCAGTGCGTGGAAGTGCGGTGACGTAGTTCTGCCATGTCTTTACGTGGTTTGGCGGTATTCAATTGGTAGCGGGTGCTCGTTGATGCATCTTCGTATAGCTACGTTCCCACTGCCCGGCGGGCGCTCTCGGAGCGGGGAACTGCGGACGAAGTACCGCGACAGTGTCCACACCGACGTTCGCCGCGCACTCCTGTCTTGAGATACGCCGACGAGGGCGAGACAACCGCCACATACGTTCCCACTGCCCGGCGGGCGCTCTCGGAGCGGGGAACTGCGGACGAAGTACCGCGACAGTGTCCACACCGACGTTCGCCGCGCACTCCTGTCTTGAGATACGCCGACGAGGGCGAGACAACCGCCACATACGTTCCCACTGCCCGGCGGGCGCTCTCGGAGCGGGGAACTGCGGACGAAGTACCGCGACAGTGTCCACACCGACGTTCGCCGCGCACTCCTGTCTTGAGATAAGCCGACGAGGGCGAGACAACCGCCACATACGTTCCCACTGCCCGGCGGGCGCTCTCGGAGCGGGGAACTGCGGACGAAGTACCGCGACAGTGTCCACACCGACGTTCGCCGCGCACTCCTGTCTTGAGATAAGCCGACGAGGGCGAGACAACCGCCACATACGTTCCCACTGCCCGGCGGGCGCTCTCGGAGCGGGGAACTGCGGACGAAGTACCGCGACAGTGTCCACACCGACGTTCGCCGCGCACTCCTGTCTTGAGATAAGCCGACGAGGGCGAGACAACCGCCACATACGTTCCCACTGCCCGGCGGGCGCTCTCGGAGCGGGGAACTGCGGACGAAGTACCGCGACAGTGTCCACACCGACGTTCGCCGCGCACTCCTGTCTTGAGATAAGCCGACGAGGGCGAGACAACCGCCACATACGTTCCCACTGCCCGGCGGGCGCTCTCGGAGCGGGGAACTGCGGACGAAGTACCGCGACAGTGTCCACACCGACGTTCGCCGCGCACTCCTGTCTTGAGATACGCCGACGAGGGCGAGACAACCGCCACATACGTTCCCACTGCCCGGCGGGCGCTCTCGGAGCGGGGAACTGCGGACGAAGTACCGCGACAGTGTCCACACCGACGTTCGTCGCGCACTCCTGTCTTGAGATACGCCGACGAGGGCGAGACAACCGCCGCATACGTTCCCACTGCCCGGCGGGCGCTCTCGGAGCGGGGAACTGCGGACGAAGTACCGCGACAGTGTCCACACCGACGTTCGCCGCGCACTCCTGTCTTGAGATAAGCCGACGAGGGCGAGACAACCGCCGCATACGTTCCCACTGCCCGGCGGGCGCTCTCGGGGCGGGGAACTGCGGACGAAGTACCGCGACAGTGTCCACACCGACGTTCGCCGCGCACTCCTGTCTTGAGATAAGCCGACGAGGGCGAGACAACCGGCGCATACGTTCCCACTGCCCGGCGGGCGCTCTCGGAGCGGGGAACTGCGGACGAAGTACCGCGACAGTGTCCACACCAACGTTCGCCGCGCACTCCTGTCTTGAGATAAGCCGACGAGGGCGAGACAACCGGCACATACGTTCCCACTGCCCGGCGGGCGCTCTCGGAGCGGGGAACTGCGGACGAAGTACCGCGACAGTGTCCACACCGACGTTCGCCGCGCACTCCTGTCTTGAGATAAGCCGACGAGGGCGAGACAACCGCCGCATACGTTCCCACTGCCCGGCGGGCGCTCTCGGAGCGGGGAACTGCGGACGAAGTACCGCGACAGTGTCCACACCGACGTTCGCCGCGCACTCCTGTCTTGAGATAAGCCGACGAGGGCGAGACAACCGCCGCATACGTTCCCACTGCCCGGCGGGCGCTCTCGGAGCGGGGAACTGCGGACGAAGTACCGCGACAGTGTCCACACCGACGTTCGCCGCGCACTCCTGTCTTGAGATAAGCCGACGAGGGCGAGACAACCGCCGCATACGTTCCCACTGCCCGGCGGGCGCTCTCGGAGCGGGGAACTGCGGACGAAGTACCGCGACAGTGTCCACACCGACGTTCGCCGCGCACTCCTGTCTTGAGATAAGCCGACGAGGGCGAGACAACCGCCGCATACGTTCCCACTGCCCGGCGGGCGCTCTCGGAGCGGGGAACTGCGGACGAAGTACCGCGACAGTGTCCACACCGACGTTCGCCGCGCACTCCTGTCTTGAGATAAGCCGACGAGGGCGAGACAACCGCCGCATACGTTCCCACTGCCCGGCGGGCGCTCTCGGAGCGGGGAACTGCGGACGAAGTACCGCGACAGTGTCCACACCGACGTTCGCCGCGCACTCCTGTCTTGAGATAAGCCGACGAGGGCGAGACAACCGCCACATACGTTCCCACTGCCCGGCGGGCGCTCTCGGAGCGGGGAACTGCGGACGAAGTACCGCGACAGTGTCCACACCGACGTTCGCCGCGCACTCCTGTCTTGAGATACGCCGACGAGGGCGAGACAACCGCCACATACGTTCCCACTGCCCGGCGGGCGCTCTCGGAGCGGGGAACTGCGGACGAAGTACCGCGACAGTGTCCACACCGACGTTCGCCGCGCACTCCTGTCTTGAGATACGCCGACGAGGGCGAGACAACCGCCACATACGTTCCCACTGCCCGGCGGGCGCTCTCGGAGCGGGGAACTGCGGACGAAGTACCGCGACAGTGTCCACACCGACGTTCGCCGCGCACTCCTGTCTTGAGATAAGCCGACGAGGGCGAGACAACCGCCACATACGTTCCCACTGCCCGGCGGGCGCTCTCGGAGCGGGGAACTGCGGACGAAGTACCGCGACAGTGTCCACACCGACGTTCGCCGCGCACTCCTGTCTTGAGATACGCCGACGAGGGCGAGACAACCGCCACATACGTTCCCACTGCCCGGCGGGCGCTCTCGGAGCGGGGAACTGCGGACGAAGTACCGCGACAGTGTCCACACCGACGTTCGCCGCGCACTCCTGTCTTGAGATACGCCGACGAGGGCGAGACAACCGCCACATACGTTCCCACTGCCCGGCGGGCGCTCTCGGAGCGGGGAACTGCGGACGAAGTACCGCGACAGTGTCCACACCGACGTTCGCCGCGCACTCCTGTCTTGAGATAAGCCGACGAGGGCGAGACAACCGCCGCATACGTTCCCACTGCCCGGCGGGCGCTCTCGGAGCGGGGAACTGCGGACGAAGTACCGCGACAGTGTCCACACCGACGTTCGCCGCGCACTCCTGTCTTGAGATACGCCGACGAGGGCGAGACAACCGCCACATACGTTCCCACTGCCCGGCGGGCGCTCTCGGAGCGGGGGAACTGCGGACGAAGTACCGCGACAGTGTCCACACCGACGTTCGCCGCGCACTCCTGTCTTGAGATACGCCGACGAGGGCGAGACAACCGCCACATACGTTCCCACTGCCCGGCGGGCGCTCTCGGAGCGGGGAACTGCGGACGAAGTACCGCGACAGTGTCCACACCGACGTTCGCCGCGCACTCCTGTCTTGAGATAAGCCGACGAGGGCGAGACAACCGCCACATACGTTCCCACTGCCCGGCGGGCGCTCTCGGAGCGGGGAACTGCGGACGAAGTACCGCGACAGTGTCCACACCGACGTTCGCCGCGCACTCCTGTCTTGAGATAAGCCGACGAGGGCGAGACAACCGCCACATACGTTCCCACTGCCCGGCGGGCGCTCTCGGAGCGGGGAACTGCGGACGAAGTACCGCGACAGTGTCCACACCGACGTTCGCCGCGCACTCCTGTCTTGAGATACGCCGACGAGGGCGAGACAACCGCCACATACGTTCCCACTGCCCGGCGGGCGCTCTCGGAGCGGGGAACTGCGGACGAAGTACCGCGACAGTGTCCACACCGACGTTCGCCGCGCACTCCTGTCTTGAGATAAGCCGACGAGGGCGAGACAACCGCCACATACGTTCCCACTGCCCGGCGGGCGCTCTCGGAGCGGGGAACTGCGGACGAAGTACCGCGACAGTGTCCACACCGACGTTCGCCGCGCACTCCTGTCTTGAGATAAGCCGACGAGGGCGAGACAACCGCCACATACGTTCCCACTGCCCGGCGGGCGCTCTCGGAGCGGGGAACTGCGGACGAAGTACCGCGACAGTGTCCACACCGACGTTCGCCGCGCACTCCTGTCTTGAGATAAGCCGACGAGGGCGAGACAACCGCCACATACGTTCCCACTGCCCGGCGGGCGCTCTCGGAGCGGGGAACTGCGGACGAAGTACCGCGACAGTGTCCACACCGACGTTCGTCGCGCACTCCTGTCTTGAGATACGCCGACGAGGGCGAGACAACCGCCACATACGTTCCCACTGCCCGGCGGGCGCTCTCGGAGCGGGGAACTGCGGACGAAGTACCGCGACAGTGTCCACACCGACGTTCGCCGCGCACTCCTGTCTTGAGATAAGCCGACGAGGGCGAGACAACCGCCACATACGTTCCCACTGCCCGGCGGGCGCTCTCGGAGCGGGGAACTGCGGACGAAGTACCGCGACAGTGTCCACACCGACGTTCGCCGCGCACTCCTGTCTTGAGATAAGCCGACGAGGGCGAGACAACCGCCACATACGTTCCCACTGCCCGGCGGGTGCTCTCGGAGCGGGGAACTGCGGACGAAGTACCGCGACAGTGTCCACACCGACGTTCGCCGCGCACTCCTGTCTTGAGATAAGCCGACGAGGGCGAGACAACCGCCACATACGTTCCCACTGCCCGGCGGGCGCTCTCGGAGCGGGGAACTGCGGACGAAGTACCGCGACAGTGTCCACACCGACGTTCGCCGCGCACTCCTGTCTTGAGATAAGCCGACGAGGGCGAGACAACCGCCACATACGTTCCCACTGCCCGGCGGGCGCTCTCGGAGCGGGGAACTGCGGACGAAGTACCGCGACAGTGTCCACACCGACGTTCGCCGCGCACTCCTGTCTTGAGATACGCCGACGAGGGCGAGACAAGCGCCACGGACTCTCGTCGTCGTCTTCGCTTTCATTGGTTGCTCAAGATCGTTCGGGGTCGTCTGTCGCACAAGGAGCGACTGCTGAGTGGTTAGCGTGCTGGCCATGTCACGTCGAAACTGGCAGGTAAACGGGTTCGAATCCCGGTACCAGCTCGCGTGGCTCAGTGGTTAGCGTGCTGGCCATGTCACGTCCAGACTGGGAGGTACCCGGTTTGGAATCCTTTTGCCGGCTGTGCTGTCTGGGATTTTTCCTGGGTTTTCCTCAGACGCTGTCAGACATATGTCGGCACAGTTCCCTTAGAAGTCGGCCCAGGTTGCACATTCCACCAGAGCGTTAGCCGTGAGGTTGCCCTCCTCAGTGAGGCCGACAGCGGCGAGCTCTTTCAGCGGCACCACTGCCTAGACGGACGCAGGGAAGCTGGCCTCCGGTCACCACTAAGCGACCTTTCTGCCGTTACGGGCGCCGTTGCGGACGATCGCCCGGTAGAGGGAACGTCTTTGGATCTGCCGTACGGTGATTGGTGGAACTTCTTTCTACATGAATGAACTCCACAGACGATGTAGGAACACTCCCCGGAACACTACTGAACATAAGCGCGGAAGTGGCTAGGGTACGGTTCGTACACTAAAGGCTGGTCCGCACTATTGCGTTTCAATGCGTCCGTCAGCACTTGCGTCCGTCTGCGAACCGACGCAAGCCCCCTTCGAAAGCGACGGACGCATAGGTTCGCAAAGTTCAATTTTTGGACGGAGCGACGCAAGAAATGACGGTCCTTGCCCCGGTAACCGTGCCGCCGCGCGATCTTCTTTTACTTCACTTCACGTAGTCTGCTGTAAGCCGTTTCTCGTAAAGTATCGTCGCAAAAGCGTGGACGTGAATTGGAGACTCATGCGTCCGTCACACATAGACGCTGACGGACGGACGGACGTATTGAAACGCAATAGTGCGGACCAGACTTAAGTGACGCTCATAGGGAACGTTGAGCGGAGGCTCCTGGTGGGATCAGGTAGCGTCCCCCTCTCCCCGCCCGATGTATACCCATTTTGTACGTCAGTTTGTATGTGAGACATTCTTTCTTTCTTCTGATCCAGATCCACTTCGACGAATTTAAACGTGCAAGAGCCGTGTTATACGAGCGCTTCAAAGTACCCCATCTGGTGTTCGCCAGGCGGGAGATCATCTTGTCTGCAGGTGCCATCAACACGCCCCAGCTACTCATGCTGTCCGGCGTTGGTCCAAAGCACGAGCTACATAAACACGGGGCGAGTACCACACGCTGAATATAAAGAAGCTCTTGGAAAATATGTTTGGTACAATGTCGACTGTGTACTACAGATTCCGGTGATATCCGACCTGCCAGTCGGTTACAATCTTCAGGACCACATCTACCCCGGGGGTGTCAACTTCCTCGTGGATGCGCCGGTGACTATGCTTCAACCTCGGGTCTTCACGTTGAGGGAGATCATTAAGTACCTCAGCATAGGAAAAGGTACCTCACAGGTGTTCCTTCCTTCTTACTACTGGCCGTGAACTGTTTCTGTGTTTTTGTTTCGTTAGTTCCTCTGTCGCTAGATCAATAGAGTCCTTCATATACCGGCTTGGTCTTAACTTTCCTGTAGTGGCCGGCTGCTCCCATAGGGTAGGGAACGTTGTCTACTCACTGTCCGGATGCCGGACACTTGGCCCTCACTCTTTAGGAGCAGTGCACTGGATCATTTCTTAAAGTTATTGGAAGCGGGCAAACTACTTGCTTTGGGTTCTTTTTCTCGCCATGTTCCACCCAAACTTACTTATAAACCCAACAACTACCGTTCGTATATTCAGGAAGAGGAATATATGTCTTTCGGAAAATTTCCTCACACATCGTCACTGACATGGATTTGTTGTTTCTGTTGCTATACACAGTCTTTCTCAACTTTCACACAGTGCCTCACACCTTGCCTCTTACCTTGCCTTACACCTTGCCTCACACCTTGCCTCACACCTTGCCTCACACCTTGTCGCACAGTGTCTCACTCCGTGTTTATTAATTCCCACCAGGGCCGCTAACGGTGCTTGGCGGCGTAGAAGGATTGGCCTTCGTCAAAACCAAGTACGTCAACAAGACGCACGACTGGCCCGATATCGAGATTCACTACTTATCGGGATCTCCAGTCTCTGACGGAGGGCAGACTTTTCGAAGAACTGAGGGTGTGTCGGATGAGGTGAGGAAAGCCCTATTCTTCCTTTGTCTAGTTTCTTCGGAAATGTCTTTTTTTGTGTTGTGTTTATTCTCACAACCGGGTTGTGACCTTACCAACAGTATTCTTGTTTTCTTTTTAGTTGTGGGAAAAGGTCTACCTGCCTTACAACTATAAGGACTCGATGTCAGTCTATCCAGTCCTGCTGAGACCCAAGTCACGCGGGTACATAAAGTTGAGATCTCGGAATCCTCATGAGCATCCAATCATCAATCCAAGATACCTGACTCATCCCGAGGACATCCTCGTCATGGTTGAAGGTCAGTTCATCAGTGATCGTTTCATGCTTCCAGGTGCTCGCGGTCACCGTTTGAAATTTCGTGTCATACACGTAACGTGTTCGAGGAAGAGGCAGAGGGACAGCTCTCTCCTAATTATAGCTACACCATCTTGTTTCCTAGTACGTAGCATTGAACGTGGTTCAAAACAAACGAGGAGAACGACGTTGCCATATGGTAGGACAATTTTCCCTACAACTCTGGTCCACAAGCTCTTTTTCATTCCAGGCATGAAGATTTCAATCGCCGTAGGTGAAGCACCGGCGTTCAAGAAGTACGGGACTCGCATGTGGGACAAAGTGTTTCCCGGATGCGAACATTACAAGTTTCTGGGCGACGAGTACCTGGCCTGCATGGCTAGAACCTTCACAAACACGATTTACCATCCCGTGGGAACTTGCAAGATGGGTCAACCTTGGGATCCCACCACTGTGGTGGACCCAAAGCTCAGGTGAGGGTCTCCCAGGAAACTCTTAAATGGGCGATCCGCTTGAGAAAGGAAATCTGCGTCATTACATTTAGGTGCACCATAATGCACCTGTAAAGCTACTACTGTGTTGTTACTGCCGTATATACTCCCGTGCATAACGCCCGCGCTACACGTGCTAAAAAGTGTCTCGAAGAAGAAGTATACGTGCTATGGGTCGGAGTTTTTCATGAAGAAGCCGTTCCTGAGAAGGTGCTGTGCAACCTTCAGCCTCCTGCATTGTCTTCCAGCTAATCGTCATAGGCATGAGCCGTTCGTTTACAGGAGCAATGAGATGACATTTAACATGGTTCAAAACCCTGTCTCATTCGTCAAGCTGTCCATCAAGAGCCGCCATGCAAAATATTTTCGCTCTGCGGCAGGGGCGGATACAGACCCTCGGTTTGGGGGGGGCGGTTTCTTTGCCGGAGCGCGCAGTGGGGGAGGGGGAGAGGGAAATGCAATGCATAAACTGACGTTTTGGGGGGGGCGATCGCCCAACCGCCCCCCCCCTTGGATCCGCCACTGCTCTGCGGTGTATCATAACCGCGCAATCAAATTTACAAAAACAGCCGCGGACGACAGACACGATCCTCGCGTGACGTAGGGAAGTCCCCGTGCCACCATGCAGAGGCACGGGGACCCCGTTACGTCACGACACGACGTTTCCCCTCGTTCTCCGATACGCTCTTGACATGAGTGGAGGATTTTTAAAGGTGTGCGGGACAGAGGCCTTGCGCGCGCTCTTTCGCAGGAGCTCCACTGCATTCGTTGCTGAACAAGCCGCAGCAGAAGCAAACAAAAATGGGGGGGGGGGAGGGGGGTTACCTCAGTGCTCCAAATTTGGGAAGAGCGGGAAAATTGGATGACAGACGGTGAGCGTGGGAACACGCGGGGGCGGACAGAGGCATCGTACGCCGAAGTAGCCATGTGGGTGCTGCAGGAAGTGCGGGGCCCCGTCGAGGTGTCTGCGATCCTTAACCAATACGCTGTGCAAGTGCGTCTCTGCGCATGAGAGGAGGCAGTGAGAGGGAAGAGGGAGGGCGCCACCGTAGCCAATGGGGCTTCCCGAGTGGAGTAACCGGGAGAGGAGATATGCACAGAACGCTCGGTTACTCGCAGAGCGTATTCGAGAAGCAATGTGATATAGAGCGGCGTGGAGACCGAAGCCAAGTACGACGTGTTTGCGTCGCGGTGCTCATCCGGCATAAAAAAAAAAAAAGCGTTCCGCAGGGGGCCGACTTCGGAGGGAAAATTTTTTATACGTTACAACCCGTAATGTGTAACGCGAACTGGACGATACTTCCTTACAATTCATGCTTTATATATTGGTTTCCAGAGTGAAAGGCGTGAAAGGTCTTCGCGTCGCCGACGCCTCCATTATGCCAGTCATCGTGTCGGGCAACACAAACGCGCCGTGCATCATGATTGGCGAGAAGGCGTCTGACATCATCAAGGGTCATTGGCACTACTACGGAAGAAGAAAGAGGTGATAGTTGGAGACACTTTTAGGGACAGACAAAAAGGTCTCCAGATAGGGACTCACTGGTGCGAGACTGTGCTCTCACAGAACTCTCTTGACACATGTGCGAAAAAAACGGACTGAAGATCACACATAATGGGAGCACCGACGATCAACCTTTCATCGATGACATATGGACGCCAACAAATTGTGTGTGCGCGCGTGTGTGTGTGTACCTAACTCTTTTCTTAGCAACTGTTGTTTTTTTGTTTCTTTTAATGGCATTTTTTTGAGGGGCAAATTTGTGCCTACCAGGTGAGTGTGAAGACTAAAAAATATATTCGTAGCGTGCTCGTAGTTAACATGCAGGACTATTCTTTGCAACAGCATTTTGAAAAACAGTGGACGGCGCCTTGAAATCGTTATGCCATTGATCGTCGTGATGAACTCGGGTGTACCCATGGCAGGAGCGTAGCCAGAAAAATATTTCGGGAGGGGTTCTATGGGAACTGTACATGGGGGAGGAGGATTTAACCTTCGTTTCCCTTTCCTAAAGGGTACGTTTTCGGGAGGGGTTTGAACCCCCCCAAATCCCCCCTCTGGCTACGCCACTGATCCATGGCATAAAGGCTTGCAGAATGCAGATGACCGGAAGCCATTGAGTAAAGTGAACAAACAATTTCGAGCTTTTCACAGCTGTTTTACAGACAGCAACAATTTGAGCGTGAGTTTGGAGAGCTATGGGGACAATAACTTAAAGGGACGATCCCATACGGAAACCCACCTGTGAAACCGATACTACTTGTCCGGCATCGCCCGACAATCTTTTCCATTTTCTTTGTGTCCGAAAGGCGATATTAGATATTAGAGATAGATAGATAGTAAATTAAATAAAGATAGAGATATATAGATTAGATATTAAAGATAAAGAGATATTAAGTAAATATAAATAGATAGATATTAAATAAAAAGATCAGCGCTGCTTCCGCAGCTGCAGAGGCTCCCGCGGCGTGACGTCACTGCCTAAGCGGAGGAGTGAGAGGGGAGACTCAAGGAGAAAGACGCCGTCCGGACGCTCAGTAATTCTCGCTGTGAGACGCCCGCGCGGCCGCGGCATTCCCTTTCTCAAAGCTGCGCCCTAATTGGTTTTACGGGAGTGACGTTTTCTCGTTCTCCCAGAGAGGGAATTCCGGCGTACTCTCGACATCCGGCGTCCGCTCTTGCCATGTATTCCATCGAGTAACAGTCAATTAACTTACGCCACTCCTTTGCGTGGGATTTTCGATACCCGTTGTCACTGGTCCACGAGGGATAAAATGACACTATAGTTTCAAAATCGACTGCAACGGATGCGACCGCCCCTTTAAGCCTTTGGTCAGCAGAGGAACCCTTTACCCAGAATGTACTGACGTACAATCCGCTGCTCACTCACGTTCACTTTAGTTTTGCTGTGGCCAAATGATCCTTAATCCTGCTGCATAATTAATTATAACAACTACATTGCGACACCACGTTATTATACAATTTGTGTGTTTTTTAACATTGTTTTTTAACGCAGGACAACGCACAATGCTGCATACGGGTTATAACAACGATTGTGGGACGATACCCAGAGTCTAGAGATTACTCTGAAGTACAATGAATATCTGCAGGTTATAAATATCGGTCCGATTCAAAAATATAAAAAAAAAACTGTTCGGTTGTAAAAATCGTGTGAATATTCCCGCTGGATTCTATGTTTAGATGTGGTTAAAATGAATTTAGATTTAAAGACAACCACTGAGTAGTCATCGGTATCGGTAGATTGAAATGCGCAGACATACTAATGTACAATACTCAGAGGTATTTGTTGCCAGATTGAAACTGTCTGTCCTGACCTATTCTGATGATCGTCGCGTATTTATTGTATAGTGAAGTATTTATTGTCTATCATTGTTTTTTACACGTTTATGGATTGATGATTGTGACGTAGTCAGTCTTAAGACCGATGTGTTTCACCCCGACCTTCTTCCGCTGTCCTGTGAATAAGTTTTTATTAGACACGGTGCGAATGGAATAAATCTATTTTGAAGCTCATACTATATTTTGTCACTGCGACGATCAATAGACCTGGTTGTAAACAAATGACGTCATAGTGTCCGACAGCGCCACCAATTTGGTAGAGTGGAACTACACTCGAAGCTGGGTGGGGGGGGGGGCGAACAAGGTCGCGCCCAAGAGCAACGGTCTTTCAGTATAGGAGGCAGCGAACAAGTGCCCATTCGTGGAACCCAGCCCTCCACCCTCCGATTTGTTGTCCGTCGTGGAGGTTACGCTGTATCTAACTTTCAACCATAAAGACCTCTATATGTGTACTTGGAACGAAATCAAGTATAAGAACACGAGACACACGCACGCACAAAAGCAAACTAAAGAAAGAAACGGTGCTAAGAGAGAGAGAGAGAAAGTACTTTGACGGCAGAATCTCAATGAGAGAGTAATTCCTTGGAGAAGTTTGTCCAGAGACCGTAGTTTCAAAGTTTCCACGAGTTTTAATCGGTATCCTAATGATCCGCCTTGAGAGCTCGTAACGTTATACGTCCCAAGAGAAGGCTACGCGCAAATGCGTTTAATACTTACACCTGATTGTAGTCACGTAAGGTCACGCTTCGGCACGCGAATTATCCCTTCGACTTGGAACCGTTAGGATTACCGCGTAGCAGCTGTTGCTATAAGCGGTCTATACAGACGCGAACGAATGGAGAGTGGGACAGCTTGAAGGAGTGGGAGGGTTCGGGTGTGCCGACATTCGTCTAGAAAACCAAAAAAAAAAAAAAAGAAGGAAAACCCGAGACGGCACAGCCGGTGCTAGGCCTCCAACCCACCATCACCTCACCGTCTTTTTAGCACGACCTTGGAACTAACACCAACCGGTGTATGCTGTATCCCCCGCACTGCCGGTAGTTGACCGCTAGCTTCATATTGTGCACCTTCGTGCGCGTAATAGAAAAGGAGAAGAAAGACTAGAAAATATTTATAAAAAAAAAAAACCTCAAACACTGACACATACGCGCACTTCCCCGCAGCCGCTTTTTGTACGCAAAAACAGGTGTGACATAAAGCAGCATTCCTGCAGTCGCGCCGACGAGTTTCTGGAAGTATAAGAGTAGAAAGCTATTTTTGATAGTCGAAGTTTGGGAAGTTTGTTCGGAAGCAACACGATGCTCTCAGTGGGACTGAGCACGGGCTTTATATATATATATATATATATATATAAGAGAGACATGGGATAACGGGCGTCAGTTCCTGTTGTGTAGCACTGAACGAATGGCGTCGCTTGACGCAAGTTAGGAGAACGTCGTCGACTGGGTTGTCGCGCAAGCCCATGTGCGCAGCTCGTCGTTTGAAGAGGAACTGCGTCCAGGTTCGATCCACCATCATGGGTGGCCAAGTAAGTCTGCACGAGCCTTCTCAGATGTGTAACCTACAAGAGAGAGTACCGTAATTTCACGCGTATTAGCCGCGGCTTATGCGCGATTTTTTTTTCTCACGGGTGCTCTGCGGCTTATCCACCGGTGCGGCTTATCTGATGACTATTTTTTCCTGGCATTTTTCCCATACGCCAGTTTTAACGAAAGGGCCGGGCCTACAGTGTCTCTGGAACAGCACTGCCCTGCCGATGCACGAACAGTGCGTAACAGGGACGGGTCCACATTCGAGTAGATTAATCTTGCTGGTGCATTCCCCCAAGCAGCTTTAACGAAAGTGGTGACAGTGATTCACGTTTTCTGGAAGACCACTGACCCATCAATCCATAAAAAACGCCCAACAAGGGCACAATCCGATCTTGGTAGAACTCTAGTGATGACCTCCTTTGTTGTACACTATGGACCACAGGGTTTATGGCCTTCTCTATGGTCTCCTTTGTCATTTAAATCAGTCGTCTCGTATTGCCCGCGGCTTATCTGCGGTGCGGCTTATACGCGTGAAATTACGGTATATTGTTGTGCATTTGTGCATGTTGTGCACCGCCAGATGTAGCCAGTAGCTGCTGATAGGCCGTTTTAACGAGAGCAATGATCTGTACATGGCAGTGTTGCAACGGTTCGGGTGCAGGTCCATTATGGCCGGAGGATCTGGCGCAACCAGAACTCTGCTGTGTTTTGCTACTGCATTACATCTATTTCGCTTTTGAATGACATCTTCGTGTTCTATCCAATATGGCCTTGGTAAGGTCCAGTTTAGCAGCAATGGATAAGTTAGTAAGAAAAGTAACTACAGTTGCAGTTAACTTGCAGTTAGAGTTACGGTTTTCGGAATGTAATTAGTTACAGGTAGAGTTACCACGTGAAAGTAACTTAGTTTCTTTTTACAGTTACAGTAAAGTACAGTTACCTTTTGTGAGAAAAAAAAAATCAGAATAGATGCAACTCTCATAGGACTTTGTTTTAGCACTTGTACTGTCCGAGCACAGTTATACCGTGTTATAAACAGGACTTGCCATATGCCTGTCTAAGGCTATCCTTAGACAGATTCCTGGTTGTGAAAAGCGGCAGGGTAATTGAGGTATCAACAAAACGGCGCTAAGGACGCTAGATGCGTGGAAAATATTGCAGTACAGCTTGGGACAAAACTTTACGGAACACCGGGGTGTCGCATTTCTCCATTGGAGCGACACGCTAGCAGCAAACAGGAGTGGACACACCTTCTGAGAGACGGACAGGATAACCGGTTTCCCGTTTCCTATTCTATCTCTTCCTGATATAGCTAGCAGGGGCCCGCTCCGATGAAAAATTACGCCAGTGCCGTGCTCCGTGAACTTTTGTCCCAAGCTGTACCTGAGTAACTCCTCCAAGTACGCCTCCAAGTCCTAATCTTCCCTGGTCCTTACGTCCTTCTCTGTTTTCTTTCTTTTTTTTCACGAAGGGTCTGCGCATCTTTCTTGTCCTCTACAGCATCTACCTTACGGTCACAACAACATCAACCTTCATACTTACGCAAGGCCCAAGAGGCAAGCACCTACCGTTCCCATACAGTAGATTCGGGCACACCAGGTTACCAATGTCCCTTTTTGCTTCCCCACTAGCCGATGGTTCCAGCTACGACAACGTCTTAAAACCTAAGAGCATCCATTGTTTCGCGTCGTGGAGGCTTGGAAGATATAAAATATGTGTAAACCGCACGGACCGTGCCCATGAACCAGGCACCACTGATAGACAGTACAACTACCTTCGACTGAGTACTTCAGCATGGAAACTACCCTTTTTATTCACAACTGGGTACAGACATCGTTATCCAAAGATGGATGACGCTAATTTGTTGAAATTAATTCTTGGACTGGTCGATCCGGGTAGTGGAAGCGATATCCCACGGGATAAGCGGTCGAGGACTGGTCACATTAGGGGAAGCTTCGTGGCTAATGACAGGGGTTCCAAACTCCCGAAAAGTTTGAGAACGAAGAAATTTGGAGATAAAAAGGATAATGTCACACGGCTCCATCGAGGTAACAAAATTGGAAAAACAGAAAAAGATTTTCGCGACGTTAAGTTCGCAAAGCCTAAGGTGTCTGAGGAAGTCCTAATGAAGAGGCAAGACGAGGCCTCATTCACCCAAAGCCCTAGCCCGTGGAAACAAGCGACTGTTGAAGACGATGGTGTAATGGAGAAGGATGAGACGACGGATTTGTATGACTCAGAAGAATTCCAAGAGTTCAGAAGGCACACAGAAACGATGTTAGGGGTTCCAGTACGAGTTGGCCTGGTCAAGTTTTCGCCCGTCGGAGGACAGCCGGAGAGCTCAAGACGGAAAGTAAGCTCAACCTTCTTTTGGGTCTGTTGGTTCCTGACCGAATCCATAACCCCACAAAAAGGTAGTTTTTAACGACCTTTCAACGAAAACTGAGATAGTCGTGTGTATTCATATAGATCGAGCCAAGTCCAGCGAAGCGAGGAGGAACTCAAACAGCTGCTGCGCTCAGCGTTTGCCCCAGCTACAGCGACTGGCTGATGCGACGCGAGGCTCAAGATCCCTACGGTCACCGTCTCAACGTCCTCGAAATGATACCCTACAACGGTACCCTGGTCCGCCAGTATTTCTACGAAACCATCTGCATTCGACATAACCGGTCACAGCCGTCTTTCAGTGGAGGAGGCACTTCTCAGACGTCTGTAGCAAGTGGGACATCGGAATGTCTTGCCGTCGACAAACAGGTACGCGATCCCTACAGGTTTCCCCATGTGGGTACTCATCTAATGGGGACGCGATAACAAAGGATAGGTTTTGGACAAAAAGGACATATGCAGTGCTTCTTTCCGATGTCCCTAAACAGTGTGCACTCCACACAGTTTCGAAGTTCTTGTCCAGGCGGTATACAGTTTAAAGGTCCCTACGTGCACACATGAATATTGAACTATGAGTAAAAACGTAAAACGTGCTTTCCAGGTGTGGAACTCTCGCTGTGCGGAGAACTACATCTGGACTTACGGGAAAGTTGTGAAAGCAAACGGTGACATCGGCTGGAGCGTCATAGCCATCCGGGGATCGTGCAGTTGCTCAGTGTGGCCCAAGACCCTTCCTGGAGGACGAAGAGCAGGGCCCCGTCTCTTCATCGACGACCTAGATGAATGAACACGACCAACGCGCTGATGGGATGGCCACACACGAGGCAGCCGTGTCTTTTTGTCTTTGTACTTAGCGAGGAGATGTCCTTGCAAAGACCTTTGGAAGGCTGAATATAGCAACAAGGATAACGAGCACAGCTTTATGGGAATCTCAATGAAGTCGCTCTCTTAAATGCAGTGTTGTACCTATCGCCGTTACAAGTAACGCCGTTACAGTAATCGATACTTTTTCGGTATCGGAGTGCGTATCGCGATATTTTCTTAAGTGGGTATCGGAAAAGTATTTACGTTACAAATTTATGGTAACGCATCGTTACCGATACCGATACTTTTTAGTGCCCCACCCTTTCTTCACCGACCATATTTCTTACTCTTATTTATTGTTATTGCCCTCGACAAGAAGCTTGTGGACACGCCTACGTGCTCCGTAACCGGAATTATGAAATTATACCGAACACGTGTTCACCGTTTTTCTTTGAAACTGAAGGAAATAACCACGCTGTGTTCAACAAAAGAGTTGAGGTCAACGAACAGAGGTCAAGATTTTGACAGTGCGCTCTGGATTCCACAGCTAAGCTGCCGTGTCGCACTGAGTCACGCTCACATATACTGTGGCATTGTTAACTTCGGAAGGATTCCTGGGTCATTGGACTCTATGGTTTGTGTGGGCCTGACACTAACTTAATTGTCACACTGGCCTCTGTCAGCTGCCGGAGACACCACGGCTTGCAAGGATGGCAGGAGACGATTTCGAGAACCAGCTATTGATAAAAGTCAAGCATAACGTTTCCGAGCTACATATGAAATATGCTGTCTTTTCACTGCAAAACTGTTCACGTAAGCATATTTCCGTGTTGCGCCATATCCGTATTTCAAACAAAAGTATCGCCCAAAGTATCGCGTTACTTTTTTTAGTAACGGTAGCGGTACTTCTTTACTTTAAAAAAGAAGTATCGATATCGGTATTTCGATACTTTTTACTCAAGTAACGAGTATCGGTATCGCGATACCATATTTCGGTAACGGGTACAACACTGCTTAAATGCAATACCGTGTCGTATTCTTAAGGGATCTTCGATCTCGGCACCCCCTGGAATGTTCGCGCTTGGGACCGTTTCAGTTTGTTCACGAATAGTGCGAAAGGACGGTAGTATATTTTGCCTCGTAGGCTCCAGGTGACGTTGTTCTACGCTCTGGGACTGTATGCATGCGAGTGCGATTATGTGTGTTTTCTCTTTGTGATGTTTGTCTTTGTCCGTTTATCCCGGATCTCCCAGTGCCCTGTGATAGCTCTCTCCGATTGTCACGTTGGCCGCCGCCTCGGGCTGGTTGACACGATGATAGTGTGCCGAATTTTGCGGTCACAAGCACATTTTCTTTTTCGGTCACTGTTTGCTTCGCCTGCCTGTATGCGCTCTGCGTCCTGAATTTAGGACATTCTTTGGCAGTAGCAGGACACAAAGGGGTTCCTTAGTCCTACATTCATCATCTCCATGGCTGGTGCCGCAATTGGCGCAGAGTTGTCTGTTGTTGCAGCACGTCGTGATATGTCTGTAGCGGTATACATAAGCACACTGTAGCGCTCTTGGCTGGTAGCGGTATACATATACATGAACCAGCTGGACGGTGATTTGCTGCGGAGGCCGCTCGCCAAGAAAAGTGATCCTTCGGCCCCGGAGCCTCCCTTGACGTACCTTTCTTGTTACGTTTATCAAGAGGGCTACCACGCCCTGATGAGGGGGTAGAGGCTCGGCGCTTGGTGTTAGAGGACACAAGGTCCATAGCCGTGTCCACGTTATCAGGAATGTGCTGACCATTAGAAGGCATAGGGCACGACGTAGGAGGTGGTACGAAAGAGGGAGCGGGGTGGGGTAGCCACGGGATGTACCGTAGGAGCTTCTGGGATGAGGGAGTTGTCGGACACGCCTGGCGTTACAGCGCGCGTAGGTTCCGACTGGGCAGGGAAGATGATGGAGGCGAACCATTTTAGTTCTTCCACCAGCTTGGCCATAGAAGTCTCGACGGCGGTGCTAATCAATTTCTCCAGCTTAGCATCGGGAGGCACGGTCAGCTGTGCTTTCCCTACACTGCTGTAGATCCACGGCCCTTCAAGAAAGCGAAAGCATCGCTGCGCGAACAGTAACGAGAATCCAAAATCTCTAATAAAGACATCTCTCGATCGCGACAAGTACAGGAGAGGCAATCAGCACTTCAAGAGGGAACCGTCAGGACAATCAGACCCGTCATGCTTGGCGCCACGACATCGTAACCCAGATTTGCAGTTCTTTGTGACGTGACCAAAACGGAAACAATCTACGCGAAAGCTAAGCGGCCACGATTTAATCTGAGGAGGGCTATTATAGCCAGCGAATGTAACCATAACTGACTCGGTTGGAACGAGGCGTTCATTCTCCAGTCGACTGCAGCGAGAAACTTCTAGAACGCCAACATCAGCGAATAAGTCAATTATCTCGCTTGCAAGTAACGAAACGTCGATTCCCCTCACCACTCCTTTTTGCGCACGCAAGATGGTGTGGGACAAAGGTGTGAACGGGCATACCACCAAAAGAAGAGGTTATGCACCACTATACCGTATTGCGCGATCGACAAATGATGCAGTCCTTGCCATACTGCCACACCTTAGAGATGTCACGGATGTCGAGAGTGTCGCCTTCTAGGCACTGGATAAGGGCATTCGAGGGTTTTTGGAGGAAATAGTCCAACCGTTAGTTGGCCTATAAGTACAACATGAATCGTGGTAAGTGCGTTTTCTATGAAATATTCTAATGCACTGCGTTATCGTCGTCGTCCAAGATCTCTCGAAAGTGGCAAGGCTCCACTTAAACAGCACGTTCGAACACATGTTACGCCATGCGTGTGCATCGCGCAACATTTCATTTTAATACCGTAGGGGCCAAAAGGCATTACGTACATAAGGGGGGAGAAATGCACATGTGGTTAACATAAAATAGTACAAGTAACTACGTGAAATGCAAGCAATTCAGCGTGAACATAACGCGAACATAGTAAGGTCACATCAAGCATGACGTCATGCGCTGTGTTTTGATTGGCGCATATTTTAGTTTTAGCCTCCTTCCGTCTATTCCCTCCTTGAGAAGTGTACCCTTGCCACCTTCGGTTTGCTCCGGCCTTGCGCAATAGCTAAATCCACACAAAACGCATAAGTTCTGTGAAACAAATCGATTTTATTTGAGGCCTTCAGTTCACTAATCATCGTCATCATCCCCATCATCAGTTCACAACAGCACAGACAATAGTCAAACAGGAGGAGTCATATTCTAAATAGCAATCTGTTTAAAAATTTCATTTGCCAATTGCAACTTCGGACTGGTATACGACAAATACGAAAACATATACCAGTGGAGCACAGGATTAGTAGGCCATCAAGTAAGTTCGAGGTAGAAAAACATTTTTGGGCACATTTTGAAAAATAGTAAAAAAATCATACAGCAGTAGGTGATACAATGTCTTCTCTGCGGCCTAAGAGAGCTAATACAAACATACACTGAGTCTAGTGGGTCTGAGTGAGTCCGAGTTGTGCTGCTAATATGGAGTCTGCTGCACATTAAGTCCTGCTGGTGTGAGAAGGAAGGCTGTGCCAGAAGAGCCACAAGGTGCGATGTGTCACCAGAAGAACGGTCAAGAAAGTGTCACCCGTCATCTGCGTGAGAGAAAGCAAAACAACAGCAACAACACTTCATGGCACTGAAAAACACAACAACAACACTTCATGGAAGCAGAGGTTTTTATGTAATGTGGCAGTAGATGAGACAATACAGCACAGGAAAAACTACTGGCAGTAAAACAAGAAAAAAACACAACAGCAACACCTGATGGGAGCGAGAAAAAAAAAAAAAAACAGCAACAGCTGATGGCAGCGAAAAAACATGAAAGCAATACCTGATGGCAGCGAAAAAAAAAATGGCAGTGAGAAAACAACGCTTAATGGCAAAGCAGAGGTGCATTTTATGTAGCGTGGTAGACGAGACAATGCAGCACCGGAAAAAAGCGTTGGCAGTAAAAAGAAAACACCAGCTACACGTGATGGCAGCAAAAAAATCACAAGAGCAACACCTGATGTCAGAAAAAACAGTGACAACACCTCATGGGCAGCAAAAAGAAAAACAGCAACACCTGATGGCAACAAAAAATAAATAAAGACACAACAGCAACAGATGATGCCAGAAAAAAAAACACAACAACAATGGCAGCAAAAAGCAAAATAAAAACAGCAACACACAATGGCAGCAAAATGAAACAATGGCAACACCTGATGGCAGAGAGAAAACACAACAGCGACACCTGATGGCAATGGAAAACACAGCAGCAACACCTAATGGCAGCAAAAAAAAAAAAAAAGAGCAACACTTCATGGCAATGAGAAAACAACACTTAATGGCAAAGCAGAGGTGCATTTCTATGTAATGCGACAGTAGATGAGACAATGCAGCACAGGAAGAAAAGCGGTGGCTGTAAAAAAACACAACAGCAACACCTGATGGCAGCAAAAACCACATCAACACCTGCTGGCAACAAAAACAAACACACAACCGTAAAACCTGAGGGCATAGAAAAAAGAAAAAACAGCAACCACCTGATGGCAGCAAAAAAGAGAACAGCAAAACACCTGATGGAAGCAAAAGACACAGCAGCAACACCTAATGGCAACAGTAACAAAATACACAACAACAATTCATGGCAGTGAGAAAACAACACTTAATGGCAAAGCAGAGGTGCATTTGTAATGTAAGGTGGCAGTAGATGAGACAATGCAGCACAACAACAACAACAAAAAAGAAGAGAAAAGAAACACAACAGCAACACCTCATGGCAGCGAAAAAACAACACAACAGCGAGACCTGACGACACAGAAACGCGGACAAAAACAGCAACGCGCGATGGCAGGTAAAAAAAACACGGACAAAAACAGCAATGCGCGATGGCAGGTAAAAAAACACAACAGCAACACCTGATGGGCAGCGAAAAAACGGTGGCAACACCTGATGGCAGCAAAAAAAAAAAAAAAGAACAGTAACAAATGATGGCAGTGAGAAAACACACGAGCAACACCTAATGGTAGTGAGAAAACACAACAGCAACACCTGACGGCAGCGAAAACCACAACAGCAACACCCGATGACAGCGAAACGGCAACACCTAACTAATGCCAGAAAAACGCCAACAAAAAACAGCAACACTTGATGACAGTGAAGCGGCAACACCTAGCTAATGCCAGAAAAACGCCAACAAAAAACAGCAACACCTGATGGGCAGCGAAAGAACGATGGGAACACCTGATGACAGCGAAAAACACAACGGCAACTCCTGATGACAGCGAAAAACACAACGACAACTCGTGATGCCAGAAAATGCTAACAAAAAACAGCAACACGCGATGGCAGGTAAAAAGCACAACAGCAACACGCGATGGCAGGTAAAAAGCACAACAGCAACACCTGATGGCAGTGAGAAACAAAACAGTAACACCTGATGACAGCGAAAAAACACAATAGCAACACCTGATGACAGTGAAACGGCAACACCTAGCTAATGCCAGAAAAACGCCAACAAAAAACAGCAACACGCGATGGCAGGTACAAAAAACAACAGCAACACCTGATGGGCAGCGAAAAAACGATGGGAACACCTGATGACAGTGAAAAACACAACAGCAACACCTGATGACAGCGAAAAACACAACGGCAACTCCTGATGACAGCGAAAAACACAACGACAACTCGTGATGACAGCGAAAAACACAACGGCAACTCCTAATGCCAGAAAATGCCAACAAAAAACAGCAACACGCGATGGCAGGTAAAAAAACACAACAGCAACACCTAATGACAGCGAAAAAACACAATAGCAACACCTGATGACAGTGAAACGGCAACACCTAGCTAATGCCAGAAAAACGCCAACAAAAAAACAGCAACACGCGATGGCAGGTACAAAAAACAACAGCAACACCTGATGGGCAGCGAAAACACAACGGGAACACCTGATGATAGTGAAAAACACAACGGCAACACCTGATGATAGTGAAAAACACAACGGCAACACCTGATGACAGCGAAAAACACAACAGCAACACCTGATGACAGCGGAAAACACAACGGCAACTCCTGGTGACAGCGAAAAACACAACGACAACTCGTGATGACAGCGAAAAACACAACGGCAACTCCTAATGCCAGAAAATGCCAACAAAAAACAGCAACACGCGATGGCAGGTAAAAAAACACAACAGCAACACCTGATGGCAGTGAGAAACACAATAGTAACACCTGATGACAGTGAAACGGCAACACCTAGCTAATGCCAGAAAAACGCCAACAAAAAACAGCAACACCTGATGGGCAGCGAAAGAACGATGGGAACACCTGATGACAGCGAAAAACACAACGACAACTCGTGATGCCAGAAAATGCTAACAAAAAACAGCAACACGCGATGGCAGGTAAAAAGCACAACAGCAACACCTGATGGCAGTGAGAAACAAAACAGTAACACCTGATGACAGCGAAAAAACACAATAGCAACACCTGATGACAGTGAAACGGCAACACCTAGCTAATGCCAGAAAAACGCCAACAAAAAACAGCAACACGCGATGGCAGGTACAAAAAACAACAGCAACACCTGATGGGCAGCGAAAAAACGATGGGAACACCTGATGACAGTGAAAAACACAACAGCAACACCTGATGACAGCGAAAAACACAACGGCAACTCCTGATGACAGCGAAAAACACAACGACAACTTGTGATGACAGCGAAAAACACAACGGCAACACCTGATGACAGCGAAAAACACAACGGCAACACCTGATGACAGCGAAAAACACAACGGCAACACCTGATGACAGCGAAAAACACCACGGCAACTCCTGATGACAGCGAAAAACACAACGGCAACTCCTAATGCCAGAAAATGCCAACAAAAAACAGCAACACGCGATGGCAGGTAAAAAAACACAACAGCAACACCTAATGACAGCGAAAAAACACAATAGCAACACCTGATGACAGTGAAACGGCAACACCTAGCTAATGCCAGAAAAACGCCAACAAAAAACAGCAACACGCGATGGCAGGTACAAAAAACAACAGCAACACCTGATGGGCAGCGAAAACACAACGGGAACACCTGATGATAGTGAAAAACACAACGGCAACACCTGATGATAGTGAAAAACACAACGGCAACACCTGATGATAGTGAAAAACACAACGGCAACACCTGATGACAGCGAAAAACACAACAGCAACACCTGATGACAGCGGAAAACACAACGGCAACTCCTGGTGACAGCGAAAAACACAACGGCAACTCCTAATGCCAGAAAATGCCAACAAAAAACAGCAACACGCGATGGCAGGTAAAAAAACACAACAGCAACACCTGATGGCAGTGAGAAACACAATAGTAACACCTGATGACAGTGAAACGGCAACACCTAGCTAATGCCAGAAAAACGCCAACAAAAAACAGCAACACGCGATGGCAGGTACAAAAAACAACAGCAACACCTGATGGGCAGCGAAAACACAACGGGAACACCTGATGATAGTGAAAAACACAACGGCAACACCTGATGATAGTGAAAAACACAACGGCAACACCTGATGATAGTGAAAAACACAACGGCAACACCTGATGACAGCGAAAAACACAACGGCAACACCTGATGACAGCGAAAAACACAACGGCAACACCTGATGACAGCGAAAAACACAACGGCAACACCTGATGAGAGCGAAAAACACAACGGCAACACCTGATGAGAGCGAAAAACACAACGGCAACACCTGATGACAGCGAAAAACACAACGGCAACACCTGATGACAGCGAAAAACACAACGGCAACACCTGATGACAGCGAAAAACACAACGGCAACACCTGATGACAGCGAAAAACACCACGGCAACTCCTGATGACAGCGAAAAACACAACGGCAACTCCTAATGCCAGAAAATGCCAACAAAAAACAGCAACACGCGATGGCAGGTAAAAAAAACACAACAGCAACACCTGATGGCAGTGAGAAACAAAACAGCAACACCTGATGACAGCGAAAAAACACAATAGCAACACCTGATGACAGTGAAACGGCAACACCTAGCTAATGCCAGAAAAACGCCAACAAAAAACAGCAACATGCGATGGCAGGTAAGAAAAACAACAGCAACACCTGATGGGCAGCGAAAAAACGAGGGGAACAACTGATAACAGTGAAAAACACAACTGCAACACCTGATGACAGTGAAAAACACAACAGCAACACCTGATGACAGCGAAAAACACAACGGCAACTCCTGATGACAGCGAAAAACACAACAGCAACTCCTGATGACAGCGAAAAACACAACGGCAACTCCTGATGACAGCGAAAAACACAACGGCAACTCCTAATGCCAGAAAATGCCAACAAAAAACAGCAACACGCGATGGCAGGTAAAAAAAACACAACAGCAACACGCGATGGCAGTGAGAAACAAAACAGTAACACCTGATGACAGCGAAAAAACACAATAGCAACACCTGATGACAGTGAAACGGCAACACCTAGCTAATGCCAGAAAAACGCCAACAAAAAACAGCAACACGCGATGGCAGGTACAAAAAACAACAGCAACACCTGATGGGCATCGAAAAAACGATGGGAACACCTGATGACACTGAAAAACACAACAGCTACACCTGATGACAGCGGAAAACACAACGGCAACTCCTGGTGACAGCGAAAAACACAACGGCAACTCCCAATGCCAGAAAATGCCAACAAAAAACAGCAACACGCGATGGCAGGTAAAAAAACACAACAGCAACACCTGATGGCAGTGAGAAACACAATAGTAACACCTGATGACAGTGAAACGGCAACACCTAGCTAATGCCAGAAAAACGCCAACAAAAAACAGCAACACGCGATGGCAGGTACAAAAAACAACAGCAACACGCGATGGCAGGTACAAAAAACAACAGCAACACCTGATGGGCAGCGAAAAAACGATGGGAACACCTGATGACAGCGAAAAACACAACGGCAACACCTGATGAGAGCGAAAAACACAACGGCAACACCTGATGAGAGCGAAAAACACAACGGCAACACCTGATGAGAGCGAAAAACACAACGGCAACACCTGATGAGAGCGAAAAACACAACGGCAACACCTGATGAGAGCGAAAAAACACAACGGCAACACCTGATGAGAGCGAAAAACACAACGGCAACTCCTGATGACAGCGAAAAACACAACGGCAACTCCTGATGACAGCGAAAAACACAACAGCAACTCCTAATGCCAGAAAAATGCCAACAAAAAACAGCAACACGCGACGGCAGGTAAAAAAACACAACAGCAACACCTGATGGCAGTTAGAAATAAAACAGTAACACCTGATGACAGCGAAAAAACACAACAGTAACACCTGATGATGGCGAAAAAACACAATAGCAACACCTGATGACAACGAAAAAACACAATAGCAACACCTGATGGGAGTGAGGAAAAAAACCAGTAAGACCTGATGACAGCGAAAAAACAATAGCAACACGTAATGGGAGCGAGAAAACACACCAGCAACACCTAATGGGCAGCGAAAAAGCGATGGCTACATCTGATGGCAGTGAGAAAACACAACACCTGATGACAGCAAAAAACACAACGGCAACACCTAATGGCAGTGAGGAAGAAACAGTGACACCAGATGGTAGTGAGAAAAGGAAACTCTAACACCTGATGGGCAGCGAAAGAAGCACAACGGCAACACCTAATGCACGAAAAAAAAAAAAAAACAGCAACACGTGATGACAGGTAAAAAGCAACAGCAACACCTGATGGGCAGCGAAAGAAGCACAGCAGCAACACTTGATGGGAGTGAGAAAAAAAAAACAGTAACACGTAGTGACAGCCAAACACAATAGCAACACCCAATGGGAGCGATAAAAAAACAGCAACACCCTATAGCAGCAAAAAAAGAAAAACAACAACAACACCTGATGGCTGCAAAAACAAAATACAAAGCCTGATTGCAATGAAAACAAAAACAGCAACACCTGATGGCAGCAAAAAAAAAAAAAAAGGAAGAAGAAAACAGCAACATCAAGAAACAAAGGAACACAAAATGTACAAAATATAACGCGGCAATAGATGAGGCAATGCAGCACAGGAAAAATATTTGGCAGTAAAAAAAAAAACACAATAGCAACACCTGATGGACAACAACCGTTCTAGTTGGTAGGCAGAGCCGAACTGCCTGAGCTGCTGTTTAATATCGCGCGGCGCGATTCAGGGAGTCGCCGTAAACAGACGTCTGGTGGCTAGGCGCCTGGACCAGGTTACGTGTGGACGGGAAGTGCTCGAGGTGGCTGGCGACGGGTCCCCAGGCTGGCTGGTGGGAAGAGGGGCGGAGGTACCAAGCGATGCGACGGCCGGCAGGTGGAGGTGTCGATGAAGGCAGCTTTTAGACGGTGGAGGGAAACAGTGTCTTCCTTGCCGATGACGAGGAGCGTAAAGTACGATGGGGTCCTCCGTACGACGGGATAGGGCCCGAAGTAGGGTGGCTGTAACGTTTTTTTTTACAGCATCACAGCGGACGAATGCGTGCGAGCAGCGGTCGAGGTCAGGGTGGTGGAAGGAGTTGGAGATGTGACTGGAGCGGGGAGGGGTTGGGCGGAGAGCGTCCATTGTGTGCCGGAGCCGGGACAAGTAGTCGGTGGGAGACAGGAGCGTCAGGCTAGGCGAGGCTTCAAGTAGGTCAGCGGGAAGGCGTAGGGCGGCACCATAAACAAGATCAGCAGGGGCGCAGCCAAGGTCGGGCTTGAAAAAGGTCTGGATGCCCAGGAGGACGAGGGGAAGAGCTTCTGGCCAGGGGGTGTGCTGGACGGCGCGGAGGGCGACTTTCAGCTGCCGATGGAGTCGCTCAACGAATCCGTTGGATGCGGGGTGATAAGCAGTTGTGCGGGAACGCTTCGTACCGAAGGTCCGCATGAGGGCTGACTTGAACTGAGGACCTCTGTCAGTGGTGATGACAGAGGGTACACTCCGAAGCGTGATATCCACGCGCTGGTGAGCGCCTGGGCGATGGTGGGGGTTGAAGAATCAGTGATGGGGACGGCTTCCGGCCAGCGCGCGTAACGGTCGACGATGGTGAGAATGCACCGCAAACCGTTGGTCACTGGTAGGGGACCAACAAGGTCTATATGCATGTGGTCGAAGCGGCTCGACGGAAGTGGGAAAGCGGAAGGAGCCGGGCGAGTGTGACGATGGACCTTGTTCCGCTGGCAGGATAGGCAGGTCTGCACCCAGCAGAGAGAAAACACAACGGCAGCACCTAGTGTGGCAGTGAAAAAACAAGAGAAAACAGCGAGAAAACAACATGCAGGATGGCAGTGAGAAAACGACTAAATGGCATTGACTAAACAACAACTAAAATGCAGTGAGAAAGCAAGAGTCTACAGAATAAATATAACAGTATGGCAGTGAGTAAACACAACAACAAGAACAGTATGGCAGTGAGTAAACACAACAACAAGAACAGTATGGCAGTGAGTAAACACAACAACAAGAACAGTACGGCAGTGAGTAAACACAACAACAAGAACAGTACGGGAGTGAGAAACACAATAACAACAACAGTACGACGGTTAGTAAACACAATAACAAGAACAGTATGGCAGTGAGTAAACACAATAACAAGAACAGTATGGCAGTGAGTAAAACACAATAACAAGAACAGTGAGTAACACAATAACAAGAACGGTATGGCAGTGAGAAACACAATAGCAAGAACAATATGGCAGTGAGTAAACACAATAACAAGAACAGTGAGAAACACAATAACAAGAACAGTACGGCAGTGAAAAACACAATAACAAGAACAATATGGCAGTGAGTAAACACAATAAGAAGAACAGTATGGCAGTGAAAAACACAATAACAAGAACAATATGGCAGTGAGTAAACACAATAACAAGAACAGTGAGTAACACAATAACAAGAACAGTATGGCAGTGAAAACCACAATAATAAGAACAGTGAGTAACACAATAACAAGAACAGTATGGCAGTGAAAAACACAATAACAATAACAAGAACAGTGAGTAACACAATAACAAGAACAGTATGGCAGTGAAAAATACAATAACAAGAACAGTATGACAGTGAGTAACACAATAACAAAGAACAGTACGGCGGTTAGTGAACACAATAACAAAAACAGTACGACGGTTAGTAAACACAATAACAGTATGGCAGTGAGAAACACAATAACAAGAACAGTGAGTAACACAATAACAAGAACAGTGAGTAACACAATAACAAGAACGGTATGGCAGTGAGAAACACAATAACAAAGGACAGTACGACTGTTAGTAAACACAATAACAAAGAACAGTACGACTGTTAGTAAACACAATAACAAAGAACAGTACGACGGTTAGTAAACACAATAACAAGAACAGTGAGTAACACAATAACAAGAACAGTATGGCAGTGAGTAACACAATAACAAGAACGGTATGGCAGTGAGAAACACAATAACAAGAACGGTATGGCAGTGAGAAACACAATAACAAAAACAGTATGGCAGTGAGAAACACAATAACAAAAACAGTATGGCAGTGAAAAACACAATAACAAGAACAGTACGACTGTTAGTAAACACAATAACAAAAACAGTACGACGGTTAGTAAACACAATAACAAGAACAGTATGGCAGTGAGAAACACAATAACAAGAACAGTGAGTAACACAATAACAAGAACAGTGAGTAACACAATAACAAGAACAGTACGGCAGTGAAAAACACAATAACAAGAACAGTGAGTAACACAATAACAAGAACAGTACGGCAGTGAAAAACACAATAACAAGAACGATATGGCAGTGAGTAAACACAATAACAAGAACAGTGAGTAACACAATAACAAGAACAGTATGGCAGTGAAAAACACAATAACAAGAACAGTATGGCAGTGAAAAACACAATAACAAGAACAGTATGGCAGTGAAAAACACAATAACAAGAACAGTGAGTAACACAGTAACAAGAACAGTATGGCAGTGAGCAAACACAATAACAAGAACAGTATGGCAGTGAAAAACACAATAACAAGAACAGTATGGCAGTGAAAAACACAATAACAAGAACAGTATGGCAGTGAAAAACACAATAACAAGAACAGTATGGCAGTGAAAAACACAATAACAAGAACAGTATGGCAGTGAAAAACACAATAACAAGAACAGTATGGCAGTGAAAAACACAATAACAAGAACAGCATGGCAGGGAAAAACACAATAACAAGAACAGTATGGCAGTGAAAAACACAATAACAAGAACAGTACGACGGTTAGTGAACACAATAACAAAAACAGTACGACGGTTAGTAAACACAATAACAAGAACAATATGGCAGTGAGTAAATACAATAACAAGAACAGTGAGTAACACAATAACAAGAACAGTATGGCAGTGAAAAACACAATAACAAGAACAGTATGGCAGTGAAAAACACAATAACAAGAACAATATGGGAGTGAGAAACACAATAACAAGAACAATATGGGAGTGAGAAACACAATAACAAGAACAATATGGGAGTGAGAAACACAATAACAAGAACAATATGGGAGTGAGAAACACAATAACAAGAAGAGTACGACGGTTAGTTAACACAATAACAAAGAACAGTACGACTGTTAGTAAACACAATAACAGTACGACGGTTAGTAAACACAATAACAAGAACAGTACGACGGTTAGGAAACACAATAACAAGAACAGTACGACGGTTAGTAAACACAATAACAAGAACAGTACGACGGTTAGTAAACACAATAACAAGAACAGTACGACGGTTAGTAAACACAATAACAAGAACAGTACGGCAGTGAAAAACACAATAACAAGAACAGTGAGTAACACAATAACAAGAACAGTGAGTAACACAATAACAGTATGGCAGTGAGAAACACAATAACAAGAACAGTACGACGGTTAGTAAACACAATAACAAGAACAGTACGACGGTTAGTAAACACAATAACAAGAACAGTACGACGGTTAGTAAACACAATAACAAGAACAGTACGACGGTTAGTAAACACAATAACAAGAACAGTACGACGGTTAGTAAACACAATAACAAGAACAGTATGGCAGTGAAAAACACAATAACAAGAACAGTGAGTAACACAATAACAAGAACGGTATGGCAGTGAGAAACACAATAACAAGAACGTGAGTAACACAATAACAAGAACAGTATGGCAGTGAGAAACACAATAACAAGAACAGTACGACGGTTAGTAAACACAATAACAAGAACAGTACGACGGTTAGTAAACACAATAACAAGAACAGTACGACGGTTAGTAAACACAATAACAAGAACAGTATGGCAGTGAAAAACACAATAACAAGAACAGTATGGCAGTGAAAAACACAATAACAAGAACAGTGAGTAACACAATAACAAGAACGGTATGGCAGTGAGAAACACAATAACAAGAACAGTATGGCAGTGAAAAACACAATAACAAGAACAGTATGGCAGTGAAAAACACAATAACAAGAACAGTACGACAGTTAGTAAACACAATAACAAGAACAGTATGGCAGTGAAAAACACAATAACCAGAACAGTATGGCAGTGAAAAACACAATAACAAGAACACTGAGTAACACAATAACAAGAACAGTATGGCAGTGAAAAACACAATAACAAGAACAGTATGGCAGTGAGTAACACAATAACAAGAACAGTATGGCAGTGAAAAACACAATAACAAGAACAGTGAGTAACACAATAACAAGAACGGTATGGCAGTGAAAAACACAGTAACAAGAACAGTGAGTAACACAATAACAAGAACAGTATGGCAGTGAAAAACACAATAACAAGAACAGTATGCCAGTGCAAAACACAATAACAAGAACAGTGAGTAACACAATAACAAGAACGGTATGGCAGTGAAAAACACAATAACAAGAACAGTGAGTAACACAATAACAAGAACGGTATGGCAGTGAGAAACACAATAACAAGAACAGTATGGCAGTGAAAAACACAATAACAAGAACAGTATGGCAGTGAAAAACACAATAACAAGAACAGTGAGTAACACAATAACAGTATGGCAGTGAGAAACACAATAACAAGAACAGTACGACGGTTAGTAAACACAATAACAAGAACAGTACGACGGTTAGTAAACACAATAACAAGAACAGTATGGCAGTGAAAAACACAATAACAAGAACAGTATGGCAGTGAAAAACACAATAACAAGAACAGTATGGCAGTGAAAAACACAATAACAAGAACAGTGAGTAACACAATAACAAGAACGGTATGGCAGTGAGAAACACAATAACAAGAACAGTATGGCAGTGAAAAACACAATAACAAGAACAGTACGACGGTTAGTAAACACAATAACAAGAACAGTATGGCAGTGAAAAACACAATAACAAGAACAGTATGGCAGTGAAAAACACAATAACAAGAACAGTATGGCAGTGAAAAACACAATAACAAGAACAGTGAGTAACACAATAACAAGAACAGTATGGCAGTGAAAAACACAATAACAAGAACAGTGAGTAACACAATAACAAGAACGGTATGGCAGTGAAAAACACAATAACAAGAACAGTGAGTAACACAATAACAAGAACGGTATGGCAGTGAGAAACACAATAACAAGAACAGTGCGTAACACAATAACAAGAACGGTATGGCAGTGAGAAACACAATAACAAGAACAGTATGGCAGTGAAAAACACAATAACAAGAACAGTATGCCAGTGAAAAACACAATAACAAGAACAGTGAGTAACACAATAACAAGAACGGTATGGCAGTGAAAAACACAATAACAAGAACAGTGAGTAACACAATAACAGTATGGCAGTGAGAAACACAATAACAAGAACAGTACGACGGTTAGTAAACACAATAACAAGAACAGTACGACGGTTAGTAAACACAATAACAAGAACAGTATGGCAGTGAAAAACACAATAACAAGAACAGTGAGTAACACAATAACAAGAACGGTATGGCAGTGAGAAACACAATAACAAGAACGGTATGGCAGTGAGAAACACAATAACAAGAACAGTATGGCAGTGAAAAACACAATAACAAGAACAGTGAGTAACACAATAACAAGAACGGTATGGCAGTGAGTAACACAATAACAAGAACGGTATGGCAGTGAGAAACACAATAACAAGAACGGTATGGCAGTGAAAAACACAATAACAAGAACAGTGAGTAACACAATAACAAGAACAGTACGACGGTTAGTAAACACAATAACAAGAACAGTACGACGGTTAGTAAACACAATAACAAGAACAGTATGGCAGTGAAAAACACAATAACAAGAACGGTATGGCAGTGAGAAACACAATAACAAGAACAGTGAGTAACACAATAACAAGAACGGTATGGCAGTGAGAAACACAATAACAAGAACAGTATGGCAGTGAAAAACACAATAACAAGAACAGTACGACGGTTAGTAAACACAATAACAAGAACAGTACGACGGTTAGTAAACACAATAACAAGAACAATATGGCAGTGAAAAACACAATAACAAGAACAGTATGGCAGTGAAAAACACAATAACAAGAACAGTGAGTAACACAATAACAAGAACAGTGAGTAACACAATAACAAGAACAGTGTGGCAGTGAAAAACACAATAACAAGAACAGTGAGTAACACAATAACAAGAACGGTATGGCAGTGAGAAACACAATAACAAGAACAGTATGGCAGTGAAAAACACAATAACAAGAACAGTGAGTAACACAATAACAAGAACAGTACGACGGTTAGTAAACACAATAACAAGAACAGTATGGCAGTGAAAAACACAATAACAAGAACAGTATGGCAGTGAAAAACACAATAACAAGAACAGTATGGCAGTGAGAAACACAATAACAATAACAGTACGACGGTTAGTTAACACAATAACAAGAACAGTACGACGGTTAGTAAACACAATAACAAGATCAGTATGGCAGTGAGAAACAATAACAAGAACAGTATGGCAGTGAGAAACACAATAACAGTACGACGGTTAGTTAACACAATAACAAGAACAGTACGACGGTTAGTAAACGCAATAACAAGAACAGTACGACGGTCAGTAAACGCAATAACAAGAACAGTACGACGGTCAGTAAACACAATAACAAAAACAGTACGACGGTTAGTAAACACAATAACAAGAACAGTGAGTAACACAATAACAAGAACAGTACGACGATTAGTAAACACAATAACAGAACAATATGGGAGTGAAAAACACAATAACAAGGACATTTAGTAACACAATACCAGTATGGGTGTGTGTAACACAATAAGAAGAATAGTATGGCAGTGAGTACACAATAACAAAAACAGTATGGCAGTGAGTAACACAACAGCAAGAACAAGATGGCAGTGAGTAAACACAATCATAAGAACGGTGTGGCAGTGAGAAACAGTAACAGGGTTCAGTGACAAAATACAATAACAAAAACAATTATGGCAGTGAGAAAACAACAGCAGATGAGACAATGACAGTGTGGAAAAACGGAACTACACTTAATGGCACTGAGGAAAAACAAACGAGTGATATGGTCTGAAGTTCATTAGACAACATGTCAACAAAGTCTCAGAAAACATTTCCGTGGGCATAAGAAGGGTGAGGTGGACGACACCAAAAACGCAGGCTCCTGGTTCTTTGCCCCATGGCGTTCTTCGTCCTTCACATTGTTTTTGGTTGGTGCGTGGTCAATTGACATTCCTGAAAAGTTTACAATGACTACACACTTTACACGAAGTGATAGTGTACATACCACGTGGAAGGCAATGGATCTGTGGGATCCTGATACCCAGCGTAGACACCCTTGACTAGACGGCATTCCCTGACATTCGGTGAATACTCACAGTCCCGAAATACTCCTGCAGGGAGGGAAAAAAAAATGTCGTGCTTACACGATAATGGGTGCGTAAAAGACAACCTACCACCATTTTTCATTTTTTGAGCATTTGAGGCACTCGTACTAGAACCTGATGAATAGCAATGTTGTACCGGCTTCGAAAATTAAGTAACGAAATACCGCTACTCCGCAAATAAGTAGCGCATACTAGCATCGCTACAAATTTGAAAACGGGACGTGATACCACTAGCGCGACACTATAAAAGTTGGGTAAGTGCTCCGCGTCTAGTTTTCCGCTTGCGTACCCCTTTTCCAGGGGGTACCTTATACCGTACGCATCCCTTTGCCAAATGTGGCTGAAGACGGTGCAACGTTTGTTCCCTCAGCACGGCATGTTTATGTTATGTTTAAGCAATGTCTATGTGCCAGCACGCCGCGTAAATGATACTGCTACCTACTGCCAATGCAATTGTCTCACATTGATCTTGACATTGAAATGATACGCATTTAAGACATAATTTAATGCACATAGCGCATATAATATACTTATGCTTTTACCAGGGTCAACGCCTTAAAGAAGAATAGAGTCTTCTAAACGCTGCACAGGAATTAGGGGTTACAGTTCCCCTGCTTCCATTCATCCAACCACACGACAGCTTCTTTCACAAGGCGTTCGACTATACGAAATAATTTAATACGCCTTTTTTCTGGGAGTACGAGTTCCTCAGGAACAGTGTACCTGTGTGAGATTACCTCCGTAATGAAACATTTACAGAAAGAAAAACAAACCATGTAATTTTCTCTGAATGTATCAAACGCTGTAAACAATCAGCTGCTTTAAAGCTAATCGCCAGCGTACCGCCAGCAAAGCAAGTGTGAAAAAAAAAAAGCAGTAATAAGCATGTTAGCATACACTGACTCGTATAACATTATTTCTTCATATTCGGTTGCTCACATATATCTACAGTGTAACGAATTTAACGTGCGAGAATAAGTATATAGATCGCGTTTGGCAACCTGTGTAAGGTAAGGTAATTCTATCTTGCCAGAAAAGCTTCCCCCTGCGGCACAATCGCCCTCAAATGAATAAAAGGGGTTAGGCAAACCTAGACCTAAACCTCAACGCCAAGCCGGCGGTATAAGTTTTCAGTGCAATGACTAATGCGAAATCTCGTTGCGTTTCCGATATATTTTGTCATTTCAGCCCCGAAAGATACCAAGTTTTGTTTATCTGTTCCGAACAACAAAGTTGAAAAACACAGCTTGAAGTGTGCTATCAACACGCTTAGACAAGTTTCGGAGGCGATTGAATGACAAGCAGCACAATGTACTGAAAGTCGAGTGCAATAGGGGTGGACGGGTAGGTGGAAGGCCTTGAACACACTCGTGAAACTAAAGAACACCGATAAGACGCATACCGTCCACCCCTATTGCACTCGACTTTCAGTACATTGTGCTGCTTGGGAACTAGCTTCGTATCTAAATTATGCAGTATGTACGGTACACAAAACTACGCATGCCTATTTCTGTTTCGCAAACGTAACGTAAAAGTGTTATAAAAACGCACCGAATAATAACAGTTATATTCCTAAATATTTCAGTGCGTTTAGTTTATCAGGTTTGTGAAACAGAGGCAGATCGTCACATCAGCCTGCCTGACTAACAAGAAACTAGGAGGAGTTTAAAAAAAAAAAGAAGAAAAAAAGAAAACCGTTTGCCGTCATCTTCTCTATTTTATCTGTGTTCCGTGTCTTGTATCGGAATCGGAATAAGAGTTCTGCGCTACTCATTTTTGTAGCGGAAATATATTCTGTCACCAGTATAAAATGTAGCGAGATCGCTACTCCCCTACTGAAAGGGCCGCTATGTACTGTCGTGGCCACTGTTAACCAATCACCCGCCCAACTACCGGAGAACAGTGGACATAGCAATGGACTGGTCAAGTAAAACTTTGGGGCGGTTGGTTGCAGGTAAGGTATCGTTCATTGACACCAGCTGTAACACAGCGGCCCAAGCGCAAGGGAACAAGAGCCAGGAAAACATTCCCGCAAGTCTGAGATTAGCAGTCTTTCTTCATTGCGCCTCTGCCGCTTTCTTTTCTCTCTCTCTCTCTTTTTATAGGTGTTCACAAAAAGTGATATTATACTAGCACCCGACAATCCCCCACATAACAATCGACCGGTCTAATTTTGTTTTCGCTGGTACAGCTCGAAGCAGAGTTAACTTGAACGCGCCCCCGACCTGTGAAGCGGGAAGAGAGACACGTACCCTAGCGGTGCTTACGAGAAATAAAGGAAAAAGAGTGTTTCTACTGCCCCAGTTGTGCTGCGGGGGTATCCGCCTATAGCCATGAACTGCTGACTCGGCAACGCATTACCGTCAGCTGTTGTTATCATCGCGCCGTTTGTTTTGGTTCCGCGGCGATTATGTAGAGGTGTATGCTGGCCGATATCGCAAGGATGCAATAGTAATGCAATACCCAGTCAACAGCTCATAGCAAGGCGGACACCCCCGCAGCAGAAGTGGGACATTTTGCATAAGTGCCGCCATGGTAGCTCTCCTCCCGCTCCGCAGGTCGGGGGTGCGTTCAAGTTAACTGTGCTTCCAGCTGTACTCGCGTGTCGAGCGCTTATCGGAGAGAGGCCACGGAAACGGCAGGTTGGTTAACAGTGGCCACGACAGTACAACACAGAAGAACACGAAGCACAAAATAAACAAACCCTTCTTGGAAGGTGAACAATGAATTCTTACCTGTTCGGCAGGACGCGTATTTTTAGAAGTATCCAACGATCTGTCTCTTAGCATATAGCGCTGTAGGACACACATCAAGAGCGGACGAAATGGTTGTCCAGACACAGAAGCATCCGGCACAGAGAGAACGCACGCATTACCAAACCCCATGACGAAATACTCCATCGTACACTACCGAGTACAAAGGCAGTGAACACAGCGCAACGTAGAACCGTAATACGAAGGGAACTGTCTAAGCTTCAGGACGTAGGTTTACGTTCTGCGTTAGTTGTGATGACGTTGCCTGCTTTAAGCGTGGCCTGGCAAGCAGCCTCGTCACCACCACGTAGGGTTTATGAAGAGGAGGGTTTATCGCACGTGTAGATATGGCCTAGGAGCGTGCTGCGAGTGTACGGCACGTGGCGAAGGTGTGTGATATCAGAAAAATGCGGATGTTTCCCAATCAGCACCGTGTACTGAAAGTCGAGTGCAATAGGGGTGGACGGTATGTGTCTTATCAATGTCCTTTAGTTGCACAAGCCTGTTCAAGGCCTTCCACCTACCCGTCCACCCCTATTGCACTCGACTTTCAGTACATTGTGCTGCTTGGGTTGTTTCCCATTAATCACCGGTCCCCTGCATTCTACTCTTATCTTCTAGAGCACAAAGTGGTGGCCCGTGTCTTAACCACAAAGAGAGGAGCACCGTGCCGATATATGGGCAAGATTTTTGTGTACAGCTACCGTCAAAGTTAATAATAACACTGAAAAAAAAAAAAAAAATTCCGAGCGTGATAACAGCCACTCTGTGGGCACTGGGAGAATGTTTAGTGAACAAACTCCTCGCGTTAAACTAACAGAATGATTTTGTTCAATTAAGATATCCTCACGGCCCCAAGGGCTCCTGTAATCGCGCTCGGGAACCAACACCACATTTTTTTTTTTTTTAGTCTGTTCAAGGCCTTCCACCTATACCCGTCCACCCCTATTGCACTCGACTTTCAGTACATTGTGCTGCTTGGGATCTAGTGGGCCACATTTCAGAACCCGCACCCCCGGTCATAGTTTTTAGCAGGGTGCCGGCCGTGGCCCGGCACCCTGCGAATGCCAAAGGCGGAATGACGACAGCACCGCCATATATAAGTAGGACCTGACTTTATCGGGTTAAACCGCATTCCTCCTGATTGTTCTCTCACCAGTGAGTTTCGGATCAAACCGGATTGAACCCGATTTCTCCCCGAATCCCAATCGAGCGTGTATCACGTACACGATCTAGTAACAATCTGTGTACACGTGCGATGAAAATAATATACAGTCAACCCTCGATTTATGAACCTTCGATTTATGAATTCCCTCGTTTTATGAACACGAGCACGGGGAACCAAACTTTTTCCATTCATTTTTCCCTCGTTTTATGAACCTCGATATTCGAATAATGAACGGAATTTCTGGGAACCAACTAGGAGTTGCCCAGCGTTTTTGCCCTCAATTTATGAACGGATCGTTCCGAGGTCAACAGAAACCTTCAAAGGGATAATTCTGTGGTCTTATGAATGACGCCTGAACGGACAAAACGTTTTCCAGGTATTGCACCCTCGGTTCTTAACCCCTCGAAATCCGAACAACAAACGGGTTTTCCGGGGTCGCACAAGGTGCGACCAAGTGTTTCTGACCTCAGTTGATGAATAAGGTGGTCGCTGTCACCCGAAGATTAATAAACGGAGGTTAAAAATCCCGGAGGAAATTCGAGACCAGTCCAGTGCGAATGTGGTGACATCTCTTCTTTCCAAGATTGACACAGCGGAAAGCATGGTCCAAAGCAAAATTAAACAATTTAGTATTGCATAAGAAACAGAGTGTGAACGCGCTAACGTCTGTTCTTTGTGAGATTGATACAGCAGAAGGCATGGTCAAAAGCAAAATTACACAATATATGGCATCATAAACACAATTCCAACTCGGAAATGCTATTCCATTTGCTCGATAGTACTCAGTTAACTGAATTTTCGATTTATGAATCCCTCGATTTATGAACGATTTTTCGGGGAACCGAGGGTGTTCATAAATCGAGGGTTGACTGTATACTTTTAGTGCATCGTACACAATCGCTCTTGCGTTGTATGTTTTTTTTAATCCCGTGTTAGCGCCGCGAAGCAACTACGGCTATGAGCGGCGTACAGAAGTGGACAGATGGAGAGAGGACAGCAGGAAGGAGTGGGGGACAGGGGTTAGTATGCGTCCTGGGCAGACTTCAGGGGGACCTGTGTCGACATTAGTCTGGAAAATCTTCGGAAAACCCAGGGAAAACCTCAGACAGCACAGCCGGTGACAGGATACGAACCCGTGTCACCTCCCAGTCTCGGCGTGGAAAGCGATCATCCTACACTCTTAAAAATGAACTTCACCGCATAGCACGCTCCTAGCCAACCATAATCTCGAATGATATCGTTATCTGCCCTGATTTGTTGAAAACGGGAGGCGTACGCCTTTTTTGTGACAATTATGAACAGCATAAGTGTCACAAAAAAGGCGTTCGCCTCCCGTTTTCAACAAATCAGGGCAGATAACGATATAATTCGAGATAATGGTTGGCTAGGAGCGTGCTATGCGGTGAAGTTCATTTTTAAGAGTGTATGCCGCGGGAGCTGGTGCAATGTATGTGCAAGTGCAAAATGAACGGAACTAAGGTAGAGTGTGTGTGTTTTTTTGTTTTTTTTTCGTTGTGCTTTCCTTCCTTTACATTGCAACGTTCATTTGCATAGCTCCACATGCGCGTGGTGAAAATCCCGCCGCTGCTTGGCTACTTCGATGACTGCAACGGTCAGACATCGAGGAGGAATTCCTTTGCTTTGAAAGTACTACTTGCAGGACGTCTCACGAGTTATTGCGATACGTCTTTATTGCGTATACAGAAATCGGCAGAAAATTGAGCCATCGGAATTAGCGAGGGATTTCAGTGGCTGCATTCCGTACTAGTGGGTTCTCCCCTGCAGATGGGGCAACAGTATCCTTCTGGCACGTATGATCCGTAAGCACAAGGGGGATTCAGTGGACATATGACGTCAGAACAGTCTATCCCTGGAGGCTGGCACACTGGGCAACATTGTCCTCTGTAGAAAACTTCCGTAGTTCCGACTGGACACGGCGGTCGGAGACAGCAGACGGTGATGCAGCGCTGGTCGAGGTCACCTCCGTAACAGCTGCCTTCCCCTGAAAGCGAGAATGCCATAACGGTCGCCAGGTGAGGTTGCATATTATGCATCAACTTTCGCTTTTGATTCGTGCCGTAAAGCTTGCAGCAAAATCGGAAGTAGTTGGCGCCTGCAGTAACCTAACTACTGTAGTTAACTACTCGAAATAGTAGTTTAACTACATGTAGTTCACTACCGGCCATCACTGCTTTTGAGGTAACGTAGCAACGAGGAAAAAAACAAACGACCGAGCTGGTATTAAGATGAATGATGAATGAACGGGTAGAATATCTGACCATGCACACTTAAAAATGAACTTCACCGCATAGCACGTTCCTAGCCAACCATCAACTCGAATGATATCGCTATGTGCCTTGATTTGTTCAAAACGGTAGGCGTACGCCTTTTTTGTGACACTTATGCTGTTCATAATTGTCACAAAAATGGCGTACGCCCCCTGTTTTCAGCAAATCAGGGCAGATAACGATATCATTCGAGATGATGCTTGGCTAGGAGTATGCTATGCGGTGAAGTTCATTTTTAAGAGTGTGAATTTGAGGGTGTGGGTTCAAATCGAACTGTTGATCGACCGACGTTCCTTAAAACTTTACACAACGTGATAGTAAATGGACTTACACTGTGGAAAGCAATTTGGACAGCAGTCGGTGGGGTCCAGGTATCCAGCGTAGACACACTTGAGTAAGGGGCATTCTCTGTCACCCGGTGAACACACACAGTCCCGAATCATTCCTGCAGTGAAGAAGAAACAATTTTTTGTTTACCCGAGACTCGGTGACGCGTAAAAGAAAACCTACCGCCATTAAAAGTAAGCATTTGATTGAGATTAAAGAAATTAATGGAGACACTCGTATTATACAATCTGAATTATACACCAAGTAAAAACAAACAAGCATTGGAAGATGAATAATGAATTCTTACCTGTTTTACAATTCTTACAACATTGACAGGTCGTGTTCCTAGAAGTATCTTCGATGTTCCAACAGATTGCCTCTACTCCTGTCACGGGACAACGATCTGTCTCTTCGCATTGCGCTTTGGGACAGACATCGAGCGCGGACGAAAAGGTCGTCCAGCACAGAAGCGAGAGAATGCATATATTCCCAAACCCCACGGCGAAATACCCCATCGTAAACAGCGAGGTATACAGAGACAGTGAACAGATGGCAACGCAGAACCGTAATATGAACAGCGCAACGCATGCGCAGGTGTCAGGATGTAGGTTTATGGAACGAGTTTTTTTTTTTTTTTTAATGTTGTTTTGCTATTCTCGCACGTTTGGTACCGCACGTGTAGATATGGCGGAGGGAGGCCTGCAATACTGTACAACGCGGTAGTTTAAAGCGTGGGTGATGTCAAAAATACTCCGGTTTGTCTCCCATTCGTTATCGGTTCCTGTCATTCTTCCCTTATCTCTTAGTAAGGCGCAAAAAAGTGGTGGCAACGGTGTCTAGAAAACAAGAGAGTAAAAACCAGTTGGGGTTTCATTGTACCTATATATGTGCAAGATTTTCCGTATCCCCAACTTGCTTTATCGTTATCTAAAAACCATATCAAGTAGCGAAGTTAGCGCACTCGCTCCTTCCTACACTGCGTCAGCAAACGTCACAGAACTACGTCAAGTGGAGCCGACGAATGTGGTGAACCCTGTATCTCCAGGCTCGGCCCCGAATGACGCGTTGCGTCGCCAACCAATCCAGGACTTCCACAAGGTTAGCCCCTGCTTGCGGAGGGAGGAGGGGTGTCACAACGTGTGCAGACCACAGACGGTTTAGCGCCGCATCATTGTGGCTCCGCAGCAGCAGAGAGGTTTCGCGATATAAAGAAATATAGTCTCATTTCTGTTGCTGAAGGCTTCTGGAAAAAAGACTTGTCTCAAAACGGTGGCGTTGATAAGTTGCTTTATTGTGGGGAGCATTTCACACACGAAATACATAACACGTACATACGCACACGTGATCGGACTGCCCTCCAGCCACCAGAAGGCGCACATGTCCACGGGTGACGTCACACGGTGCCTTTCTGAATGTCCCAAAATGACATTTATCACTGGTGAAAATTGTGCACTCTTTATTCGCAGGTTGGCATGATTGTCCTCAGATGTCGTAACAAGATATGCCTATCTGAACACCCCCACAATCCGTATAGCGTCCGTCTCCACGGAGAGAGGTGAGCCGGTTGTCCCCCCCACCCCCACCCCCCTTGAAACACTTTGCCCACTCCCCCTTGTAAAAAAAAAAAGAAAAATATTAAAAATGGGAACGCCCCTATACGACGGCGTGCTGCAAAGTTCCCGGCTCGACCCCAACGTGCCTCAGATATACGAACACGATCTCGTTATTGTAGACACAAAGAGCCAGACGGTGAAGAAGAAGATGAAGCGTTGATGTTGGAAAACGAGATAAAAGGGAGAAAAGGGCCAGTCCGGAAAAGATTGGCGCCGCCGTGCGGCCAACCAGCAAAATAAAGTGGGTTACAGTTAACGTCACAGTTACGTTACAGTCACGTTACAGCCACATTACAGTTACACACAGACACAAGTTTCTTTCACAATTTGTAGTTGGAAACAACAAAGTGGTGAATACCACATATACTAGTCGTGATTTCGGAGTGTCCTGAGCACAACGGGATATAAATTTCTGTTGGCGTGTATGCCGTAGGCAAAGTCCAAGTGCGTGAATTGTTTGTCCGGCACCCGGTAATATAAGACAACGTTTGGAAGCTTGCTTCTGAGCAGAGACACGTCCTTAGGATCGGCGAACAAATCATTTTGGCTCCAGTAGAGCGCCACAGGTGCAGCCACTTTGGACACGTCGTATCTCGGAGGGCGCGCCTGGTGATGAAATAACAGAATCGCAAGATTAGAAAAATCCTCTTTGCGTTGAGCCTCCTACATATAATATACATGTCTTCCCTATATGGTCGCCAGTCACACGTTTGCCCTACCCTTACCCCCGCTATCAGTGCATAGACGATAGCTGCCCGGTAACTCTAATATATTCTGAACACACACACACTTCATCGAAAACGTCAACATACAAGTGACCATAAAAATGGCGGCGCCACGACAACTATTCCCTTCCGCTATTGGAAAAATTTGAATACCCGCACAGTTCAATGTGCGAGTCGTCGTTGGGTAGCTCGACATATAATCTATTTACTTTGTTTGACTCGATTTAGAAGTGTTCTTTCGTAACAGTTTGATGTTCGTGGTGCATTGCCCATGAGCAGACTTCCATTACACGCTACTGCGTTAGGCAGTGAAGGGTAAAGCACCTCAAAATTTTACCTGAAGAAAAGTATATACGAAGTACTTGGCGACTGGCGTTATCAGTGGCACATTGCAAATGTACCCCCAAGTGCGGTAAAAAGTACTAGGCGTGTACTAGGCTAGTACTAGTGCGTAAAAAGTACTAGAATCACTTCTTCAGAAATCTATGGAGCGATTTTTGTCTGAATTGAATCATCTGAATGATTGCCTGAATGCTTTTGTGCAGTAAACCACGGAAAAGAGTGCTAGAAAATATAATCATGCTAAATTTATTCCTCGCTGTTTTTCGATTCACATTTGCTACCCGAGTACTTTACAGGAAGGTGCTACAAAAAGTATACTTTACAGCCATCAGTAGCCCCAGTGTCGGTAGTCGCAAACGGGATTTTCTGTGACTCTATAGTGACGACTCGCTTTGTCATGGGAATCGCAAGCTCACATCGACACAAACAACGGACTTTTAGTCTCCTACAACTGAGGGCAAAGCGTCACTGAGAGTTGAAAGACGGGCGTGTGGGCAAGAGATCATATTCCGAAAATGGAGAGCACAAAACGCAGCAGACGACAGCTTGTTCGTGTCGACTGCTATGTTTTCGTCGTCTGCTGTGCCCTTTCGGAATATGGAATCGTCTGCTATGTCTTTTCGTCGTTTTCGTCGTCTGCTGTGCCCTTTCGGAATATGGAAATGTAGACGATTTCAGAAATTGCATGGATGGCCCGCCAGAGAGCGCCGTGTTGCGAATGCCCCACTGCACCTTGGGATTTAGTTTTCATGAGTCAGATAGAAGAAGAAGAGCGCAAACGGTTTCGGTTTTCCCTCCTTCCTTCGAGCAACAGGTTGCCAACCATTTCCCGCGACGCATTGCGCGATGCGCGTGACTTGGGCGACGGAGGGCCCCCGTGCGGAGCAGAAGGGCAATATCTGAAATCGGCTATTCAGTTAAATTACTTTCAACATTTGTCAATGAGTTCTGTGAAGCTCTCTCGCAAGTATAATGTCACTCACTTGACCATACTTGAGTTTATTCTTCTCTGGCCCATAATCGAATTTCTGGAAAGCCTTCTGCTTGATCAACTGCACAAGAAGAAAATAATGGGCGAGAGGAGTTCCTGCCGGCAGCTTATTTTACAACATTGTATTGTACGTAAAGTAAAGTAATGTCTTGACTTGAGAAGCATGGTGCCATACTTGCGCAAAATGGACCAAGTACTTAACTGATGTACCAGCTGGGATGTGGTTTATATACACGGGCAAGCGGGTCTGGAACGAAATGATTGATTGATTGATTATTTGAAGAAAATCAGGAAGAAATTGAACTTGTCTCCTGACTAGTTCTGCTACTCCCAAAATAAAAAAATAAAAAAGGAGAAAAGTGGAAAGAAAAGAAAAGGAAAGAAGAAAAGAAGGGGAAATGAAAAGGAAAAGCAGAAAAGGAGAAGACAAAGAAGAAAAGAAACGAAAAGGAAAAGAAGAAAAGAAAAGGGATATCCATTATCCAATTCAATACCGAGCGATATCATTTTCGTTCCCGTTTCTGAAATGGAGGACTGTGATGGTAAGCGTTTCCGTTTACGTTGCCGCTAGAATCTCCGATATACCCTTTCTGTAAACCGTTATCGTTACCGTTTCCTGCTTTCTGCGTGAATGTGGTGTAGCATCATGCAAAGAACATGACCATGGAAAGACATGCGCACTTGCCTCGTTCCGTTGCTTGGGGTTGCTACCGTAGAGGATTGTGAGTGGAAGCTCACATACGGGCTTGGTAGCGTCCACTGTACAGACAATATCGGCGAACAACTTTATGATCTGGTCGTTCGTTAAAAAGCCTTCATTCCCAAGCAGGCGCAGGAGTAGCTACAAAGGTCAAATCGCTGGGTTACCAAAGTACAGGGTATTTCTTCCGCTCCGTAAAAAAAAATAAAAATAAAAAAATACCGTTGGCACGACTGGCGCCGTAGCTCAGTTCGTCAATGACGTATGAAGTGCGAAAACCAGAGGATTTTGTTTCACGCTGAATAATTTAAAATTAAAAATTCCCTATTTTCCGACGTTCGGTTGAGATTTCGGGGAAGTGTTGGGTCTTTGCAATTAACCGTGGGAGACGCATTTGCTAAAATTGATGCAAGTGAAGCGCGTTTGCTTGAGAATTGTTAGAAAGCAGTAAAGTAAAAACATCGTAACAAAGTTTATAGAGTATACAACGAAACTACGCAAACTCTTATGACACGAAACTTAGCGAGCGTAGTTTCTCCACAAAAACCACTACACTGGTCCAAGTAGCAATTTTTATAAAATTTTAGCGCATAACATATGCGCAGTCTGTATATGCCCACCAGAGTACAGTCGCGTTCAGACTTAACCTTAACGCGTTACGGGTGCTTCTTTAGTGCCTAGAAGATATATAGTACACTACTTCTCAAACAAAATGTAATGTCCACCTACGCTGATCTCTTCAGCAAACGGAGTAAGGAGGCGGATGGGCGATCTTGCGTAGATTAATGTAGTCACCGGTGCCAGCGCTGTGAACAGCTTGATCTGAAATAAGAGGGGGGGGGGGGTGCTTCTAAACAGAAAACTTACTTCACACGTTCCTTCTTTTTTTTTTTTTTTTTCAGTCGGTTACTTGAGTACTTGATGGGAACAACAACAACAGATATATTCTGATGATGCAGTCGGGTGGTTTTCCACTCTAGGAGTGGAACGTTACCCCATATAGCTAGGGGGTCTAATATGAGTGGTGACAATGATGAGTGATAACGATGATGAGCGATGACGATGAGAGATGGGCGGGAATGATCGGAGCGGCGATGGCGATCCTGATCGTGATGGTGGGAATGTGCGAGAGCGCTGTTGGGGTCACAATGAGTCCTTTAGGCCTGTCGCCTCCAAAAAGCCAACTTGACGGGAAGTACTAGACATAAGTACTTAATGTAGAGTACAAAGTATACTGTGAAATGTACTTAAAGTAGTACTTGAGTACTTCCCTCAAGTTCTGCCCATCACCGATATACATGTATTACATCAGGTCTGAAATCTCAGAAGAATATACGCCGTGCCAGACATATTTAGCCGGACATAGACATAGCCGCGGTGGATCAGTTGCTACAGCACGTCCACCTATACCGCGTGTCCACCCCCTCATGAGCAAGGGTAGCCCACAGACCAACCACTGTGACGTCACCCATGATCATAGTTCGCACGCGACGTAAAGTAACGCAACCTATTATCCTTACTGACGTTGTGGACTCGCGGTCGTGTGGCCAGCGCCATTGAGTGAACTAAGTTGAGCTTTCAATAAGAAAATCGTCAAGATTGCGCGCCCCGTATAAGCTTCTACCAGTAGTAAGCTTCCACAGACACCAACGACGTTTACCTTTTCCTTGTACTTGGGCCGTTCTGACAACAACCCGAACATTATTAGGGTTCCCTGGGAATGGCCAACGTAGTGTAACTTGTTCGCGCCAGCGACCTTGAGAACGAAGGCCAGCGTAGCTGGGAGATCGTACTCAATCATTTGGTCGAAGCTGAAAAGCACATAGAACAGTCGTAGTAGCACAACTATGTGTATATCCTTGTCATCGCCTGTATACCTAAAGTTCCAGAACTCACTGTCCTCCCTCGTGTAATGAAGGTGACGTGAATAGGTATTTCCTCTGACGTTTCCCAACCAAACGTCATAGCCAGCATCGGCCAGGGTGAATCCTGCCGGGGAGAATGTTTTCAAGGTATACATTGTTCTTACGCGGCTCTTATACTTGCTCAAGAGGCGACTGACAACAGACCAGACCACGACAAATTGTTCGTATACAGTGAACCCTCGTTAATATGACCACTGCCGTTCCCGCGGATTTTGGTCATACAGCGAATTGTCATATTATCGAGAAACGCACCCTCCGCGGACCGGACACACACCGCTACGTACAACAGAAGCCGACGTAATTATGATTTATTTTCCGAAAACTCTTAACAATGACTACGTCAAACAATTTTCAGTCATTCATTTTTCTAAATGGGCAATAGCACCATCAATTGCGGACACGTTATCTACCTTTATCTGCTCAAAAAATAACGTGACAACCTGTGACTTTAACACGTGTTGCCCTCTGCGCGAGGTACGAAATAGCCTCTCCCGGGGCTGCTCTGAGGGTCACGTGATCTGGTCATAATAGCGGGGATATAATGCCTGTGTTTGACCCTACTTGTGACAAAAATCTTGGTCATTGTCCGATAAACTGATTGTCGTATTAACGAGGGGGATTTACATGCCGGCGGAACGGTTCCCGAGAAAAACGGTCATAAAGCGAGTATGTCAGATTAACGGGGGTCATATTAACGAGGGTTCACTGTAATAATGAAGAAAAGGTCATTTCTGACCTGGCGCAAATACACAACTTAGCGAGGAATAGAAAGGCATAGCATAAAGACCTGTCTCGAAGTAAACCTCATACCTAGACTCTGACTCGGAAAGTTAATCACCCAGTCAGCGGACGATCCGAGGAGGCCATGTTGCAGGAAAGCAACCTCCTTGCGATTCTTCTTTGGAGGGCATAAGGGATCTTCCTTCCCATGAGGTATGCGCTGAATTTTGAGGACGAAGCCGTCGGTGGTTGTCACCTCGTAATCTTCCACAGGGTAACCTTTGCTGCTGATAAGCTCAGACTGTGAGAAAGGAGTATCGTGATGACCTCCTTGTGATAGGGTCATATCGGTAGCTCCGTGAGACACTGGTAAAAACACACACACACATGGTACACCGCGAGGCATATTTCAAAAGAAGGCTGTTTCATCTGAGCCGGAGCTGTACTTGGGAGAGACAAAGAGAGGTGGAGAAGGGCCCTGCTTGCATGAACGTTGAGGAAATTCCTCAGCGACGTCCTCAGTAGCTTTGGCAATGCTTTCCGCACGAACAGCGTTGAGGGCGCGCGCACGAACTACCGCGAAGCTACCGCGAGGACGCCACTGAGGAACCTCCTCAACGTTCGCGCAAGCGGGCCAGTCTACACGTCAGAATCCAATGTTTTCTTTTAAATAATCAATCAATCAATCAATCAATCAATGCGGGACACGTGGATTGCATATAAGTTTATGATGAGATCCTGACGACACGATAGTAGTGAGTTTTAGTATACCGTTGATAACGTTATCGTGCCTATCGGAACCAATCGCAGTGGTGCGTGACTCAGAATCTTATCCACTGATTGGTTCCGGTTGATACGGTTCGACGCGAGCCACGTTATCAACGGTCAGCTAAAACTTTCTATTTAGTCCGCACCGTACGGTAAGATTGTGGATTGCCTCAAGGACATACGTATACTGGAATAATCTTTTAAATCGCACCAACGCGACCTATACGTTTCCATTTTTTTTTCCTACTTCTATTCTATTTTATAAGATTGCGGTTGCAGAGGCAGCTCTCCAACATGGAACTTGACGATGTGTCGTCAATTGGTGTTTTGTAAAGATGCAGCCGCCAAGCTAACGTCGCTATACGGTGATTCGGAAAATCTGGAGGATGTTCTTCCTCATTGTCCGCCTTCGCAAATTTTCGTGGCTACTTTTACAGCGCCCTTAAATCGGCCAGACTTTGAGCCTGTCCGTTCAAGGTTGCTTGGACCACGGCCAAATTCAGCTCACCAAGGCCTTATAAAAGCCATGAAGAAGACCGAGAGACACGGACACAGAAGACGACACACGTAGGTTCTCAGGAACTGCCTTATAAAAGCACCGCTGTTTTCTCCCGCTTGAATTTGCCTGCTCTGCTACTCTGGGAGAAGGGAGGTCTTGTGAGACTTGGAAGTAGAATGACGAAGAAACTCGCGAAGAATTTTAGATTCGTGAAAGCGAGACCCGCGCTAAAGTCAAGGACAAACTGTACTCCTGACGCCGATCTTTTTCCATGTTCTATGAATATCAAACGCGGAAATGAGAAGAAGAAAAAAAATCACAGAAACACACACCACATTCCGCTTCGCATCAGGGTCGACGGAGATTAGAGGGAGATCTTGACCATCGAGCGTTGGTAACTCTACACTAAATGCGTTCACGAAAAAAAGGCCGATTGTTGCGAGATGCAGCATTGTTGTCACAATGAACAATTCACTTACGGGACCCGTTCGTGTGTCACTGCTTGCGTAACAGTTGGTGTCGGAGCCATGACCTGTGTACCACATGTGCCGTGGTGGTATACATACCACAAAGAGCACGGAATCCAGTTGCGTACCAGTTGGGTTGCACAAACGAATCGGACGCGACGTGATTTGACCGGCGCGAGAGATATCTAGAAACAGGTCAACATTTTCAACAATGTATACGGTGCGGGAGGAATACCTTGGTCATTGCAGGAACTCTACGGTGGATGATGTCCTATACATCCCAGAGGCTCTTTCACGGAAAGACATTCCAAAATTCGCAGCCTCGTCTGCTTTCTCGAGGAATCTTGGCCTCGCTCAAAGGCTATGAGTACTGCTCGGACTTCTCGCCAACTCTGCAGTGACTGCCCTAGATCTTAACTTTCGGCCGTCATCATTCCGTTCATCTGTTATCACATCATCTCATCTCATCTTGGCTATACAGTCGTGACGCGGCCCACATATACGTGAAGCCAACAACGGCAAGCTGGTTTTCGTCACCACCTCCACCACCACAATTTCCCCACCATTTTGCTGAATTTTGCTACCTTTCTAGATAATGTTAGGAAGAAGTATGGAAGTTAGGATGAGGTTAGGATGAGGTTAGGATGAAGGATGGCATTTCACGCCGGGACTGGGAGGTGAGCCGAGTGCGAATCCGAGCGCCTGGCTGTTCACACAGTTTCCTGTGAAGGTGGCCCAGGACGCACTGAGTGTGGTCTACTACGGCAAGCGGGAGGTTCATCACCACCACTACCGCTAAGTTTTTGTACGGAGTACTGAATACCGACTAAAAACATTTTGAATTTCTTAATTGCTTTAAAACACTTTTACATCAGTTTTTTTTTTCGCTTTAGCGCACAAAATTCGCACCTGAAATCAAAATGCCGTCGAAAAAAGTTTTGTTACGTGTGATTTCTGTTTTCTGTTTACCTGCTGAGAACGCAGTGACTCACGTAACCACCGCATCAAGCTCCAAAGAGACATGGCGTGCAACCACATCTGACGTGTTGCTTGCAAGCCACATGCATGCACAAACACGTCAGTAGTGAGCTGTGACACCAGGCGTGACGTCAGAAAAGACAGGACGGTAGTGTCGAATACCAAAGACGGGACTGTGCTGGCCAAAACGGGGGGACGTCTGGTAACTCCATGCTGTGTCCACTCGGTCACTTTACTGCAGAGGACACCAAGCGCCATTTTACTTTGTGCTTGCAGCGGATGTTTTGGAGAATATGACTCAGTATGGGTCATCAGGTCATCTGGAAGACCACCCTTTATTAGTTTGTCCCGTTCTGAAGACGTCTTCAGCTACGTTATGGATTATTTTGATCACGATATTCCTCGCCCTGGCCGCGGTAAAAGCTGAACAACGGGAATGCCGGCAAGCTACTAATAATGTAATATTTGTATTCTGACAGAGGAGAAAAGAGTAGAAATGTCAGACTTTGGAAGACAGAGTTTGAGATGGAGCTGTTGAAGCAACTCCCGAGGGGTTTATTTACTTTTAACGGGTGAAGAAACGCGCTGGGCTGTGGCTGGGGTGGGGGCATACCCGGGTAGTAATGTCATTGCTGTAATGAAATTACTGTAATGAATTACTTTTCTTGGTAATTTGTAATGTAATGCATCACTTTTCACATTATGTAATTTGTAATGTAATTTAATTACTTTTGGGCAGTAACTTTAATGACATTACTCATTACTTTTTACAAAAGTATCGAGTGTGTGTTCTGTGTTCGCACTTGGCAGAGGGTTGGGAACAGGCGAGTTAAAAGAATTCCAACGCCCACTAGAAACGGTGACGCACTCAATCGGCACGGGGAAGTTGGTTCCCTTCGACGAGCCAGTTGCCTTAGTTAGGGCACCCACAAACAAACGTTCTTCAGGTCAACGAAGCGGAGAGGCGGCAACTCTGTGCTCAGCTGCGTGGTGCTATCCGACAGACGTTCAACCTGGCTGCAATTCTTGGCCCATGTCAGAGCCATGTGCAACACCGTCGAGGTCTTCTGATGTTCTTGGAGTTCCTCTTGGCTACCGGCTTGCTCCAGACGCTGTAGGGTCCTCCCCTGCATCACAAGGACCATTGGCGCTTCTTTCATGTGCTTCTTCCTTTTGTGTGACGTAGCGTTGCGCAACAAGAGGACGGGAGTTCAAGAGTTGTACTTGCACACAACTTCATTTTCATATTTCACATCTCATGTTTCTCGTGTAATGGGGTAGTGTACTGCTCTCAAGCGGTGAATCACCCCAGGCCATATGTCATGATTTATTTGTTGTTGTTGTTGTTCTTCAGGTCAACGGTTTGTAGCCTTGGAGAATCATTGTTTGCGGGCCCCATCCTCCAGACAATCTTCCTGTTGTCGTGATACTTTGTGTCACCATCGTCTCTACACTGTGGAACGATACGGCATACGTGGCACACAAGCCTGACATGTAGAAGAGACAAAAAGAAGAGTACAAGCTAACCGTTGTTACATTGTCAGCACAGCATACATTTTCCCGAATTCCGGGGAAGGCAAGTTTCGTCAACTTTTGTGTTTTTGTCCCTTCCACAAAACTCGGGAACATGTATGCCAATAATGGCAAAGTAATGACTTGGTAATGCCATTACTTTTTCGTAGTAACTGTAATGTAATGTCATTACATTTCAGTTGGAGTAATGAGTGATGTAATTTAGTTAAATCCTAACTGGAGTAATGAGTAATGTAATTTAATTACAATTTAGAAGTAATTTACCCAGGTACAGATGGGGGCACAGTAAGATTTGTGAGAGAGCACGATTAACATTCAGCTATACCCTTGATGTCAGCCTCCATTCGTTCCTTGCGCAGTCCAAGGCTCCCTCGACGGCCGCTGTGTCTTCACAGACGTTCTACTCCACACACAGCCAGAACAATCATTGATATCTCTTGTATATACGCTCGCTATAGTTTACTCAGGAACCGGCAGTTGCAGGACTTGAGGTGAAAACGTTGTGTGGATCCGTTATCAAACAATTAATGGACAGTTCCAGTCAACAGACAGTTAAATGCTGTGCACTTTATTATCAATGAGACTCTTTGAATTTTACGTCATATAATTCGTTTATCTGCTTCACCACCGTGTGTTCGCACCGCTGGCCTTTTCAATTCCCGGCTATAGCTTTCCTGTTTTTGTATTTCTTTCGAGAAATCTCCAATCGAATTTGGAACGTCTGAGCAGTTAGTCTTTCTTTTCTTTTTTTCTTTTTAAGCAAAAAAAGTCACGTCCTTCTTAGTTCTGGTCTGATAACAATGTGCTGGATAAAAAAAAAATTGATTAATTTAAATCTCTGTAACCTGGGACATTGCAGATTATTTAACAGTCTAGAAGAAACGGTCCAGAATTTCGGCAACATTTATATAACGGTAACATTTCTAATGGTCGCGCATCGTCTTAAGCACGACGGGGTAGACGAGCTTGTTCGCGTGCATGCCGATCACGAAATCCAAGTGTGTGAACCCTTTGTCTGGAACCTCGAAGTAGAGTGCAACGTTTGGAAGTTTGTTCTTCAAGAGGAGGACGTCCTTAGGATCAGCGAGCCAGTCGTTCTGGCTCCAGTACAGCGCCACGGGAACAGCTGTCCTTGATACGTTGTATTCTGGAGGGTGCATCTGTTGAGCGAAAAGAAATCCTGTTGAGTTTCTTGGTTACTTGTGTCTTTAAAGTAGCACAGAAGTAATTTTTAACACCCAGTTTTCTTCCTACAAAACTGTTAAGTAGGCCAGTAAGATGCACCATGCGAAGTAATTTACACCACAGAGTCATAATTATCGCAGAAATTGAATTTAAAATACACCGCAAAAAGCGACAGTGCGCAACGGTGGTGAAGAGCAGTACAAGCCTGTGATCTGCCTGGGACCTCGCGCTGACGCTATAAGGAGAACGTTCGCTGATTGGCCTAGAGAAATGTTGTCTGCTACTCGGCTGTTCGGGGTTCTGATAAAGCCTTTCTCCTTGCTCGGTAATGCTTCGGCCGCTCCTTCTATCCCCAATTCTCCGGTCTCCCGGAGAATTGGGGATAGAAGGAGCGGCAAAGGGACAAGGAGCTGACCCCCACTGACCGGCGAACCAGAACGAGTTCTCCTTATACCGTCATCGGTGACGTGCATCATATACCTCCTCATCCTCGTTATGCCCGGAGTGGCGAGTTAAGTTTATGTGAGATTTTTTTCTGGGAAACAAATTGGACACATCAAAACCTTTCGCGCTATTCGGTATAATGACACACACACTTTCATCAGATGTCTTAATCTGATTTTTTTTTTTTTGATGGACCTCTGTACTCCTTTAATACGTTTTCCTATAATGAAGAAATGCGACTATACCTGTGCGACTTGAGAGGTGTCAAAAAAAGAATATACGAATATCGAATCATTTCGTACACGACTGTGTAAGATTGGATATTATCTTCAGCGAATGGCATTTTGTTCGTGCTGAGCTACGTAGCAGAAATAATGTCATTCGCAAATTATGGCTCCGTAAATTACTAGGAAATCATTATACAAATGTAGGGCCTCAAACTCAAGCCAAGTCGTCTGCCACGTTGACCACAGCCCCTATACGCCGTGGAGGGGCTTGACTGAAAAGAAATGAGCGTTTCGTGGCGTTCTCCTCGGACGACTCCGTCTAAACATGATGGCAATTGATGTTCTGGGGCTGGAACACATAGAAAGGACAAATACATACAAAGCCTCACGTGCCTAAGAAATTAATGATGACAGAAAGAAGTCACTGAACCCGCATCTTCTGGATTACCCGGTCCAGGGCTCTACCAATAAACCTCTACCCGAGAAACGTCATCATGACGTTGGTAGACAGACTGAAACCGGAACAGATCGGGAAGGGGAGAGCTGGGTTCCACGAATGGACACTTGTTCGCTGCCTCCTATTGAAAGAAAACAAGGACCGAAGATCGCGTCCCTTTCAAGGATCACCGTAATCCCTTCAAGACCGTGGTTTTCGGGCGCGACCTTCTTCGCCCCATAGCTTCGAGCGTAGTTCAACCCTACCAAACCGGTGGCGCTGTCGAACACTGTGACGTCATTTGTCTACAAACAGGGAGAGGCCTATTGAGCTAAGCTGTTTCCCAAAGTGTGGGACACGCTCCCGACGTGAAACAACTTACCTGGCCGTAGGCAAGTTCATTCTTGTACCATCCATAGTCAAACTTGCTGAAAGACTTCTCTTCAATCATCTGCGTTAAGAGAAATTGAATTTTTAAGATAAAGTATCAGGTATCAAAAGTAGGGCGTCATACCTGGCCGTAATGAACCATATTCTTAACCGATGTCCCAGCAGGAGTGTGGCTTATGTACACAGGCAAGCGTGTCTAGAAAGCAAAGTACAGCTTAACTAGTATACGGGTCTAAGAAAGGTGTCAGAAGGAAAAGGTAGAGACCCCTGAAGTCTACCGACCAGCGCAAAGTGTAGCCGTGCATACTATAGTGCTCGGCCCATAGAGTCCATCAGAGAATCTTGTCCATCAGAGGGTTCGAGCCACTAAATAAGCTTCGCTTCAGTAAGATCACCTTGGCCTCCTCGGGACCTGGGACCTGGCCGCTCTAGTGGACAGTACATATACACTCCGTAGAAGATACTTTTGTTTGTGTCTCTTTCACAAGTTTTACTCCAATCAAGCCATCCGACCCTCTTTCACTGCACCAGCACACTACGTCTCCGCCCGGACTGATCCCACATGCAAAGTTGAGCATATCCATTGTCGTTCATCCCAGTTTCTCCATTCCTTCTTTCCTCATACTATTAACATTTGGAATGACCTTCCCCAATCCATCGCCACCATCTCTGATGTTTTTGCATTTCGTAGACAGTTGTGTTCCTTTTTTGAATTATAAAGTGTGTCTCATTTACTTGTATTATTTTGTTTGTGTGTTACTAAACATATGTAACCTTGCGTGCTAGTTTATATTATATTCATTATGTGATTTATAGTTCTTGTTGTAGTATTCGTTCATACCCCCCTTATGTAACGCCCCTCGTGGGCATTTGAGGTATTCGCATAAATAAATAAATAAATAAATATATTATTCGTTCTGTATCCCCTTCTTCATGCAAGCTTCGTCCCGTCACTTGTGTATTTTGAGTCACCGTCTGTGTCCAACGTCCATGTTGTTTTGAGACTTCGTCTGTGTTTGCCGTCTCCCTAGTCTCAGGTTTTTTTTTCATCATGTATGCATTGATTTTGACGTGCGGCAATCGCATACGCTTCCCTGACCCACTGCCATTCGAAGCTGTCTCTGCTCCTCAACTGGGGACAGCGCTGGTGTGGAACGGGAACAAAATGGCCTCCCTACTCTCGCCCGTGGAACAGAGTGTCGCTACTCGGAACCGAAGCTTCTTTATATTGACTCTCAATTATTTAATGTACGCTGCATACCAGCAGGACGCACTCCGTCACTAACGTTCCCTGACGGAAGAAGACGTCCCCAAGTAACCTGCACCCTGTCATCAAAATGATAGCGTTCAGGGACCGCTCCTGGAGAATCCTAGAAACCCATACTATATAGCCACGATGTTAACATACAGCTCCCCCTATCCCCTGGACGTTCAAAAGACGTGGTCACTGTGACCAAACGTTCGTAAGGACGTTGGGCATGTCACAATGCAATGGATATCACAGAAGGGGACTGGTGGTGCTAAACGCCCTCGAAATAGCACTTATGGCAGACATTACAGCAACGACAGGGCGCGACACACGAAAACCACGAACAGAACATTTACACCCATTTACCCATTACTTCTTACGGTCCCATTACTTCTTCATTTCAGCAACCTCCACAGGAGGCATAATTACTACCACACTTTACCGCGGAATACGCACTTGCCTCATTCATTTCTTTGGAGTCGATGCCACATATGAGAAAAATCATATCCTCGCAAATTAGGCGTGAGATTTTGAAACTGCACATGGTGTTGGCCAGGAACTTCATGAACCGGTTGCTCGGCAAGAAGGCGTGCTCTCCAAGTAGCGTAAATAAGAACTGCAAGTATAACAAATACTGGTATTTAGTTTAACAGCTACGCGGGCACGAAAGAGGAAGGTTCCGCTCACGTTGAGATCCTTAGACCACGGAGCAAGTAGGCGTATAGGAGATATCGTGTACGTTACGGTCGACACCGGTCCCAAAGCGCTGAAGAGCTTGATCTGAAATGATAGTAATACGAAGTCGTCATATCTTGCATGGCAGACGTAGGATAAGTGATATCCCGTTGCGAAAAAGTTGATTAAAGGGAAGCTCCTCTTGCTTTTGAATGATGCGTCGTGCTATTCAGCAGGTCATGTAAGCACTATGTACAGTTTTTCAGTTGCATTGCGAAGTATTTATGCCTGTATAAGTACGCACGGACAACGAGAAGTGGGGGGGGGGGCGGTCAGCTGGGGATGGAGCCCCGGGGCCCGTGCCTCTTCAGGGGCGCGCAGAACCCAAGGCCCGACGGTTGCTAGCACCAGGAGACGCGATGAGACGGGCCCGGGCAGGACTCATCCCCGGTGCCCGTAATTTCTATCGCCGGCCTTGAGTGAAGGTACTGCTTGCGACATACTTGTCTGGAATCGACAGCATATGATCTGTCTTATTCTGAAATCTCCAGCTGTTGCAATATCGTTTCCCCTGAGTAATAGAATTCTGTGGCATACGGCCCCACCTCCAGACACAATAGTGGTACAGCCCAGTCGTATAGGCGACAAGACCCAATACAGGCCTTTAAACCACCGATCAATATTTCAGACAAGTAATGTCGCGAGCACGTGCACAGTAAACCTAGGCATTTTTCGATTGATGCACTCTCGTGTAGGGACCCTTCAGCGAACAACAATCTTGCTCTCGTGGACGTCCGTACTATAGGGAGGTTTCGCTGGATTGAAATAATAGCAGTGAGCATTGAGTATGTATGGAGAAGCACCTTTTCATTGTACTGCGGCTGCTCTGACAATAATCCGAACAGCATAAGGGTTCCCTGAGAATGGCCAACATATTGTAGCTTCGGTGCACCGGTCACCTTGAGGATGAAGTCTAGCATGGCGGGGAGATCGTATTCAATCATGTCGTCGAAACTGGAAACAAGTAGCAATAAAGCCTTTGTTATGCAGCTGACACACACACACACACATACAGAAATAATGATGATGGTGATGATCACGTGGAACAGTTGTTCGCCTTGTGCGAGGCGGTCACGAGTGATAGAGTGGATGATAACATTAAAATTATCACGACATAACTTGGGTTCGTGACACCCATATTATATTGGATAAATGTGATAGACGGATATTTGGATCGACTTGGACTCGCACTGCTTTACAGCAAAGGGGAGACCGACTGTGACGTCGCAGTCGCTTACGACAACCAATAGGAGTGGCCGATGCTCTCGCTTCACTGACGTCAGAGCTATGGACGCCGCGAGTTTGTTCAATGGTTTGTATCCCGCCAACTATACGAGACGTAGAAGAACAATTCGTGTTTGCTCAGTATTCGCGCCAATTTTGGCGATAGTGAACGGTCTACAAGAGAAGCCATAGAGCTCTTGAGAAGCTCTTCTTGGAGCTCTTCTTGGTAGCGCTCGCAGGCCCATGAGCATCTGATGTATATACGTAGCATCGCAGGTGGAACAAATGTCCGCTATGCGGAGGGTTGGCGAACTACCCGAGTAAATGGACGTTTAACCGCACTGGAAACGCCATAAACGCTCGCGGCAACCGGATAGAAGAAAGTGTTAAATTCAACGATGGAATAACGGTAGCAGCTTGTAGTCAAGAGTGCTTGCAGCTAAGCTGATGAACGGAAGGGTTTGAATGCATACCTGAAGTCCCAGAATTCCTTGTCCTTCCTCGTGTAGTGAAGATGGTGTGAATACGTGTTTCCCCTTACATTTCCCAGCCAAACGTCGTAGCCAGCGTCCGCTAAGATGTATCCTGAGGAAAGGGAGGATTTAGAGGCCATATTTGAGGAAGGATCCACTTGAAAGCGCTGCGCGTTAGTGAGAGACTGAGCGTTGGTGACCTTTTGCGCCCCGTCATATGCATTTATTTATTCATTTGAAGGATACTACCAGCCGACACATTAAAGTGATGCGTATTTGCGTGGGATTTGTAGTCATTCTTCCACGCAGTGGTCCCCAAACTATCCTTCAACGTGGCAAGCAGCCCGTACAAGTTCAACGTCCATCGTGTATCGACCAGGGCTCGGAACCGAAACTGAACCCGAACCGAAAACCGGAAAAAACCGTTATTTTCTGACGAACCCGAACCGAACCGAACCCGAACGATTTTTTTGCTTGTCCTGAGCCGAACCGGAACTGAACCGAAAAAAATTGATACGGTTACCGGTTCGGGAATCGGTTCAGAGGTGAAGTAATTGTACTACTGACCGACCTTTTTTTTGCTCACCTGAACGGTTATCTCACACCTTTCTCTTACAATCGTGTACGGTGAGCGTAAGCTTGCTTGCATGTAGCAAAATTACTGCCCGTGGACCGGTTAAACCGAGGCCGAAAAAAGTAACTGTTCCAATCCCTATCAATGCCCCGACCGCTGACAGATTTTTTTTTTGTCTGTGTATGTGCGGGGGTGGGGGGGTGGGGGTTCTCCCTGAGCCGAACCCGAACCGAACCGATATACCTGAACCGGTTCAAGCTGATAATTTCGGTTCAGCGGAGCTAAACCCGAACCGAACCAATATGCCTGAACCCGAACCCGAACCGAACCGAAAAAAATACATGTTCCGATCCCTGGTATCGACTGCAGCTCAATTTTTACCCCTTTGTTTCGGTATATGAGTTTGGCCCCAGCAACACAATGCCGTACACAACCTGCCATCTACCCCGGAACCCTAGAGCTGGGCAAAACGCCAGTGTCTCTCTGCTTTACATTTTTACCTTTATACGGGGCATTTTTTTTAGTTATGTACAGAATTTTTATAATAAGACTATGAGAGCTAAACAGACGCGCTTTTCACATGTAGTTACACGGCCATGCGGACATTCTGTCAGAAACCGTATGTAACTATGAACGACTAATTACCTGAAATGCATTAATTAACTTATTAATTAGATGTTTTCGGGGAAATACGAGATAGCGAAATTGGAGCCAGTGATCATCATATACACACTCTCTTTTTTAAGCATCCTGAAACGAGCTAGTACTTCGAGATATAAATAGGTAAATTTCGCTATGCAAATGAAATGAGCCGAAACCGAAACCGAAACCATGCACTTCTGGAGCGCAAAAGGAGCGACAGGCGTTCGCGTCGCAGCGCCACGTGTTTTACAGAGATGGAGCTTATATTGGAGCAAGCGCTGATCTGATGGCCAGATAGACCACCACCACTACCTAGACCGCTTTCCGGCGTCGAGACTGGGAGGTACCCGGGTTCGAATCCGGGCTCTGCCTGTGTTTGTCTGAGTGTTTTACCTTAATTTTCCTCAGATGTCGACACGGTTCTCTTAGAAGTCGGCCCAGGACGCACATTCCCCAGGGCCTCAGTCGTGACGTTGCCCACCTGTGTGAGGCCGACAACGGCGACGCCTTTCATCATCACCATCATCATCACCATCACCACCACCAACACCGCTTTCCCGCCCAGATAAGTCGAAGGTCGTGTCGTTTCTGAGCTCGAGAAGTGCCTCGTTTCTTCTGGGATATTTGGTTCTCATTAATTCTTGGCCGTCGGAGGCTTATGTGTTTGTGTCGTCCATCTTGGTAGCCTGCTTAGCCTAATTGCGTATATAGTTCTGGTTTCGGCTCATTTGCGTATCAAAATTGGGCGATTTATATCTGAAAGTACTTACTCGTTTGAGGATTTCTAAAATGGGAGGGTGGATTCAAATAATCACTGCCTCCAATTCTGCTGTCTCGTATTTTCCCGAACACGCCAAATTAAAAGGTAATTAATTAATGAATTAATTTTGGGTAATTAGTCGTCTAGTAGCTCCAAGCATTTTTTCCCACAGGCTGTCTGCCTGGCCGTGTAACTCATCTACAAAAATGGCACCAGTGGTGCTCGAACAGCTTAAAAAAATCTGCAAGATAACCCTGTATATAGCCGTATAACGCCCTGTATACAGGGTGTTCAAAATTAAGCTTTCACTAGCACTTTATAAATAGGCGAACAAAAGTAAACTGGCTGCTATTTTTTCTGTTCCTCGAGTAAGAAACAGGTGCCACATAATTAGCAGCACCTGTTTCTTACACAAGTAGCGTAAAGTTATCATCCGGTTTCCTGTCATCGCTGTGTTTGCGTAGCGCTCGTGAAAGCTTAATTTTGAACACCCTGTATATAGCTTATAACTAGGGTTCGTGGTTTTCGGCATTTTCCGAAAAATGCCGGAAAACACCCCCCGAATGATTTTTTTTTTCAGATTCGGAATATTCCGAAAAAATACGAATTTCTCGTATCCTGACAGCTGCCATTCCTGGTACCGCAAAGGGAAATCCCCTTGGAATCTCCCTTTGTCGACTATTTCTCGAGTGTGGCATTATCTTGGGGCTGTGCTCTTGTTTCGTTTTGCGTAAGCGCTTATAGGAGGATGACCTCAGCTCTGTTGATGAATCTCGTATGGATGATAGAAAGCGCGAGTTTTTCGAATATGCTGCATGCCCTGCCCCTCAGGTGGACATATCTCCTATTCAGTTTTGGACGACCCGTTCCAGCACATGGCCTTTGTTATCGCAGTGCATCTTAAGCATACTGGCTATTCCTGTTTCTAGCGCTAATGTTGAGCGCGCGTTCTCTAAACTGCGTGTTATTAATCGCAAGGACCGAGCCGCTATGACAGATGCGAGCATGATGATGTACGCTTGCATCTATTACAACAAGAGGTAGTCTTGTCATTGTTTGCTGGTTTGGCACAGGCAATAAAAGACATTGTTAATGAAACCATGAATCAATTCACTTCTTTTCGGTTCGTTGTTACTTCGCCCGCAAAATAGGCTCTCTTATTTTTTGGACGGAATATAGATGCCGAAAAAATCCGATTTATAGTCCCCAATATAAATGCCGATAAACACCCCCCGAATTGGGTTGAAAATAAATGCCGAAAACCACAAACCCCACTTATAACTTATGTCTACGACTTCGAGCTTTTTCTTCCACGCTATACATATACGTACCTAGGCTTTCGTCCGGAAAGTTCATGACCCAATCAGCGGACGACGACAAGAGACCATGTTGAAGAAAAACGACCTCTCTGCGCTTGCCAGGTGAGACAGGAAACTGGTCCCGCCCATGAGGAATACGTTGTACGTTGAGGACAAATCCGTCTCTCGTTATCACCTCATACTCTTCCACGGGGTAACCTTTGCTGCTGATAAGTTGAGACTGAGAGGAAAGCATTTTCGTTGGTTAGTATTTGATCGCACTGCAATATGCAGGGCGGCCCCGCTAACCCTACACGGCTACCATATGGCAACATCCTAGTTGTCACCTTAATTTTTGTCTAATGAACCTTTTAATTGTGAAAGAAAACAACATCTGTCTCTTTTGGTGCACTGACGCCGTCTTTATAGAACGGTCGAGCCCAAGGAAATGGCCCCCGAAAAACCACAGTTTTTCTTTAAGTAATTTTTGAAGCTCAGCCAGAAGCGCGCTTTCTCCCTTGCCCTTAAACGCGAGTGAGAAAAAGCCGCAGCTCTTGTTCTCTCTGCCGCATTTAAGGGCAAGCGAAAACGCGCGGTTCCGCGTGTCATCCTGATTTATGGATGGAAACTCGACATTTTGAAATCCGCGCGGATGAAACGCGCCACTGCGGACCACGGGAAGAGTCAGCGTCACGATCCGCAAGTGAGCATCCCTGTCTCTGCTGACGTCCACAAGGATGAACTCAGTGAATTCAATAGATGCGGAGATCAGTCTCGTGTGCACTGCATCAACTCTGTGATAACGAATTTGGTTCAAAAACCACTCAGTACGTGATGATATTTTTTTTTTTTTCAGAAAGGGGTGTTCTTGGAAGGCCATTGCAGAAAGAACGAGCTCGCGGTTTACTGCAGGTGCAGAAGCGAGATGAGGAAAGATAACGCATCTGCAGTTTCATGGAAATTGGATTTATAACATATGCGTATCACCGCGAAGATTCGCAACGTTATATCGAACACCGTTACCACCGAACATCGGTTCTGGCAAGACTGGGATTCGATTTATCGGACGAACGGGATGACTCGTTCCATCGAAACGCTGGTGGTAAACAATGAGCGCATTGTTTCTAATCATACATTCCTCGCATGTGAGATTTGATAACAGAGATTAGATGTTTCCACAGCTGTTTTAAAAGTAGACAAAGTGCTACGATTGAGCCGTCCGGCGATGCTAACTGTGGATCTGACAATTCCCGTGTTGCTGGGATGAGGACTATCAAAATGTCGGTGTAGGAAACAAAATTCTGTGCCAATATACTGACGGCAATTAGAATGGCTGAAAGTAAGCGACCGCGGACTTCCCAATCTGCCGCTACTGGTTTCCTCGTTAATTCGACGATGTAATCTTTCGACCGACACTAACCACCGAGCGACCACTTAAAAAACCAAGCTAAAAAAAATAAAAATAAAAAACGAAACGGATAACGCTCGGACGATTCTAATAAAATACGGTATTCCATTGAAACATATATATATAAATACGGCCAATGAAGATATACGTTTGAGCCGATACAATATTCTGGTTTCTGACAGAAATGCGGCGGTCGTCGACAAAACCAGATTCCACGTCGAGACTGAGAGGTAAACACGCGGGTTCGAATCCCGGCACCTACCGACTGTGCTGTCTCAGGTTTTCCCTGGGTTTCCACGGCAGACTTTCCAGACGAAAGTCGTCATAGTTCCCCTTGAAGTCGGCCCAGGACGCATATATTAACCCCCCTGTCCCCCAAATACACATTTTCACATTTGGCCGTTATGAGACATCTTCGGCCGTAATGAGACTGCCTTCGGCCGTATTGAGACTTTCGGCCGTATTGAGACATCGGCCGTAATGAGACTTCGGCCGTAATGAGATACAATCGTCCCCCACTCCTTCCTGCGGTCCTCTCTTCATCTGCACACATCTGTACGTCACTCATTAAAAAAAAAAGAAATAATAAAAAGAAACAGACATGGGCGCGGGTCTCGGACTGTTTCTATGCTTCCTGATATATCTCTTTCAGTTTCTGTTTCTATATGCAATGTCTCAATTAATCATTATCAATGGGACACACAAGTGACAGAGTAACAGGGTCAATGAACATTACGTGGTAGAGGAAGGCTGCTAGGGGTTTTCATCACTCTCTGCTAAAGCGAAAGAGGGACTATATAAAGTCTTAAAATATAACACTTTTAAAGCCCGGTTAGTCCAGTGTTGTAGTGCCGGGAAACAGAGACACACGCCAAACGAATTATGTAAACACGAATGAATCTATACCGCTGACAGAAAAGTCTGTGGTCGTCTTCGTACATTACGCGTTTTGCATAATCTGAACGCATTCTGCTCACACAGAGCTTCGAGAAATGACCGTATACGAAACAAGGACTTGGGAGGAAACTTGGGAGAAACAAGAAACGAAACAAGAACTATTTCAAGGTCGCCTCTCGACTTCTCCTAAGCGTGTTGACTTGAAGAACCTATTGACTCAGCACCACTATCTCTCTAAAGGCTGTACAGCTACACGGTTACTATGCAGCGACCTACACATAGAGCTCCGCGCCACCCGAAAAACAGCAGCCGAATGTTTTTTTTTTTTTTTAATTCGGTATGTTCCGAAAAACTCCGAATTCATACTCTCGCATATTGTACTATACATGCCGAAAATGCCGATTGCACTTTTCTTCCTCCGGGGCACCACGTATTCGTTTTCCACCAGGTGGAATGCGGGGAATATAGCGCTCAACCTTCCATAGTCCTTCTCCCTAGTCATTATAGCTACCGAATTTTCGGCATCTATTTTTGGCACAAACGTTTTAAAAATGCCGAAAATATCCGAATTTGACGAAACATATAAGTGGCGAAAAACACCCGCCGAATCTATACACGGGAATATATATGCCGTAAACGTGGCACCCTCTACTATACAGTGAACTCTCGTTATTATGACCATGGTCGTTGCCGAAAATTTTGGTCATAACGCGGAATTGTCATATTAACAGGAGGATTTACAGAGGTTTCACTGCATTTTTACCCAGGAGTATGGTCGTAAAGCGCGTATGTCAGATTATCGGGGGTCATATTAACGAGGGTTCACTGTATATACACCGTGGATAAAGTGAGAGAAAGCTGAGAGACTATACACGTCTTACCACTTACTTACCACTATAGAGACTTACCACGTTTCTCAGTGCATCTGGATCCAGGAACGCAAAGAACGGCACCGGTACTTGCTGAGCATAGAGGCTGGTTAACTGCAATCCTAGAAAGCAGACCGTACTAAGAGAGAGCATTGTGCATGGAGAGTCTGCTGAGAAGATTCATGCGCGAGTGATGCTTTCGTTTTCCGCGTCGATGTTATCAGTACATGAATACATATACGAGGAGGAGATATGGTGACGTTTACCACGATAAAAGTGCGTAGCCATACCGTTATCGAAGTATTCTCCATTTGGACGAATGCTGTCTCTGCAGCGTATATCCATTTTCTATAACCAGGATGAAAAAAAAAAATAGTAATGCGCAGTTGAAATTTCTGTACATTTATTTTTTATGCGCTCCTTATATGCTCCTTCTCAAGCAGCTTTTGCACGAAGTTTTTGCCTTATACACTCCTCGTTCGTGTGGAACACAATAAAGTCGCAGGAACGAAACGAAATATATCGATAAAAATTATCCACTTATTATTTTTCCAATCTATCGATCAGATAAATAAAATATATACAAAGTGTTGGGTAACAAGCTAATGAATCCTCTTGTTTATTTTGTGCTTCGTGCGACCTTGAATGATTTCCAAGAATAATATTCGGTCCTTCAGGCGTTATGCCTGTTCTCGCCTTTCTTGTTGACTCAACCTTTGGCACTACTCTGCTCTCTCAGGTTTTTTCTCTAGTCCGCATTGTACAGGAACATCAGCTATATACGTTTACCCTGGTTTCCGCATCGCTTCCCTTTTTTTTGTCTTCTCACCAACGAGAGAAGCGTAATCTAAACTGACCTTGTAGCTGAGCTGCGAACGCTAAGGGCCACTTTATGACTCCTATCGGTGTGACGGAATTCATACTCTGCGTGACGCACCCTTTTAAGTAACCAAACGTTACGACGAAGACATGGCCATGTTTGACACGTACTGTTGTACATGAGAGAACTGATGTTCTGAGACTAGAACAGCATAGAAGAGACAAATACATACAAAGCTTTGTATGTATTTGTCCCTTCTATGTTGTTCCAGCCTCAGAACATCGGTTCTCTCATGTTCAACAGTTGCCGCTTGCGTCGATCCCTGTCGTATGAATGCGTGTATGAGTGTGCAAAAATGTAAGAGGGAAAGGAGGATGAGTGAGAGAGAGTGACTGGTTTGTCCCTTCAGATGACGCATCCTGGAAGTCGCTGAGAAGGCGTGTTAGCTTAGCTCAATTGGTAGAGCCCTGGACCGGTAATCCAGAAGATGTGGGTTCGAGTCCTACAGCTGGCTAGCCTTTTCAGTGACTTTCATCTTTCATCGTACTGTTTTGCAGAGACCAACTTGGAAGGCTTTCTTAAAGTGGCACGCGAAGATACAGTTATTTAAATATAAAAAAGATAATAATAATCGGGGGTTTACGTCGCGAGAAAATATAAGAGAAGAACCCTGTGTCATACGCTTGCAGTAAACTATAGTTGCGGGCAATCATTGCTCGTTTTTCAGTACATAATTATGTAGTTACATAATTATTCGAAACGTCCTTGATTGCCAAGACTGAACGAGCCACACTTACGTGATCCAGAAAAAAAAAAGAAGATAAAAGTACAAAAACATTGAAGTTCAATATTTTTCTTTACTTTGAAGTGTTTTCAATGTCCGGAGCATTTTGCACGGATTCGCTGTCTTTTTTGTAATATTTCTCGATATAATCTTTACAGTATATACACGAGACGGTATAGAAGACCCCGTCTGCGTCTCGCTTAAGAGTGTTGTCACACAAGGAGACTGACACTTGCACACAGATAAACGTCAGCAGCGGAGAACTTGAGTGTTGACATAAATCGAGTGTGGGTTACGAGAGAACGACGACCTTGAGCGAATTGGACAATGAAAACGAATAAAGGTGACTGAAGGTAAAGTAGTTAACGGTAACGTAGGACTTTGTGGCAATGAATTAACGATACGTTTATTCGCACCCAAGAACAGCCACGCGGGCCGTGGCACTGGCGCACACATACGCTTCATAGCGCACAGTAGAATGTTCTCTACAGTGTATTTTTAACGGAAGAGTACCGTTGACATCTCAGTGAATATGGAATATTGGCATCGTCGCAAATTTCAGAAACAACTGCTAGCGCAAATATGAGCATGCAGAAAGGCCCGAGTCAGAAAGTGCCAGGTCGGTACTTTCTCACTTTGCCTAGTACCAGTCTTGTGTGGTAACTGAGTTAACTTTTTTCAGAAACTAGGCAATATTGGCATGAGCAAATGCAGCTCTTCAAAACTTTGTTGTAGCATTTGTGCTGTCCAATCGCAATTTCATCATGTGTGTGTGTGTATAATTGCTCTGAAACAGTATAATTGTTGCTGAAACAGTTGTTCTTCGAAACGTTTCGCCAGTAAGCTTCATCACTTCAGTCCAGGCACATCCCTTCCCACACTGGGAAAGTGGTAACTGGTTTCAGTTACAACTGGTTACAACTTACCTTATAGGTAAAGTAGCTCGTCACTTAAAGGGAGACTCCAGGACAATTTGAAACTATTAGAATGGCTATGTAAATGGGTTCGATACATACTTCCGAAATTAGAAATTAAGTTGATTTGGCAGTCGGGGACTCGTTAGTTGCCAAAGGAGCTGGGAAGCTCAAAACGAAACCGAAACTTCTGAAGATTTCCTCACCTCCTGTACCATGCGTGACGTCACTGGTAGTCTCGTGTGTGCCACCGGCTGTTTTTCGGGCACGCGCTTTGTAACTTCTTCGTGTCGCGTGAATGACCAGTCGTCGGCTTCCTCGATTTCGTTCTAAGATATCCGCCAGCCGCTAACAGCAAAACCTACAGAAAGCCGTACACGAGGAATACCGGTGAGGTGAAGCACAGTGTTGCTGACCTACTTTTCCATGGAGGAGCACCTAATCACTCGAAGAAAAATATTCATTTTCTAATCATCTGGGCCACTTGGGGATGTGAAATTGTATTCACTTAAATATCATACGGTGCGGATTGATGTCGCACTGTTACCTCAACACGTTTTTGGATGCGGAGTCTCCCTTTAACGGTACTGCAAAGCGGTACAGATGCAATCTCAGAAAATTTTTCTATTCGACAGCCTGAATCCTTAAGTACACTTAAGTCATAATTTTCATCCCAAATGCTCTCCTAATTTTGCAGAAAATTAAAATTAAAAAAAGACGGGCAACACTGTGTCGAAGTAGCCAACAACTGCGCATTGGTCCGTCAAGTACGGCAGCAAAACTACATTGCATGCTCATAACACTGGGTCTAAAACAAAAAAGTCGGCTACGTAGTCATCATAAGCATGCAAGCTAGTCGAGAACATAAATCACTGTTGGTTGACGAACTGGGGATTATTTCCCACCAGAGCTCCCTATCGTCCCTAGCTGGTTTACCGCCAATTTACTTACAAAATAAAAATATTTAGAGTTCCCTGTCACATGTATAACTTGTACTGGTTTTACAAGCAACAGCCTGCAAAAACTACGCCGCCAACATAGCCTGTTCATCTGCTGCTTTACCGTAAAAAGAAGCCGGTTACAGTTAAAAGTTAATTGAAACTCAGGCATCACCCCAGGACTGCATCTGCATGGCACCTGCAGATCGATTTAATAAACGGTAGACTCTATACAATCCTGTATTCAAAAGTTAAAAATGCACAACGGGGCTATGACTTATTTCTATAGGGAAATCAACGTGGGATGCGTGTCATCTTCGATCAAGTCTGTGCCTCATGCATGTATCGAACTTTGAGAAGCGAAAAACTACGAAGACTTCCACAGGAAACACTTGTGAGATGGATTCATCAGTGACGACGAACTGCATCGAAAAGCCTTATGAAACTCTGGTTCGTTCTGGAATGGCACATTAAAGAGTAGGGCTCCATCTTGCTTGATGGTATCATTTGGCGAATAACCCTGGCAAGACTGAAGCATCAGATAAATGAAAAATAATTGCTCGGCACGGACGCTCTTGCCTTGCAGGAACAACTGTCGCGTACGATTGACCGTATTTGCAATTTTCGCAAAATGCTTAAACGCAGGTTGTATGGCGATCGAGTCTTCGAACATCCTCATTGTGACATTAAGTTCGCCGGTGTAGTGGTCACGCAGGCAGACCAACGTCTCGTTGATCTTACGCCTCGACGTTTCGCTCATCCAAGCATCTGGGAGTTCTTCCAAAAGCATCCCGAAGAGACACCGAGCCACGCCAACTTCACCCCGAGCCTGTTGAAGAGTCTTGTACGCTACAGATGTTGGGAATACATTGAACAGTAGAGGGGGGATATGAATCGATCTGGTCCGACCTTCAACCGAGCACCTCGTGTCGAAGACAGACAAACGCCAGAGATCTGCAGAACGCTGAGAAAGCTTCCTAGTAAACGTGTGCTGCTGTAAGACGACGAAAGACATCAGGCCCTGCCCACGCACTACCTTGGGGAGCCTTCTGAGATAGTCCTGCACGGAGCTCTTATCGCCCAGCCAAGCAGGTCCAAGAACCTTGTACTGTGTAGCGGAAATTAGGTTCCGTGCGGCTTCCTTAGATACGTCGTCTAAGAAGACCGCGTCGTCAAGGCTGGAAGAGACGACGTCGACGGTACTCTTGAGCAGATTAAAGAGATCCGTCGTCATAGGCTGTATACGAATTTCCAGCAGCGTTGCGAGCAAGAAGAGGGAGGGCATAGTGCTTTCTACTACCCGAATGCACAGTTTCCAGCGAGGGATCGACGGCGTGGACCTGCGAAGCAGCAGTGTGCTGTACGACTCAACAAGGTCTGTGGGCGGAATGAATGCTGAAGAGTGCACCATCAACCGGACGCCAAGGAGATTCATCGCGGTGTGCCGTGCGGTTCTCTTGATAAGGTCCAGAAGGCCCACTGTGAAACGTGGAGACTTGAGCAATATGTCCGACTTGTTATTCTTGTACGCCGCGGAAGCGACGCCGTCGAAGATTTCGGAAAGGAAAGTCTCCAGCTCGGGATAAGCTGATAGCTTGACCACAGCAGGCTTCTCTTTCTCTACCGTCGTCAGGAACAAACTTTCGATGTCGTAGCCGAAGTTGACGATCTCAAGGGTGTGAACGGCGGGGATGAACTCTTTGCGGAGCACCTTTACCGAAGAATACACTATGTTGTAATAATACTTGACGGCTTCATTGATGTTTGCTCCGTTGGCGTTGACATAGGTGTCCGGCACGTCTAAGGTGATTATGTCGGCGTCTGCAGCGTCTGGGTGCGGCACTATGTTCACGTTCAGAAGCACCGCGGCTCTAGTGAGCTTCAGAACTTTCGCAGCGATCTCCCAAACGGATGAATGGCTTCGAACGGGTGGAGTAAAAGGGAAACCTTCTAAGGACGTCATCGCGAGGAGTTCCAACAGAGGATCCCATCCTGTTTTGGCGAGACTTTCAGTGGACATGCATTCTCTGAATAGGCCTTGAAGAGGAAGAAGGATATTGTTTTCCTTCGTTGCGTTCGTTAATGCCTCGAACATTCTGACTTCCAAAGCACCGACGTACTCGTCGTCGAAGGTTATTCGACTGGAAACCCTTTCTGAGGATCTGTGTGTTGTTTTCCATCGACCGCAGACAAACTGATAGAAGTTGCTGCACGGATCGATTTCCCACGACAAAAGATCGTCCAAGAACGCCGTGTCTTCAAAGCACGCTCCCGGGCTGCAGGCAACTGACTGTCCTGGCCCCGCGGGAGCGTCCACCTTCGTGGAGCTCTTGTTTAGCATTGCTTCCAAAAAGCCTAGACCTGCTGCAGGGTCAGTGGAGAAGAAGGACATGAGTATGATGACCACGATTGCCAAGCTCAGAAGGATGGCAATAGGGTAGAGAAAAAGTTCACGTTTCATAACAAAGAAGTTTTCGAGTTCATCAAGTGCACCATCGTTGTCAGGATGGTTCACATGAACTGGAGCAAGGGTGTTGGCGGAGGCGTTGAAATTTGGAGCCTGTTCTGCGGTGCGGTCTGTGGTAACAGGGTAAGTAAAGTAAACACCCCTGTTGGATGAACGCAAAGCCGTCTTAGTTCTCGTTTGTTCTCGACTGCCACTTCCATGCTCTTCGTGCCACTTCCGATCATTTGAACTGTCCCCCTCTACAGAGCCTCTTTCGCACTGAAGCATACCGGCTGGAGCGGACAAATTAGGAAACAACCACGCTTGGAAATCTCCACACTTCTTTTTCTTGCTCTTCTTGCCGACACCAGGTCTTGCAGAGCGCCCGGCCGCAGGTCCCTTGTTGTAACACTTAACTTCCTTGGACTCCACTTTATCAGAGTCTTCTTGAAGTTCTTCTCTCTGTCCTGCAACGGAATTCCTCTGCCTTTGAGTCAATCGCTTTGGAGAGCGGGTTCCCCCTTCCAGAGCTTGCGGAGACGCAGTCATGTCACAGCTATCCATAGTCGCATCACGGGGATCGCTGGGATATTGCGTAAGTAACTTGAATCCTGACCTACCCACGGATGCTGAACAGCTCTCCTCGCCGTCGCTTGATCGTCTACCTTGCGAGCTTGCTGACTCCGCCAACTCTTCCGCGGCTGAGGACTGTGAAGTCCTTGTCATAGTCTTGTTCAGAGTTGTGGGAAGATGTTGAAAAACGCGTTCGCGTTTATTGCTGCCTCTAGCAGCCACGAATGTCTTCTCAATGGCATCGCTGTGTTGCCTTCGTACTTGGCCTCCACGGCGGTTGACCATATTGTTTCCGCTCTGTTCTGGGGTCTCAGAAATGGCCGAAAGACTCGGAACCAGCGATATACGAGAGGACATTCGATTATTAGTCCGTCTCACGTTCACCGTAGACGGCTTGCGGTTAGTTGTCCACGAAATATCACGCATTTCAAAGCCCGACGGCGAAGTGCCATGTTGCGATATGTCGGCACCCCGTTCGTCGTCTGCGGTGGAAGGCGTGGTCGGTTTCCTGCTGCTCGAGGCCGTGGAACCGCAGCCAGGAGCAATGTGGTGGTGCACAGGACTACGAATGCTGGCGCAGAACGATGAATACAGAGAAGGCAGTTGCAGTGACCCGGATGTGCAATCAGAGTCGTCGTGCAGAAGGCGAGTTGCCCTATGTCTTTCTGGGGATTGGGCGTCTGGGGAGCAACTCATGTCAACTCGTAAGCCAGGAAAAAGGAACGCGGAAGACACAGATGCAGATGTCTTCTTCTTCCTCCTCACATATACTTCGAACCGTTACTTCTTCTTCTTCCAATCAAAAGGTTGTCGGCTTCTTATTTGCGCGTGTGCGCAAGGTCACGTGACCTGGATGAATGGATGGATAGTGGTGCCACGGCCCTGGGCGGCCTCTTTGTAAGGGGGTACAGCCACAAGGAAAATGTTCCCGGACGAACTTTCTCGGCTCTCCATTTCTTACTTCTTCTGCTTCTTCCCATGGGGAATGGCCATTAGCCACAAGGGAGATCGGCCAGGGCTATGAGGTTGACCTTCGACCTCAGATGATGGCCGCCATTCCGTCATTCTTCTTCTTCTACCAACAGGTAGAAGAAGAAGAATGACGGAATGACACACAGCCAAAGGGTCGGATCAATGGGTCGGTACAAGATAAAATGAAGGGGATGTAAAAGCGATGGGATGACGAGATAGGACTGCAGGAAAGACGCCGCCCTGCGCCGCGCCGATGAGCTCCAACTATAGAGCTAAACGGCCCTTCAGATCACCGTTCTAATGATCGCCGTGGAGGGAGACAAAGTGGTGGATGTCCGCTCTTCGTTTTTAGGACGAGAGCAGTACTTTTTTTGATATGTGATGTGGGCAAGCATAGCGCTTGTATCATCCGACAGTTGGCAATACAAGACGCCTGATGGGGGCGGAGGAGTCCGCGGTGCGACCAAAAAAACAGAATGGCGGACAAGGATAAGGGAACAGAAAAGATATGCAGGAGGGGTTGATCAAAAATTGGAGACGGATGGACGGAATAAAAGGGGCAGCGGAGAAAGAAGTGATCTATTGTCTCATCACAGGGCAGGGGCGGATTTAGAGGGGGTCCGGATGTCCTGACCCCCCCCCTCAATTCCAGACTTGAACATAGGGTTCAATGGACCAATCCCAGCATGCACCTGGCACTTGTCCATAGCGGACCCCCTCCCCCCCTAGGAAAAATCCTAGATCCGACCCTGTCACAGGGTCAATGCGGGCAGTTATAAGACGACCGCGTACGTGCACGATAAAGATAAAAATTAAGGGTGGAACCCCGCAACGGAATAGACGATTTCAGAAATTGCATGGATGGCCCACCAGAGAGCGCCGTGTTGCGAAAGCCCCGCTGCACCTTGGGACTTAGTGTTCATGAGTCAGAGAGAAGAAGAAGAGCGCAAACGGTTTCGGTTTTCTTTCTCCTTCACCTCCCGCACCTTCAAGCAACAGGCAGACGAGCACGAATGCAAACCATTTCCCACAACGCATTGCGCGATGCGCGTGACTTGCGCGACGGAGGGCCCCCATGCGGAGCACAAGGGCAATATCTGAAATCGCCTATTTTGTCAGGATTGTTTAAATGCGCCGCGACGGAGAAAGCAACTGTATCGGAGGTGGCAAAGATCCGGACGAGGTATAGGGCCATGTTATCTGCACATTGGCGACTAAGGAGATGAAACCGCTTGAAAATCTGGGACTCGGGGGGAAAAAGAAGGATGACCGCAAGGTCTGTAGATCAAGAGTCACTAAATAAGCTACGCTTCAGAGTAGCGACACTGAGTTCCAAGAGCGAGCATGCGCCATCTTGTTTCCGCGCCACGCTACCCACGCGCACGCGCACTGCGCACCTCAGAGCCGTTTATAGAGAGAGTTTGGCCATTAGGAGGAGCCTAACTTGAACCGCGTCATGCGACGTCACGGCTTAACGACCTCCCTTTCCGCGCTCTATTGTTGTCCAGTCGTCAACCTGTCGCCGCCATGTTGATGCAAAAGCGTTGGTCACGATGCAAGGGGGAAGACGCGTGCATACCGCGTCCTTCGAGACCGCTTCGTCCTTGAATCCTTTCAGTTTGGTAACAAAGGCCCCACTTCACAGGTGCCTGTGGGTCATAAGCCGGTGACCCTGTTAGATTACATTGAGCGCGACAATAGTACATGTCGACCAGCCGGTGAAGTGCATCAAGATGGCGCCTACCTGCTGGCTGATAAGCGGATTTCGCTTGGATTCAGGCTTTTTGGGCGGTGCTATGACGACTATGACGTCAAAACAGACTCCGCCCGCGAAGCGGCAAAAGATCAAAAGATGACCAAACTCTCTCTATATACGGCTCTGGCGCACTTCAGCGCACGATGCCATCTATCGTGCGCGGGTGAAATGTTCCTTTCATTTGCAAGCAGCAGTTGACGGCCTCGAGCTCACGTTGACATCCTCGGAACGCTCTGGTCGACAATACATGGATTATCGCGCAACAATCATACAGGCTTCTCGATCCCACAGGCAGCATTATGTTAGCAGTCCTTGGTCCTCAACTGCACTCTAAGAAAAAAAGGAGTACTTTTGCTCCTTTTGGGGAGTAATTGCATTGCCACAAAAAATAGTCCCTTTCGGGAGTAAATGCACGGGAGTAAATGAATGTCACAGAGTGGAGACCGCATTTCACGCGCTGTTGTAAGAGTCCCAGGTACATAATTGGTGCGCATGCATGAACATACTTTGAAGCAAACCGTCAACCGTTTAGTTTCCGTTTCCGTTTCCCTTTCCGTCAACCGTTTTTCCTGGGTTTTCCTCAGACGCTTTAAGACATATGTCGGCACAGTTCCCTTAGAAGTCGGCCCAGGACGCACATTCCCCCAGGGCGTCAGTCGTGACGTTGCCCACATACGTGAGGCCGACAACGGCAAGCCCTATCGCCATCACCACCACCGTCAACCGTGATATATCGAGTGATATAAAATCTTGCGCCATACTAGGGCACAATTTGCGAAGAAAGATGCGCTAACTATTTCTCACTCTGTGTGGCTGGAAAATTGCTACGTTGTGTGAGTTATACAGCCTTATGTCGTTCAAATTGACCAAGGGCACCTATTTACGTAGACTTTTGCATTCAGGAGACCATTCACGAAGTTTAGTGACAATTTCCAGTCCTTGGGAGTAAACGTCGGGACTAAATGTTGGGTTAGGGGTCTAAAATGGGGAGTAATCGCAGACTAGGGGAGTAGAAGCTGCAATTACTCCCCGTTTTATTCCTTTTTTTTCTTAGAGTGTGGGATGGTATACCGGTGTGGTGCGGAAACAAAATGGCGCTCATGCTCTCCCCTGGACCTCAGTGTCGATACTCTGAAGCGAAGCAGTGACTTCCATTTTTCATCGTTATATTTCTTAGACAGTTTGAGGCTTTGTACATTATTTGTCCTTTCTATGTTGTTCCAGCCTCAGAGCATCAGTTCTCTCAGGTTCAACACATTGCCGCTTGCGTCGATCCCGTCGTATGATTGTGTGTATGAGTGAGAAACATGTAAGAGTGAAAGGGGGATGAGTGAGAGAGTGGTTGGTTTTGTCCCTTCAGATGACGCACCCTTGGAAGTCACTGAGAGGGTGTGTTAGCTTAGCTCAATTGGTATAGAGCCCTGGACCGGCAATCCAGAAGATGTGGATTCGAGTTCTACAGCCTGGCTAACCTTTTCAGTGACTTCCATCTTTCACAGTTCACTTCACTGTGCAAAACCTGCTTGTGAGTGTCACACACAGAGTTTTCACACAGCGTAGTTATGGTCGCATCCTTGAGGAAGTCATATTCAGGCTGTTTTTTAAAAATCCCTTACAGATTTTTTATATTTTTTTGTTGCTCATGATTTGGTTCTCGGCATACACTGCAGGTAGCAAAATGTAAGTTTTCGTTCCAAACACTGGGCACATTCGAATAATCAATCGAATCAATCGAATCAACAATTTTTTTGGGAAATGGCACTGCAAATTCAAGGAAGCATGAGCAAAAAAATGTGTGAGACATTTTTTTTTGCAGCTTTCATGTATATTGCTGGATAGAGGACATTGAAGTAAGACTTGCACACTGCAGTACACTCAACGGAACAGTAGAAAATATTTTATATTTGGTTAAATGGTTAAAAGCCTGTTTGATGCACATCGGCGTCTTTTCAACTGCTCTCTGTATCAATTTCAGTACTGCGTTGTTAAAGAAGATGACAGTGGATCCACGTGACTCTACGTAGATCGTAGGTCCGCCTTGGCAAGGACCTCAGCCGTACCTGGGACCCATGATAATATAAATTCTTGTATGTGAGCAGGAGAGAAATCCCGAATCAACTGGAGAGAGATGACGAACCTAGGAGAATCCAATTCAGAAATCAGAGAAAGACAGTCAGAAAAAAAAGATCATTAAGACCAAAATATATCGTGAACCTTTTCTCTATTTTTGTCTAGCGTTCATCTATATCAAAACAGGCAATTTGTCACATATGACAGCGAGCTGCCCGTATATACTGGTTCCTAATCAACATCAAGTACATCTTTCATTTTCGTTTCAAAATGTAGATCCGCGTATCCACTATCATTTCTTCTGCGGCTCTGGGCGACAGATACGGAGGGCCAGCGTCACATTACAGAGCGCGCAGCATCGCTCATCGTGACGACAAGCGCGATGTTTATCTTCTTTTTTCTCATTAATGTCAGTGCACCTCGGTGCATGTGTACTTGGCAGAGATACTTCCCGCAACAGAAATCTCTACGCAAGCAGAACATGTGGGGGGTGTTTGATGCGGTGATATTTTTTAAATGGGGCGTGGGGCAAAATTCTGCCGTTTATTTACAATCGTGAGTTACGCTCCAAATGTGCGTACTGTAAATAGAATAATAACGTAAATAAATGATAACGACAAAATTCCCCAGCACCGACACAGTCTTCGTACGAAGCCAAATTAATTTCGCCCCCCCCCCACTTGTTCTCTTCTCCATGGAGTTTAGTGAGTCATTTAGTGAGTCGTTAGTGAGTCAGGTGAGTCACAAAATCTTCCTCATCGTTTTAACCCAACCATTCCCTATATCCGTAATTTTTACAGTCGTACTGCCAATTTTACAGATTTGCTTTAGTTTCCCCAACCAAGTCGTAGTCTGGTAGTCTGGGACAAGCGAAAGCTTGCCCACATCACCCTTCAAGAATAGTACCAAAGATAGTACCAAGTCAACCGCAGAACACCCAAAAGAACACCGTGTATTGTCATCAAGCAAGATAACTACCTATGGAGGTAGCCTCTTTACATACCAGATAACAACGCTCCAAAGGGAGATTGCTTTTTGTACGTGCCATACCCTGCGAACAATCCTGAAACTCCGGAAGAGTCGCTACTGGGGAGCAGTACAGTCCTAGTGGGCTTAGTAGAACTTGATATGCCACTCACCTTGATCACAATCAAAGAGCCGAGTCGCTGTAAGCCAGCGGCGACAGCACTCCACAGACCCAAGTAATGACTGCTCACGGGTAATATGTGCACGCAGCCCGTCTCTCACTGCCTGAAAAATAGCCATGCTCCCAACATCTGGGCCACCAAAGGACAGCCGGCATCGGCGAATCCAAATTTGGAAGTTAATTTCCGAAATCAGCAATGCTAGTTGCTTTCGCTCTGCGCGTGCGACCGGCAACGGCTCCAGGTACCTTACGGTGGCCCAATCAACTGCTGGGAGCCCAAAGAACACCAGAGTGTATTGGCATCAAATGGAAGGCCGGCCACAGGGGCAGGCTTCCTGCAGCATCTCAAATAGACTCGAACAACATTCTGAATACCAACTCTCACCCAGCGACTAAGGCTGGTCAAAGAACATCAATGCGGCTAATATATTTAATGTCCCTCATCGCGAAAGCCAAGGGCCTACACGGAGATCGTATATATCGCGCAACACGCCCCAAAGTTGCTGGTGTCCTCAGCATTGCTCGAACCCGCAGCCCTATAGGGGAAGGGCGGTCACGGGCCACGGCCCGATCACGTTTATCAACCTTCCCACGCATGTATCACCTTTTTTTTTTACCTTTTCTATTCCGTGTTATCGCCGCGAGGCAACTGTGGCCATCAGCGGCGTACGGACAAGGACAGGTGAACAGAGGACAGCAGGGAGGAAGTAAAAACACGACGCAAAAGACAAAGGGACGGAGGAACAACAGACAGGACGAGCGTCACTTCCAACTTTACTGCCACAAAAAGTAGGCCAAAAAGAGAGGAAGGAAGGAAGGAAGGAAGGAAGGAAGGACAAGGAAGGCTCGTCCTGTCTCTTCCTCATGTCCCCTTTGTCCTTTGCGTCGTGTTTACTTCATTATGCATTCGCACCAACTAGCCCATAATTCCGCGTCGTGTTGCAGCAGGAAGGAGTGGGGAGGAGGTGCTTATAGTATTTCGTCCTGGAAAGTTTGCCGGAAAACCCAGGAGAAAACCTCAGACAGCGGAGACGGTGGCAGGATTCGAACCCGCAACCTCGCAGTCTTCAGGACGACCTTATAGCTACCACCAACGACCGGACGCTGTTTAACCTTAAGAATCACGGGTCATTTATGAGTATTTTGTCCTCGCAATAATCACACACAAGCTTTTTTTTTTTCAATCTCCTTTAACTGCCACATATACGTGGAAAGGGCAGTGCTTTTTTTCGGACTGGGTGACGAGATTATTACGCAACAGGGTCGCACACCAACCTATCATATCAGTATCTGGCAGATGAAGCCGGCCAGTTCCTCCAATCAGCTTTCTAGAAGCGGGCGCAATTTGACACTGTGACCGGCTTCCCTCTCTCAGAAACTGCCCGTGTTTTCGAAGCTTCACTTTCTAGACATTCTTCAGATCAGCATCCCCGGCCAGCATGGTAAGTCACCCTCGATTTTGTTTAGCTTCGTAGAAAGTGTCCTTCCCGGATTTTCAACGAAGGAAATTTTGTTTTTTTAATTTCTCGTTACCAATGTATATATCCGAGTGCCGACAAATAACTTAGTTCGGCAGTTTCAGATTTACTTTTAGCGACTTTTAGATTACGGACTCAAGGGCCTCGGGGCCCCAATCTGATTTGAGGTCCTCGCTACGAATGCCCAGAACCCCAATCAGTGCTCGATATCTCCAACAAAGATCGTGAGCGATCTGTACGGACATGCGTATCGGAAAGTGGAAAATCCTGCGTTTCCAGAAACCCATCTACCCCGTGGTGAACAAAGGTTAATTTTAGATACTGTCAACCCTCGACGAAAAAAAAAAAAAAAAAGAAGAAGAAAAATTCATTAATTGGGGGATTCATAAATCGAGTTTTGAAACAGGGGAGGAGAAAACTGTCTTGTCCCAGCGGGCACCGTTGATAAAGTTGGGAAATTCGTAAATCGAGCTGGTTCGTAAATCGAATCGAGGGTTGGCTGTATATATATTTATTTATTTATTGATAGTTAGGAAAAAAATTAAAGTGTTACATGTAAGTAATATCGAAGAATCCAACTTAGCAGCATTTTTGAAACTGCGGAATTTTTGAAACTGAGAAATCGTCTCCAAAGGTCAAATTTAATGCTCCATCGTATAGCAGATATTCTTAACTACTATTAGATTCTACTTATCTTGAATGTAGCCGTATGTCTCAGCGGAGAATGGCGACATTGTTTTTTATATTGGGGGATGATAGTATTATAATCAGTGAAGCAAAACATTCCTCTGGACTTGTTGGTATAACGCGATTAAAAAAGTTCATAAAAGCGCGAACACGCACAGAATTCGAGCGCTCGATGTATGTGTATGTTCTCTGTGTTGGAGCTTTACTCAATAATTTTAGCGTTTTTGAAACCTTCTTAATCACGATCAGTAAGTTACACCGAGGGAACATGTTTTGTTGACCATATGTTTGCATAGCCGAGCCTTCAGTGGGTGTACGTAAGTCAGACAATTGCGAGTTTTTATTCTCAGAATTAAAACGCTAATCATGTACGCTAATTAAACGCAAAATTAATATGTACTAAGTATTATGTATTACGCAAATTCAGCCTCAGCGTCGTGACTTAAACAAAAAAGAAGAAAGAGAGCGAAAAGCTCTCTTATAAAAGAAGCCCCCAGGAAAGCCTCCTGTTCTTAGATTCATATTCTATGTTTTTTTTTGCTGGTTTTAGTCGTCTGTCTTTTGTCGTATTTTTTACCGGCTGTCCACGCTCAAGTTTTTGGGCACCTTACCGCCCTTTCCAGCAGGCAGACCGCCTTTCATTCCGTAAACGTCACACTACGTCACGCTACGTCACTGAAACTTCTTTCCAGTTCTTCACCGGTTTCTTTATCCTGTCGGTTGCCGTTCTGGTGCACGGCAGGCGGCCTCCATCGAGCCTTCGCCCAAGCGAGCTCTTCAGTTGTGGTAAGCGAGAGTTTGATTACACGTACCAAGTAAACTGGTCATTGCGGGGTCATTCTTGCCACATGCTAATCCCCCATTGCCTCCCTCGTGGCAGTATAGTTCGAGATTATTTTAGACAAGCGACATCTTATCTCCTGAGTAGCTGTTTTTTTTTGTTTTTTTTTCATGTTGTTGTTGCCACTCATGCGACATTTTATTCAGCAGGTTTCAGAGCCGTACCTTAGACATTTGTTGTTGTTGTTGTTGTTGTTGTTCAGGGTTCGTACAGGCCCTTGAAATCCACAGTCTGGGCACAAACACGAAAGTGAAAGTATAGTGAAATATAGTGAAATCACAACGAGCTTCACTTGCATCGAGAAGAAAATAACTGAAAATGCGTACGTACATGCCATGTCATGGTATGCGACCGTTTTTCTTGCTTCCCAAGTTGAAGACACGCTGAAGAAATCAGAACACTTGGTGCTACTGTGTATTTGACGATGCATACACATTGGATGTCAATGTCAAGCCGTGTTAGGCGGTACATCGTTGAAAAGTTACAAAGCAAGGACTAATAGAACCTTCCTCGCATTTTTGCCGTTTGGAATGCTTGAAATCCTAGAATTCTCCTCGAATGTTGGGTTAAATTTTCCGTACGAACCCTTGTCGTTTCAGAGTTCACGTGATCACATGAATCTGTTTACTCCACGGTTATTTATATTACATACTTATCGCGTCGCGGTGCGTCGCGTATTGCTAGGTAAACATTCTAGTCATGTACTCAGTCTTGGGTAGTAACTAAGTTATTTTTAACTTGTAACTGGTAACTAGTTACTTTTGGGGTTAACTAGTTACAGTAACTAGTTACGTTTCCAGAAAAGTAGATTTTAACTGTAACTAGTTACTATTTCTGTGAATGTAACTGCAAAATATAACTAGTTACTCGAACAAATGTCGATCCTTTTTTACGTACGTACACACGTCGTATTTTTCCCTGTGGGAGAGCCACATATTGACTTATACAGCTTCAGGTTAAGTGCAATAATACTTTTATCGCACTTAAGTAAATGTAAATAAATGCACGTTTTTAACGATTGTATCACCCTCTCACGGTCGTTTTTATAAAAAGTAACTGTAATGTAACTAAGTTACTTTCTCTCAGTCACTGTAACTGTAAGTAGTTACTTGACCAAGAAAGTAACTATAACTGTAACTTAGTTACTTAACCAAGAAAGTAACTATAACTGTAACTCAGTTACTTTTTAGAAGTAACTTACCCAAGACTGCATGTACTGACCCCCCTGTGTCCTTTAACGTGCCCCGAGTCCAGAGTTAAGTCCTACAACTGACATCGTCTAATTGTAATGCTCCCGGCGTTGTGAGGCTAAAGTGTTTTGTTAGCTTGTCTTAGGCACCTTGGGTAGGTTGCTCCATACTTCGTTGTGCTCCGTTTCAGGGAATGATCACAGCGTCATCCAGTTCGCTGGCGGCCACATCGTCAACGATCCGGTGGCGCTCCCATCGCAGACGAGGGTCATCTTCAACGTGACCCTTAGAAAACCCCTGCGTACCAACCTCAAGATGAAGATGATGCTTTACAAGCTAGAACCCTTCCGCATGCCCGTGCCCTGCTGGAGCAAGTTCGGATCTTGGTGAGCACAAGTCAAACACGAACTCACCGCCATTTGTTTTTTCTGTTTTTTTTTTCGCTTCTGGCTGCGTCGGTCAGTGCCACGGATAACGTGCGTTCGAGCGCAAGAGCAATGGTGGTCGCACAGCTTACCTCTTGCGCGCGAGATCTTTGAGGGAGGCACGCACCATGGAGAAACTCCTCAACTTCTTCAGAGGGCCTCCCCAAGTAAATCGGTGATGCTGACGACGCTTCATCACGTGTAGAGTACGTCACAAGTAGCATATTTATATACCTTGATTCTATATACGTCACACTGATCTGGTTACGTCACGCTAGCAGATCGGGCCACGCCAGCAAGGTCAGGCCGCACAGCTCATGGCTATAGCTTCTGAAGGCGCGTTCTCGTAAACTAAATTCCGCTGTGACACGAGAAAATAAATTTGCATTGTGGCTCCTCATAGAATGAAACCAAGGTTTAGGGCAATGCTAAATATAGCCTCATTGCTACTTTAACGAGATGCTGCCGAAGTGTTAATCCTGTCAGCAGCCAATTTTTAGTTATATATCCATGGTTATACTGGAAACATGGGCGACGCTTCAGCAGTGCTGAAACCAAAGAAAGAGGAACATACAACTAATATTGATCGCATCATTTCAGCACCTACAACGTGTGTCAGCTGATCAACAAGCACAAAGACGTCCTGTGTCCGAGCGTCAACGGAGAACGAGATTGTGCCTGTCCAATCCCGGCCGGAACGTACCGCAATGCCGAGTTTGATATCGCTTTGCCCCGCTTCATGAAACTATTAGCCACTATTTTACAGGTAAAATCATGCAAGGTCTCTTTCTCATATCGTCAGAACAAATTTAGTACTTATCCATATACTTTACTTATCCGTACTTTCACGGCAGGCGAAACGCACTACATATACAGTGAACCCTCGTTATTATGACCATGGTCGTTCCCGAAAATTTTGGTCATAATGCGGAATGGTCATATTAACGGGGGGTCATATTGCAGATGATTCACTACATTGTTTCCCAAGAGTATGGTCGTAAAGCGCGTATGTCAGGTTATCGAGGGTCATATTAACGAGGGTTCACTGTACAGGAACGCTGTTTTGGAAAGTTTACTCAGGTTCAGGTTCGCCTTGTCCATTTCGGATCAGGGCAGATATCTTGGACACCACGGGCGATTGACGAGCAGTCTATAGATTTAAAGTACGGCCACTGGGACGCGCTGGGTGACACAATTTTTCGGAGAAAATTAGCTCCCGAAACAGCCCCATCGGCAGTGCTCTCGCGCTCTGCGTTGGAGGAAGGCGAAGTTTAAATTTCGAACGGCATTCTCCGCATTGGGACAGCTGTGTACTTTGGCAATGGACGCTACAAAGCGCTACTTCAGGGGAAGTCCACCGAGGATGTACCCTGCCCCAAGAAGTCCACTTCCCGGCGCCGTGCCCGTTCTGCCACCGCCCGTAGCCAACCCGATGTTTTGGCAACCAGGCCCACAGAGAGCTTCGCCCTATGGACCGGGAGGCTTGTTTCAACAAATGTCTTCGAGAGAAGCCCTGCGAACGGAAGAGCAGGAATTCTACGAAAGCATGCCACCCGTGCCTCTTGTTGGACTCTCTTCGCCAAACAGCAGAGTTACGTTTGCGGACAGACCGATAAGGATTGGCTTAACACCTCCACGGACACCCGAAGGAACGTCCGAAGCGACGCCTCAGGTCGCACCGCTCCTGATGCCTGAGGTGACTCCAAAGAAGACCGCCGGTGCAGCACTACGGCAACCGTCTCGAAGACCGCGCAACGAATCCCCGAAGTTGTCGCGCGATATCAGCAAGCAAGCACAACGAGCATTTGTGAATGCTCTCCAGAAATCTCCTACGTACCATGGCACCGACCAGAAGTGGCGACATCCTCGTAAGCAGCCAGTACCAGCAATTAGGTCCTCCCTTAAGCGACTGCCAAGCGATTTTAGCCGAGCAGTTCCGGAAAACCCATTGGCACCTGGAGCTGCGACTCGTCCGGAGGATGCACTCGCGTGGTCTCACTCTGCACGTCATCCGGGCACTGGTGCTTACTTGACCGATCAAGCGTATCCGACTGCTGAAGGTTACCAAACGGCTGAATATTACGCGAACTCTGCCTCCCATTCAGCATCACCACCTTACGAGCAAAGTGGAGCTGCTAATGTAGTCACTAACCCGTACCCGGCATTTGCCCCGAACGCAGGTACTTCGTCGCGTCCTGTGCCAGCGTTCCATCAAGATGGCAGCACCCCAGCAGGAGCTCCAACGCCTCCACGACCCCGTGGGAGGAAAGCAGAAAGCGTGTCAACGATAAAGTCGACCGAAGACTGTTCGAACGATTCGAACGAAATTGACGAATCGCACAAGTCAGCACGCGTGCTGGCCTCGCTGGGTGCCGCAGCTGATCTCACAACGAAGCAGCTGTGGCTCGTAATTGCTGTTACGGTGCTCGTCGGGACATTTGTAGGACTCGTCATACAACAATCCTTCCACCTAACTCAGTCACTAGGAACGCAGCAACCGAGTGACGAAGGACAGAGGCAGGTGATCGCTGCGCGGCGTACGGAGGAACCATACCCTGAACCAGACACTGAGAACATCCTCGGCATTCTCGCAAATGTGTCCTCACTTCCACCGGAATGCGGTACAGATGCCTGCTTATGGCAAGCTAACGTGGTAGCGAGTAAAATAGACCCTACGCTGGATCCTTGTCAAGACTTCTACTCTTATGTCTGCACGAAGGCAAGGCTCCAGGCCAAGAGCTTAGGCGAACGTCCCTTCAAGGCAAGTCAGACAGGACTGCTTATCAAGCGGGTAGCCTCTCTGCTAACCCGCCGACGCATGTCTCCGAACACTGGCCAAAGCAAAGGATTCTTGGATCAGTCAACTTCGTTTCTGCGAAGCTGTTTGAGCTTGAAACCAGAGAAGGAGACGGTCAGGTGGGCTAGCATTCGTCACCTTTTACGTTCACTGGGTCTCGGAGGATGGCCCTTCCGGGGACAGCCAACGTCATCGCTCGAGCCAATCCTTGTCCGCCTCGGCAAAATCCTAGGACTCTTCCCGATAGTTGACGTGTCCCTCAAGAAGCGGCTCGAGAGTGAGGGTTACTTACCTCAGTTGGACAAACCGCAGCTTACACTGCTCCGCCTCGTACAGCTGCGACCAGAAGCGGGTCTTCATGAACTACGGACAGCAGTTCGAGTAGCGATATCCCTCTGGAAGAAGATCCCAGAAGTTGGAAAACTATCCCAGGATGTTGCCCACTTTGAAGAGGACCTCGCGAACACTGGTGGACGTGGCAGGTCCGGGGACAACGCCGTTCGCGTCACAGACCTACCGCGAGTTGTCGGGTTCAGCTGGGCGGCGTACCTGCGCGGTCTTCTACCGGAGGCGAATGAAACGCTGGTAGCTAGTTCAAAGTACCTCGATCGGCTGACTGAGGTGTTGCCTTCTACCAGTTCTCGGACTCTGTTCAACTATCTTGGTTATCGCATCGTGGTTTTTTTGTCTCCCCTCCTGCCACCAGGGAGACAGTGCTGCAACCTCCTGATTCCCCTCAGCTACGATTCCCATGTTGCTAGACTCAGCAGTCGCTTACAAGGGTGCGTTCACCTGCTTGAGCGTCTCTTTCCATACGGCATTATAAAACTGGCCCGGCTCACCTTCGGTGCTTCAGTCGAGCAACAAGAGAGTTTGACCACGGGACTCGCTACCTTTGCCAACCAAGTGCGAGCTGCAGTAGTCGAAACGGCGTCGCGCGCACGCTGGCTCGACGATGCCGAAGCTGCCGCTGCGGTGCGCAGAGTAGAGACGATGAAGATCGACCTCCCAGGTGGCAACGGGTCAGCAGATGTCCTGGCGTCTTATTACCCGCGCACCACAGCTCGCTTCGGTGCATCTTCGCTGATCCATGACTACGCGGGATCCCTGAACGCGACGTTGACCCGTTACTGGAAGTCCCGCAACGACGCCGACTGGGATGCGCGGCATCATATCAGTTGCTTTTCAACTGGCTTCGAATATAGCGCCGGCCGCAACGCCCTCTACATTACTCTCGGTTCCGTCGCAGTGCTGGATTCTGCCGGCGGTCCAACAGTGTCCCCCGTCCTCGTGCCACTGCTCGCTCCCTTGATAGCCAGGGCCATGTTCAACGCGATCGACCCTCGCAGGCCTCCAATCGGTCGACGCTGGAGCAGCGATGCCCTTAACCGCTTCCGCACACTAGAGCAATGCCTCTTCGAGCTGTACCGGGCACCCCTTGGCCGGTACTCTTGGACGGTTCGACCACCTGCCTTCGTGGATGACATGATCGGCGTTCAGGCAGCCCTTGCTCCATCGATGCGTGCCTACGTACGGGCCCTGTCGTCGCCTCGAAGCCTGCAGTACGCAATTCGGCTGCCTGGTTCCAACGTAACCACGGAACGGTTGTTCTTCCTGGGTTTGGCAGCTGCGGAGTGTGAGGACGTCGATGCTGAGGCAGCCCTAGCCAGGCGCAAGATCGAACTTACGCTTGGGCTACCAGCACCTCTACGCGTCAACGTCCCGCTGGCGCACTCTCCAGACTTTGCCAGAGTGTACGCTTGTCCCAAAGGATCGCCTATGGCAAAGGCCGATAACCGCTGCGCGTTTTGGTGAAAGTTTCTAGGCAGGCGAAGGAGGTGATATAAAGTGATAATTAACGTCCATGCCGGTATGATGGTTTCGATCTTTGCGTGCACTACGCAGGCACCTACTACAGTGGGTGAGCCACCGAGGGCCGGTACTTGAGGTCAGTCTTGGGTAAGTTACTTCTAAAAAGTAACTAAGTTACAGTTACATAGTTACTTTCTTGGTCAAGTAACTACTTACAGTTACTTTCTTTGTAAAGTAACTAAGTTACAGTTACATAGTTACTTTCTTGGTCAAGTAACTACTTACAGTTACAGTGACTGAAAGAAAGTAACTTAGTTACATTACAGTTCCTTTTTATAAAAACGACCATGAGGGGGTGATACATCGTTAAAAACGTTCATTTATTTACATTTACTTAAGTGCGATAAAAGTATTATTGCACTTAACCTGAAGCTGTACAAGTCAATATGCGGCTCTCCCACAGGGAAAAATACGACGTGTGTACGTACGTAAAAAAAGGATCGACATTTGTTCGAGTAACTAGTTACATTTTGCAGTTACATTCACAGAAATAGTAACTAGTTACAGTTAAAAGCTACTTTTCTGGAAATGTAACTAGTTACTGTAACTAGTTAACCCCAAAAGTAACTAGTTACAGTTACAAGTTAGAAGTAACTTAGTTACTACCCAAGACTGCTTGAGGCCGGTACGCCGGTACGGTCCTGACGTATGTGTGGTGGCACAAGTGCGCTGGCACCTTTCAGTGGGTGGCTTTCACGGTGGCAAAATAAGTGTAGCCTGTTTCGCTGCTCTGTACTTCCCCCCCCCCTTTACTTATTTTCTCTCTCCCCCAGCTTTTCATATATTTTTTAAGCTTCTCTCGTTTGGGCATCGAAACTGGTCTGCAAGTCTGTTTCACCTAAAACATACTTGCTGTAGGAGAAGCGCACTTTACAGCTTGAATTTCACCGAGCAAACACAAATTAATGGCTGTGACATCCTTTCAGTTGACAACATTTTAGAAGCATTTAAATTTGGATTTACCCGAAACAGTTGAGCAACCTGGTCATCGACTTGAGGCAGGCTTGTGCAGAATTTGCGTCGACCCCACCCCCCAGAAATGTGACACCTCGGTGTCCTGTATATGTCCTGTCCCTGCACAGTAGTTTCAAACAACCTATACTGTGATGCCACAGATTTGACACCAGATCTTGTCCTACATCAGTGGTTCTCAACCTTTTTTGCTCCATGCACCACTTCTGCCGTTCATCAAAAGCATTATCCCCCCCCCACCCTCATATTAACTCCAAGGCAATACAAGCATCAAACTTTTGTTTGTGGAAAGTGACATTACAGCTAAATAACCCTTCTAGTACCATGTGAACTCAGGAGCCATCATGACATCGTCGAGATATTCCTGGCGATCCGAGCCAATTTGAGGTGAATGTTACATGGTGTCATTCCCCCCTGTGGAGAAATCCCGCACCGGTTGAGAACCCCCTGTCCTACATAATGTGCGAGTGATTTAGATTTTCCCCGAGCCGAAGTGTAGAGCTTTTCTTATTTCTGCCATTCATTGCAGGGAAATTATGATGGCGACCTGACATTCTACAATGACGACACCAAGAAAATCTACGGATGCGTTGGCATGAAAATTGGAGTGGTGGCAAGAGGGTAACAGCATGAGTCACCATGGGGCTTCCTTGTTGAAATATAATTTATTCTACCTAAACTTAGCACCAGCACAGTTTGCCCAATCACATTGTGACAAAATGTACATAATGCAATGCAATGCAACGTAAACTCGTATCGTTCACCTATTTATGCAGTGCTGTAAATAGCCGTCATGTACTCGTCTCTAGGAGACAAATTTGTGCACCTTGTAAACAGTCCACCTTGCAGTCCTTAAAAGCGCTAGGATTTTGTGACTTGAGCGCACGACCTAGTGTCATTAAAACGTGGAACACTTTCACGGAGGTTGGAAACTGACAACCGTATCTTGAGCAGAGCTGGTGAGCTACTGTTGAGATTACAAAGACAGAACAACTTGTCTGCGCTCTGTCTGCTCTCAACATATCAACGTATGCCCTCTTTAGAAGCAACTGTGACACTAATCTTCACACTACAGTCACACTAAGCTCATGTCACGCTAACACTACAGTCATGCTAATTCAAACACAGCAGTCATCGAGATAACTTCTCAAAATTGCATCTTATCACATGACATGACTTGTTTGTTTGGGATGTAACCCATTAAGAACGTACTCGGCGAGAAAATATATATTAAAATGAGTTGTAAAAGCATCTAAAATGTTGATACCTTCAGTACAACTCTCCTGCTACTCAACACAAATTTGTTTCTGGACAATAAATAAAGCTGACGACCTCCTAATAGCTGCTTGCAAAGCAAGCCATATTGGCTATACATTTTGCTGCTTGTTCTTGCAGTATATCACACATCAATGCGCTATTAAGCCCAAGACTCATTTTAACGGCTTCCTGGGCATTGCTTTAGGCATTAGGCATGAGCATACGACAAAATCCACATACTTTTCAACAGAGCTGTGCGAATACGAAATTTCGAATACGAATCTAATATCTGATGCTATTCGAACGCGATTTGCAACCTATTTTCCGTATTCGAATATTTCTCGAATAGTACTGAAGCAAGGTTTCGCTGTCGCCATTCTGCAAGTGGGCTTCGCCTCGTTACATCCAAGAGTTAGGTGAAGCCCACTTCACGTTACCGCAATTGTTCTTTTGGTGTACGGCTCCGTTCTGCAAGTCAGCTTCACATTATTACACTCCAGTGTTGGGTGAAGCCCGCTTTACATTGTTTACAATATTCTGTCACATAAACAAAATACAGAAATATTCTGTCATTAAAGTCTACAAATTGGGCCTTTTCCGATTATTCGAATTCGATTTGCCATCTGAAGAAATTATTCGGATTCGATTCGCAATGGAAATTTTGCTATTTGCACAGCTCTACTTTGCAAAGTAAAATCTAAATCTATCTAAAGTAAAACAAAGTTTCATAACATTTTAACGCATACGTTCAGCACAAATAAGTGAAACTCGCACCAATTCTAGAAGCCACACCACAATCAAAGCCTAAATATTTTGGGAATCAATTCATATCCCCCATCACAGACCACCACCAAAAACTTGATGAGATTTTCTTACTTGCTCTCATGTTTACATATATCTAAGCTACGTATGTTCTCCCATAATTGTATCTGACATTATCGACACATTTTCTAGTCTGCTACTCCTCAGAAGAACATCCCCTAAACGTCCTGGCGACGTCGGCTGATTTCGAAATTACTATAGTTCTACTCAACTTCGAGCTACGAGTGCATGACAAATGCAAAATTTTCATCCCGCATAACATCGTAGTGTTTTAGATAAACGAGAAAATACCGTATTTACTCACATAATTTGCACATTCCATAGGTTGGCACGAAAAATGCCGAAGAAAGAAAACTTGCATAATTTGCGCACCCACAATTTCCCCCCCAGTGCCTGTGGTCCAGTGACGCAATAGGAGGTACTGTCACTCGGCGCGGAGGGAAATGCTGGAAAAGCACGCTACGAACCTACAACACAATGTGACAAAGTTGACATTTTGCCTCTCGACGGTGGCGCCATCCCTGGTTGCCCGTTAGGCGCACCAGGCCTACACACTGGCCTACGCACTGGCCTACGCACTAGGCCAGTCCTTCTTTCACGCTTGCAGAATGCAGCGCGATAACGTCAATACCTGCCTCTGCTGGGAGCCCACGTGACCGGTATACTAAAATTTGGGAATATCGTAACGAATGTTCTCACGCAACATGCACCCCTCAACTTTTTTTTACTTTTTTAGGTAGAAAAAGTGGGCAACTTATGCAAGTAAATACGGTAAACATCATGTTTACAACTGGTTCTGGTTCTATGGTGATGCCAGCATTAGCCACTGCGCTTTGATAGACATTAGGAGGGCCTGCGACAGAGATAAGCGATTGAGGAATGTTCCGAGACATCATAAAATACGACCAGCAAGTTTTTGTCTCCAATCAGTCACTTGATTGCTCGGTGGGACAAAAACAGGAACCTACTTACAGCGGTGTCACGGCAGTGAAACCTCTGGCTATCTAAAAAAAATTATACGTTGCTGAAAAGTGAATTCAAATATCTTGTACGCCGACTGTGAGCATCGTAAGAGAGCATGTAAGAGCATCTATTTAGCTTATGTTTCAGTCTCGACTGTCCCTTTAAAAATACCCACTAACCGTGACAATTAAGTAGCAATGGTAAGTTAATCAGTCTCTGTTGTGAATTGAGCAGACTGACAGCCACGTTCAACGAAATGTGGCTGAAACGTTGATGCGGAAAGCATATCTAAGTGGAAAAATTTGGCAAAAGTAGCTGCACTGTCAGCTTCGAGCTAGATCTAGACTCAGCTGACGAGCAGATGAGCAGTAGATCTGAGTACTGTGGAGCAAAGTTCTTGACTGCCTTGTTCGTTCACGTGGGACGCTCGCTCGATTCGAGGAATGTGGATCCACTGTCATCTTCTTTAACGACGCAGTACTGAAATTGATACAGAGAGCAGTTGAAAAGACGCCGATGTGCATCAAACAGGCTTTTAACCACTTAACCAAATAAAGTGTTTGCTACTGTTCCGCTGAGGGTACTGCAGTGTGCAAATCATACTTGCAACGCAACAGACTTTGTAATGTGCCCCTTCGTTGATGTCTTGAAGACTATTCGAGCAAGTGACGCTTCCAGGTGACACTTCTAGTGTGGTGCATGCTCACCATGTGAAACCTCATAATATTCGAATGTGCCCGGTGCTTGGAACAAAAAATTACAGTTTGCTACCTGCAGTGTATGACGAGAATCAAATCATGAGCAACAAAAAAATATTAAAAATCTGTAAGGAATTAAAAAAAAAAAACGCCCTGAATATGACTTCCTCAAGAATGCGACCATAAATAGTTATATTAATATATTCATTATGTGATAGTGCTTGTTGTACTATTAGTTCACATCCCCCTCATGTAACGCCCCTCGCGGGCATTTGAGGTATTCGCATAAATAAAAAAATAAAAAATAACTACGCTGTGTGAAAACTCTGTGTGTGACACATTCACAAGCAGGTTTTGCACAGTGAAGTGAACTGTACCTCGGAACTCCGTTGTACGGAAGGACCGATTATGAAGCCTTACCTCGGCATCTCTGTCAAAGTCTGCACCTGCACAGCAACGACCGCACAACAGCAATGTTGCCAGAAGCCAGCTGACAACCATTATCCACACTGTGGCCTGAAATGATGCCACAGAAGTTTGCCGTAGAGGCAGGGTTGAAAAAAATCAGGATATTTTTAAAAAGATCCTCTCCTGTGGGCTTTTTTTGGATAAAACCTGGATATTTTTGGAGAATATATACGAGGCTAGAAATGTGACACAGAGTAAAAACAAATGTGCTTTGCTGTTCTCGATTTCAGGTTACCTCACATAGTTTCTGTTTACGGAACTGCCCGTCCCAGCAACATTGTATCAGTTTCTAGTGTTTTCCGAAAAGTGGAATTCCATGTACGCGCGGTTGGATGGTGTGGATCCTACACGTCTGGATTAGCTGTCGTGTTTCGGCGCACTTAAGTTACAGTGCCTCCAGGAAGCGGAAGAAAGTCTCTCCCAGAATAGGCAGAAGTAGAAGAAAGCGGGAAAAAGTTAAATCTGAAAAGAGTTAGTTAAAAAGTTACAAAATTAAAAAGTTAAAAGCTAATGTTGCGCATACCTGAGCTTTTGCAAACAGCCAACAATACAAGAAAATAAACCGGGAGTTTTCCGTGTGACGTTGAATTCAGATTGTCTTTCACATCACATCCGAAGAAAATGTCTAAAAAATCTGGATAAAATTGTGTGGATAAAATCCAAAAAAATCCACCGGATAAAATCTATGTGGATTAAATCCACACAACCCTGCGTAGAGGCACAATAACCGTCAACGTTCAAGTATGCTCTGAAGCTCCAGTGTCAGCTACACTCACGGGGCAAGAAACGACGTGAGATGTTTACAGAACGCCATAATTAAGGCTCGGGGTCTTCCGCGAGTCCGCGAAATTTCGCGGAATTCATCACGGAATCTTTCCGTGAACAGGATCCTTCGGAATTTCACGGAATCCCTTATTCTTAGGGTTGTGCGGATACTCGAGTTCTCGAATTCGAATCGAATATCAATCGCTCGAAGTATTCAATTTGCGAATCGAATACCCAATTTTCGGGTTTCCGAATATTCGAGTATTCGCCGAATGTGAACGACACCTTCCGAAAGCGGGCTTCACCTGACGCTTCCCTGCATGAGGTGAAGCCTGCTTTACAAAATTGCCCATACTGCAGGACCAACACAGACAGATTGTAGTTTGGCTTAAAATAACGTTAGCCCAAGTTTGTTGTGCTAACTTCACCTGAGGAAGGGGTGGTGTCCCTCCCGTGTGCTGACTAGCGGTGGCACGGGGGAGATTTTGATTTGATGTCTGGGATGTTGCCCCTTAAATAATGCCTACAGCCCAGGAACAAAACAGGTTGTCCTAAAGATGTAACTTCCCCAGGGCATGTATTGTAAGCTCCTCCCTATAAAAGTTCCTATAAACTCTGTAGATGCTGAAAGATCTATCAGCAGGTATAAAATGATTGCAGGTGACAGACCGCATCAGAGGAGAACGCAAGATATCATGTATGTTATGCTGAGCCACAACAGTGCTTTGAATCTATAATTTTTTTAAATAATTTTGTTCCCGCATTATCCAAGAAAATGAAGTGTTTCCCGTTCGAAGCAGCCGTTGACTCCTTGCGGCGGAAAATAGCGGAATTTACGAGTCGGTGCCGCAGAATTTTGAATTTGCCGTAGCAGAAAACCAGGGGCCTTAGCCACAATACATACATATTGATTGACTAGTTGATGATATTGCCCCAGATAATGATTAATGCTTTGTGAGCTTTGTGCACACATTATGTGCATAAACATTAATGCTACATGTCCCCGATATCCATGGTTAGCATGGACAGCATCCACTGGATGGTCAACCACTCAGTATCATATAATGCCAAAAGGTTATTAGCTTGTTCTTTCATCTGATGAAATGCACATTTTGTACAAGTAACTGGTGTACTGTTTACCGAACTTCACTTCATATTTAAACAGATATCTAGTAGAGGAAAAGATTCATAAGCATCACCCCTCTCTGCTTAACAAGTGATCTAAATAACCTTGTCATCACCAGCGGACGAAAAACATTAAACAGACGATACAGAATACGAAAGCGCTACCTCCCAATTGTTTCGCATGTTGTGCTGCGACACTATTATTCACAGGTACTGGTGGTGACCACAAGACCGCTCTTTCCTGTTACATGTCTTCCAACCCCAACTTGACTGCCTCCTGACTCTATGTTTACCATTAAGCTAGAGTTATGTATGTGCGTGTGTAATATCATGTTAGCACCACAAAGCGAGCGTGACAGAGTAACTGTGGGTCCCCGCATGTACAGAGATGTCGGAGTAAACCGCACTTTAAACAGGAAAAGGAAGGAATTTTTGAAACCTCCCTAATTGAAAACTAAGGTAGGTACAGGTTTATACAAATTGCATGAGCGGTGTCGACTGCATGAACTTCTCGGGAGATAGCATATCTCAGATATGGGACATGGACAGCATAGACATGCGGAGTGGGACATTGCCTCACTGTCACAGAGCGTAAAAAATGGTATCAGTAAAATTTAATTGATTGATAGCAGTTCACTGCATTTCTTTTACGTACACCCAGCAAATTGCCCTCTCTGATACGTCTGTAGAAATGCGAACTGACTTGTTTGGCAGCAAATGCAGTCACATCACCATATGTACCAAACCAGTGGAGTTTGTGTTTTTTTTTGTCGTTGTTTTCGTGTGTTTTTCTGTTGTTGTTGTTTTGTTTGTTAATTAGGAAGAGAGAAAAAGGGGGTCACTCTATATTGTGTTCTCGGTGCCACAGGAGATGTCTTGAAATGGGTGGGTCGTTTGTTCTGCGCAGTAAAGTTGTTTAAAGTGGAACCCTTGTTGTGTTCAGTTACCATGTTGTTGTTTTTTTTTTACTCCTGGTATATGTATGATGAGCTCATACCCACAGTTGCTTCCCAGTGCTAACGCGGAATTTGAAGAAAAAAAAAATCACCAATGTGAAAGCAAAATGGAGCAGCACTCACCTCAAGAGAGTACCTCTTCCTGAAAAAGTTGGCAGCGCTGTCTGGGTCCCACGTGATGCTGCCAGTCTTTGTAGTGCAGCTGGAAGTAGACACTTCCTCATTACCATGTGACAGCTACACACAATGAGAATCTTAAAAGTCATAACTGTACAACGCACTAAAAATGTCCGCACACGTGGAAAGTCAGTTTAAGAATATATTCCGAGAACGATTTGGGCAAAATGGCAAGAGTCGTAGTTCCACTTAAAATCCAACGTAAGAATTGTATCCCAACCTCTAGGTACAACGGCTGATAAAAAGTCAGCGAGCGCTGTTTGCTATGTACTTTGCTGTGTTCAGTTTTTGTCCTTAAAACACCAGTTGTTAACGAGAGAATAGAAAGGTAGCAAGTGAGCTGGTGGTATAGATTACAGAATATATAGGTGATATAGAACTTAAAAACCTGAGACTGGGGGACAAAAAACCTGTGTCTGACCTTGTCTGTGTTGTCCTTTTTTGTCCCCCAGTCTATGTTTTTCAAGTTATGGACCAAATGTTGTTAGTGCACTAACTGTGTGTGTTTGTCGCTGGCTATTGGATGCTACTTGATCAGCAGTTTTCATCACCTGATGAAGTGCAGACTTTGCAAAGATCTCACCGCTTACTAATATTGTTTTGAGATGCTTCATTCTTTGCAGTTCTTGTCACTTCAACACCGCCTACTGCTAGACTGAGCTATATTTCTTCCTGCACGCTCCAATATTTTCAATCCCACATGCGTGGTGCTAAGTGACCACGAAACACTTACTTTTGTTGACCTTTGTACTCCAATTCGCGAAAGAAGGTGTTCAAGCCCGCGGTGACTTCCCAGCCCATGATGAGGATGAGCAAACCCATGATGCCGCTCAACACCGAAGCAGGACACACAATGCTCCTTGCTTGCCCAACACTGAAAGCAGAGGAAATACTTGTGTTGCACCAATAGTGGTAAAGGAGTGTTCTTCGTCCGAGACCCCATACATAACTTTCCGCTTCCTTTAGATGTTGCTGTAAACGTGCTGCTTTATGGGCAAAATACAGTCTGACAACGCTCTGCCCTAAAAGCACTTGTCTACTTTTTCGACACCGTAGGACTTTCGGACCGTAGGAAGTTGTTGTTTCTGTTCAGGAGCCGCAAGATTAATTTCAAAAGTACTCCAATGATCTATGCAATAATGCCCCAAAAATTGATTGCGTCATGACGTCATTGTGATGACGTCATATGACGGGGCGTGTGCATTCCCGCGTTCCCGGGATCTACGCCTCTACGCCCCAGGTCTGCCTGTGCTCTTCCGGTACGCACTACATGACTTATTACAGTTATTAACTATTAATTAGTTATTACCCAGCATCGTGCAAGGTGCCTCTTGACGATGACGCACACAGCGTAAAGAACCAGACTGCAATGAGTCCATACACCAGCGAGGCCAAGATTGTGAAGAACACAAAGTTGCAGAGCGAATCATCGCCCCATTCCGATGTTGCAAAATCGATCTCGCAAACACTGGTCTTCTGATTAATGTGCACCTTGGGTTTCGCGTACAGGATGCATTTTTCTATATCGCTATTGACAGTTGTTATCATGCTCCTGTAACTGAACAACGCACCTACGGACACCGCGATCGCTGTCACGTACACGATTACATGTAGCGCACACCATCCGCTCATGTTGTTTGATTCACGCATGGTTTATAACTTAAACCGAAAGATGTCGTACAACAGCATAACCGACATCTGCCACACAAAAACAGCTGATAATGTTACCGAAATTAGAAAAACGCTATCATGAGCGTCGCCATTTTGCGTTGATGGCGACAACGATGGTGCTGAGATCGAAGCGGTAAATGAAACCGAAACGAGTAAACCGCTCAACGGGACGGTAGTTTCGCCGCTGAGCACTCGCACGGCGTGAGTGGCGCATTGCGATGCGCACATAGCAGACGACACCACCGGCCATGTCGTCTGCTACGGAATATGCTTATTATTCAATTCAAGAAAAATTGCGAGGCGCCTGCAAGACTATCGAGGATCGCAAGCTTAATTTCATTTTGTTTGCCTTGCACATCATGCTGGTCATAGTATACTCCGAAGAAACTTAACTGTTTTTTTTTAAGAATTTCTTTAGTGAGCGCTATGGATGCAAGGTTGTGGAAATTAAATAGATAATTCGATTAATAAACCATAGTGACTAATTTGTTGTTTTTTCGGGAACTCTATTGAATTTTTGCAGGAAATTTGTAGAAATGTAACGGAATAGCACACGGCATGTATCCGAAGCAAAAACCACTCGGCGAGACTTACGGCAAACGTCACAATGACGCAACACCCCCCAAATCAACCAGTTAATTTTGAGTCTGTGTTTGCATGTTTACCTTCCGAGTCCTCCCAAATTAGTTGAAACAGTTCGTTGTGACGTCTAGCTCTAGACATTCTAGGTATTCGATTCTTGAAATTGAGTTGGTCAGCTAAATCATGTGCGAGTTTCGTTGCACGTCACCTCAATCCCAACCGGCACTCATACAACGCTTTCCGTTAAGTTGTGCTGTCGGCACTCGGGACACGTGGCCCTGCTGGTCAACGGAACCGCAGCTAGGTTAAAAAAATTCAAATTCACTGATGGCTCCACCGGAAAATTCATAGATACCAGTGACTGTTGTTATGAATGTTTATTATTTATGTTAATTATGTTATTTATGTTAATTATGTTATTTATGTTAATGTTATTTATGTTAATTTGTTATAAACGAATGTTTATTATTATTATTTATTTATTACATGTTGCTTCGGCCATCTTCAAGATGTGTGTGCAGAGATGATGCCATTTCCTGCGCCTTTTAATTTTAACAATGCCCAGGCGTTTATTAAAAGCCGCCAACTTTGATATGCAAAATTACGCTCTCCTTCTCAAACAGGGCGCACCTGGTACTCCTCAGAGCTTCTATAGAGCGCGTCACATGGAAGATAACCCATTTTGGGCAACAGTGCGTGCCGCTGCTTATCAAACGCAGACACTTTTCCTCAAACGACACATACACCTTATCATATGCCTCAGCAGGCGATAAGAGATGGAAGCACGCGCCTAGAAGCTCGGGTTTCGTGAGGACCGCGTTCACATGCAACTTGTCAAAATTTTTGACACGGCGCGCGCTCCGTGGTATTAGCTGTGCGTACTCTATGGGATACACATCGACTGTTATATAGATAGTGAAGATGACATACGGGGTGAACGCTTTCTCCCGGAGGCCACAGAGGGCTACAAAGAGAAATATATGCGTTTCGATGAAAGTGTACGAGCGACATATAGCTGTCTGTCATATGTGTCTGAACCGACTGGACGACAGACCTGTTTGTGCAACTTGTAATTCGTAACCAATTTACTTAATGAGTGCTGCATCATAAACTGTATGTCCCATAACTAAACGCGTGCTTAACGTTGTATTGTCTGTAACTGCTGCATAACGGACCCAAGCTACATATAACGCCGAAAGGACAATATATATCTGTGTACTGCTGGTAAGGCTTTAGGCTGTTAGTAGACACATATAAATAAATAAATAAATATAAGGTGCTACATTTAAAATAAAATGAAAATGGATGGAAAAGGCGCTGATAAAAGGATAAGGTCGGCAACGACAACAATAAATTAAGGAAGAAGTGATGATGACATATGGGATATGTTTCCCCGTGGTAGACACAGGACCCAATACTCCACTTCACAGACTTCACTATACTTCCTACTTCACTTCACTTCATGAGAGGATGAATTGTGGTAAACACGTATGGTGGTCGGCATTATAGACGGAAATCATTGGGAAAGTGCGATTTCGTTCAGCTTTCCTCTGAGTAGGTTCGGCTGAGCCGTGTAAGGTTTCCCCGGAGTTTTCCGGCAGTCTTTTTCAGACAGACACCAACACAATTTCCCCTGAAGTCGGCCCTGGACGCATACTCCCTCTCCTCCCCGCTGTCTCCTCTCCATCTGTACACTCATAGGTATAGTTGCTTCGCGGTGGAGATTTTATAAAATATGTCACTTCTAACACGCGTCATTGTTGCCAGTTTGTTGGTTTCATTCAAAAACGGGAACACTTGAGACGGGACTCCGCTGTTTAACGATTTCCGTTCGTCTCCCGAGGGAATAAGAAAACGCGAAACGGGAGGTCTTTCCGGAAACGGAACCCCTACAATGTCGCTTCCAGTGTCCCACACTTCCTGTCCGACGACGCGTTGTAGGGGGCTCGAGCCTCTGACCGGACACGACCTGGGGTTTTAACTTTCGCCCGGTCTTTTTCCCACGAGAAAATAAAGCGTGTAATGGCTGCGTCCCTCAATGGGGGAACGCGATGTACGTGCTTCTAACAGCATCCTGTGCCCGTTGACAGTGAAGAGGCCAAACCGTATTGTTAGTACTAAAATTTAGTACGGTGGTCACCGCAAAAAGCGCGTGAAATTAAGGGCACATTTCGGTAACATACAGGAAAGAAAGGAAGAAGTTGACGGAGGAAGGACCTGTCTGCCCTAGAGTCACTAAATAAGCTTATTTATTAATGTTATTAATGTTATTAGTGACTCTAGTCTGCCCTTCTTCTTCCCTTCATTTTTAATGGCGGAGAATGAGGCGCAGTGTTGCCTGTTATTGTAGGCTGAAAACGCTAAATTTAGCACCGTAAAGTTGAGTGGACAACGGAAATGGCCTTCGCGAGTCGATGTTATCAACGTACATCGAATGTACTCCCTTCGTGTGCGTGTATTTTGTGTCCGTATTGGTGTGTTGTCGGTATATAAGCCAGTGGTGTAGACAGAAACATATTTCGGGACCAGTCGCACCAGTGCCAACCTACTTTTCCATTTTTTTCTACTTCTAATCTATTCTATTCAATATTTTGGGACGGGTACGTACTATTCGTATTTTACATGGGGAGGAGGGTTTCCTTCTTGTTTCCCTCCCTCTCACAAATGTACTACCAAATGTACGATTTCAGGATGGGGTTTGAACTCCCCTCCTACGCCACTGCGGTAAGTAGTTAAATGGGAAGAACCATATACATGGTCCGATTCGGTACGTACTGGCCTGTGTTTTTGTTGTCGTTGCTGTGTGCATGGTTACGTCATATTAAGTTTTCTTCTACGTATAACACAACCCTGAAAGATTCTAGAAGGATTCCAGAAAGCTACCAATCTTTTTTCAATAAAAGTGGTGCGATCATTAAACAAAGAGAAATTATATTGACGTCATAGATAAAGTATATATCACGTATAAGAAAAGAGGTCATCACACGCCAAAAACACCGGAAGAAACCTTCCTCGTGAGAATGTCCCTGGAACACAATCTCTTGGAATTCGTAAATTGACAATCGTGTCCCGTATTTGTTAAAATGCAATATCGAGTGAGGAAGCGAAATAACCTGCATATACAGAAAGATGTCAAGGATCGCAAAACACATAAAAGGCAAGCTGTGACTGGACGTCGATTGCGTGCAATGCTATGTGCTTTCTAAAACACTCAGACAGTGATTCTCTAATGAAGATTAATGTGCGCTCTGATCGTGTTTTCCTTCCTCCAAACGATTTTCCTGCGACGTTTTTCCTGTTTCCCCATCTCGAAGGTTTAAAGTTGTAGAGGTACACTTTGAAAGATCCAAGAACGAAATGAAAGATTCGCCGATACACTCGTCCAATGTGTGTTTTCTTTTTTGTTTTTTTGTTTTTTATTTGTTTTTTCGTGTCCGATAATTCTGGCCCCTTGTATATTCTGACCCATAATATGCTCGCAGTGTCGCGCGGCGGATATTACTATATTTTGATTGCGCGTTATAGCACGCTGCTGGCGAGCGGCGACAGTCAGTACAGTTACAGTACAGTCTACAAAAATAGTAACTGAGCTACAGTTAAAGCAACGTTAAAGTAACTTATAGGTACTTCACGTAAAAACGTCTTCACGTTCTTCACGTCTTCCGCTTCTGCGAGGAATGTCGCTCGAGTGAATACACAGTAAAACTCATTCAAAACGAGCACTGGAGCTGGAAGGAATGCTCGTATTGCACGACGAGAAGGTCGTTCAGAGCATGCGAAGTTGCGAACGTGCACTTCCAGTTACATTTTACAGTGACTTCAAAAGTAAAGCTCTAACTAGTTTATTTACGAGATGATTTGTGTCTAACTTAATAGCCACTGGTGTGAGCTGTATACTGGAAACGCATACATTTCGTTCCCTGAGCGGTTAGGTCATTACCTCGTTGCACCCCCGAGCATTTGCACCAAACGAGCATCGCCATAATACGCGGCAAAGCTTCTCGATTCCGACAGGGACACAGCCAAGGGAGAGACCCAATGGTCTAACGGCGATGCCGTTTTACGCCTCGAAGGCATCACCTCGACGAAGCCGGTGTGAAGATGTTGTATTAATGCGCTCCCGGGGGAATTTCTTCTGGTGCTCTAATAACGAGAGACACAGGATGATGGGGAGGCTTATAATGGCACATTTGTATGCAATGCACGTTGTCTGACGGCCGTTCCCACGATATGAATATAGTAGGATGAAAGCGAGAGTTTTGATTTCCGCATACTGGTGGGTTATCGCTGTTTCTTCAAAAATCACGGGGAAAAAACAGTGACGTTTTTTCCCCCTGTTTCGCCATGATTTTTGTAGATCCTAACCAACTCGGTCGCTTTTCTCTGTCGTTTGGTTGTCTAGTTAGGCTTGTAAATAATAAAGAAAATAAAACGTTAGCCAGTTACAGTTACAAGTGACTTGTAAAGTTATACTATACCAAAGCCTGCTTTACGGTGGCCTTAGCACTCTCCTATACATAATGAACAATCTACTAACACTGTCGATGGACAACGGCGTCGTGATCAGCTGTTTCCTTGGCGTGTGCGTATGACTTGGTTGGATGGGGGGGAGGAGTGAGCAAACAGCCCGAGGAGGAAGAGACGACCTTGGTTAGTAGTTACCTGCACCCGCAGGAGCAACCTCCTCTCCGTTCCCACGGCCCCCTCGCAAGATGGCAGCTGCAGAGACGGCGCTTCCTCAAACAAATCCCCTGCCCTAGCACGTGCATTCAGCGGGGATGGCAGTAGCCGACTCTGTCACTCTCTGTCTTGCAGGAAAATGCGCTATCTCCTGCAAGTATATGTATCCGACGGAACGGCTGGTGCCGTGAAACGCAGTCAAGAGAAGGTTTCGTTCGAACGAGGCTTTATTCAGTCTTGGGCAGATAGTTACTTTTAGTTACTTTTTGCAGTAACTAGTTACTTTTCTACAAAAGTAACAAAAATAACAAAGACGGTTAAGAGCATCAGCTGTTTACTATATACATTAAAAACAAGACTTTCGTGCAGTAGGCTGTGCAACCTGAAGAAGTGCAGCCTACTGCACGAAAGTCTTGTTTTTAATGTAAATAGTAAACAGCTGATGCTCTTAACCGTCTTTGTTATTTTTGATTCTGCATCGCCGGAAACTTGCACATTGTTTTTTCTTCACGTTCTACAAAAGTAACTTACAAACAACTTTATTCCGAGAATGTAACTTATAAATTTTACTAGTTAACGTTTTTGGTTAAAGTAACTGTAAAATGTAACTGCAACTAAGTTACTCCCGCATTCCAATATTTTCCACGCGCCAGTTCTCTGGCTAAATTTTTGTCATCTCATACGCAGCCCAAGATGGCCCTTTCTAGACTAACCCGCATGGCTTTACACTAGAAAATCCTCTTACCATAACACGGTATAATTAAGTGTGAGCAGTACAATCGCAAAGGTAAATTTCTTTAGAACATGATGGGAATTGATGTTCTGAGGCTGGAACACATAGAAAGGATAAATACGTACAAAGCCTCATAAATTTCGGGGGGGGGGGGGGTCCTTTTTTCGTTTCCGTTTTTCTTTTTTCGTTTTTCATAAATTTCGTTCCTTTTCATCATAAATTTCTTTAGTTACACTTATTCGACCTTTTTTTTTTTTAAATGTCTCTGCAAAGTAACCTCGTTACTTCAATGCGGTAACTGCATGGAGCTGTTACTATTTACACTTCGAAAAGAGTAACTATAACTGTAACCCAGTGACTATTTTTGCGGGTAATTGTAACTGTAGCTTATATAGTTACTTTCTTTGCAGTAACTTTCCCGTGACTGGCTTTATTATCCGCGAGACAACACCACCGCCATTTTTAAGGGCATATATGGCCGGAGTGTCGATTAGGTTCGCCCGCATCAAGGTTCTCTCGGCACCACGGGACACCAGGCATTTGATGTCCCTGGCGGCGGATGACGTACCCGAGCAACCTTTACCCTGCCACCACGTTGCTGCGTTCGAACCCACAACCTTGACTAAAGTCCAAAGTCCTGTACGCATATATGACCCTTATGAACCTTTATGAGTCGTATGCGATTTCATATGAAACCTGTTTGAAGCCAAGTAGGACCCTTATGACTTTAAATGGGACTCATATGATTTCAAATGGGACCCATATGAACCCACATGTGATTTTTCAATAGGGATAGGATCGAATGCCGCCACGTCGTTCGAAGATTTCACTGGGTTTTTCGACGATAGATTTTGCTGAGGGACGTCGGCATAATTATCGTCGAAGTCGGCCCCGAAGGCATACTAACTCCCTTCTGTCCTGCTCTTTCGTCCATGCTGTCCTCCTCTTCAGCTGTGCACACGTCTGAACACCGCTCACAGAAACGGTTGCGTCCCGGTGCTAAAACGAAATGAAAAAGAAAACGAAACAAAAAAAAAATAGATCGGTACTTCGGACGAAGGATATGAGAATAAACATGACGTCACCAGGTAGCATGACGTATATCAGAGAGTTGGTACGATAATGGACGCCTTGGGCGATGTGTTATCAACGACGAATTACTTACATAAATGTATAAATATAAACACTGCGAGGACATAACTTTTATACAAAATGAAGAGAATGCCTCTCGGCCACGAGCATATAAACGTATAAGAGGCGCAAATCAGAAACACAAAAATTAAACGAGGCTCGATCGCTGGACGAAGCAAAAAAAATTTCGTGTAGAGATAAAAAAAAAAGAATTATTAAGCGTCTGCACTTGTTCCGGGTACGGACGGGGGGCTATCGTCTAATTAAGCCAGACCATGGGAAAGTGCGACAGAACTGGATCCGAGACACTTTGACTGGTTTCTCGTGATAAAACATACTCTGAAGACGCCGTTGCGACGGCGAGCCGGATGCAGAGACGGACGCCATACTAGAAACATGCACGTGTTCGAACTTAGATTAGGGGTGAGGAAACATGCGGAGAGAAAGTCGCCCATAGAAATGACGCCTGATAAAAAAAAGGGGTTCAAGTTGTCAATTTCATTGGCGTCGCGACTTTTTTTGGTTCCTTTCTTCGCACAAAAAGGGGATGAGAAAAGTGCCTATAGGACGTGATGGAACTAGGGATTTTTTTTTGATTTTTTTTAAAGGATGAGTGCTGGCGCAGTCTGGTGGGGTGAGGTGAGGTGGGTGTAAGATGGAAGAATCCCGGAAGTTCGCGTTAGGTTGGGTGATAAAACGAGAGTTCGGGGAATTTAAAATAGAATTCTTCCGATTCATTTTTCACCGTTTCCGTTTTTTTTAAATATTGTTTTCAGATATATTTTTTTAGTAGACCATTGCATTGGAGAAATTTATGCGACATAATAAATTACCAGGCAGATGTGCGTTAGTTAAAGATGGCGAGCTCATACGTAAATTCTGCGACAAATGTTTTCCTGACTGTTATGCCCTTTAGACAGTACTTTGGAAGGGGGGGGGGGGGAGGCCATCGCGGTCAACGGTCATCCTGCCCCGGGTGGAAGTTGGCTTCAGGTCAGGTCGGCTCTCCGGACCATACGGGCGAAAAGGAAATGGAAGAGGAACGGCAGTGCTGGCTTCAGACTGGAAGTTGCAAATACGGCTTACATCATGAAACATTAAAAAAGAAAAGAAAAAAAAAAGAAACGAAGTACAAGCAATGTGAGACATAATTGCGCGGCATTTACGGAGTTTAAAATTTATTTTTAAAAATGCGGTGAAGAACTGTTTTACTTTTATGTCGACGGCATCCAAATTTTGATACGATTTAGAGATTAGAAAAGTCGGCAGCTTTTTACGCCACGAGAATTCGTGAATTATTGTAATTATTTTACATAAGGGGTCAGACACTGAGTATAACATGTTTTATAGCCAGGGGCAACCCAGGTAGTGCAGGTGAACTTCGAAACTTTTTAATATCTTCTGACATGAACTTAGGTTAGGTTTAAAGTCTTTGTTGACACTGACATTTTGATACTATTACATTCCAACACCAGCAATGTGAAAACATCACTATCCAGTGTCCGTTGAATAACAATTATTGCCTTCTTTGCTCCATTAAGGCTGTATCATGCTGTTTATGGGCTATAAATGAAATGAAAATATTTGATAATTCGGTTTTTGCGCCACTTCGCACACAACCGCAAATTTGCGCGACGTCACGATATTTCAAACAGAGCCTGTTCTTAGCAAAACATGCCTCTGTGGGAAATATGGGCGTCACTTTATCCGGGGCTCTCGCTTTAAATCACAGGAACCGAGGCAGGCACTGCAGTCCTTAGCTGGAACGCGACCGTAACTGGCCACCCTTGATGCTTCATGATTACACTGTACGCGCCGTTCCCACACAGCATGGACCCTTCGAAGACACAGTTCTCCTCGTTATGGCCTCGTCATTATTTACAACACTGCAAAAAAAGGGAGAGGGGGAAAGAGCACATGGCCATTACGTGTCGACGCTTTTTTCTTTTCGAAGCTGCAAGGATATGGTCGTCTTTTGAGCCGTTCGGAGAAGTCGTTAGCACCTGATCAGCAGACAACGATCATTTTATTTATTGTTATAGCGTTAGGAGTATAGTCCTTTAAAAGTGATTGTTGGGGAGCGGTTACTACAATGATAAGCTATGGGTAGTCTTCAAAACTAGTTACTAACAGTAGTTCGGTTACTAAGAGTAATAAGAAAGAGTCGCACCAAGTATAGCGTTGCGGTGCAACGCAGCACAGAGCCGTTCTGCGATGGAAGGGGCGAGAGGGGCATCCGCCCCGGGCGCCTTCGTACTTTTACCAGTCCCCTTTTTAAGATAGTGATCTCTATATTCAATATCATTTTCGGCAACATTTGGTAGAGCACAAAAATTCAAGTAGTAAATACGTCGTTTATTGCCTAACGATATATTATACAACAATAAGAAGAAATCACGATCAAGCAAGCATAAATTTTTTTATTGATGCAATAAAATTCTTGCACGAGCTTACGCTTGCAACTGATTTGAACTATAGGTTGGTGAGGACAGTTTAATTGCCGATGGCGATCGCGCATGGGACGACTTCGTAGGAAACAGCCGATATTTAGTATTTACCTTCAGCGTGTGAGGGGAAAAAAAAAAAAAAAAAAACTGGAAAAACACCGAGACAACACAGCCTGTGCTGGACTTCGAACACGGATTACCTTCCATTCAGGTTATAGAAGTTGCCCAAACTGATTATAATAATAAATATAATTACAATTATTGTTCAGCAACGAGCAGAAATTACTTTGAACAAACACGCAAAGAAGTCACAGGCAACTGAACGACAACGATAGTTCACCCTTCTGTCGGTAGATGGCAGCGCATGTGCACTCGTTGACCGCGGCCTACTTCACGTGCTCGCTCTTCGAAAGCTTTTTGCTTCTGAGCGTTTTGCCTGCGGGGGATCTGAGCAACAACAACAACAACATGAATGACGATGGAATGAGGTGATTCACCGCAACAATTGCGGTACTATACCTCAGTGCACGTGCATGTACAGAGCAAATTCTGCTAGTCTCAAAGAAAGGTATGTGATGGACACGAAATGCCAATGGACAAAAATGCAGCACGTATTTTCTCCCCATCTGTCATTTGCATCAGCTGAGGTGTATTTGTGTAGCCTCGAAATACAGAATTATACTAGTTGCGAAGCACGCCTTCGTGTCTCAAAACCTTACGTAAAAATCTTAAGTATTTTACAAATTGAAGCGTATACGAAGAGGGGAGTCAAGTCCTGTGGATCACATAAACAAAATACAGAAGCCGACACTGAAGATTTTTGTTTAAGTTTAATTTGTACAAGCTTTCGCGTGGAGGTCCACGCTTCCTCAGGTAGGTACCTGAGGTAGGTACTAGGTACCAGGTAGGTACCTGAGGAAGCGTGGACCTCCACGCGAAAGCTTGTACAAATTAAACTTAAACAAAAATCTTCAGTGTCGGCTTCTGTATTTTACAAATTAGTATACAGCACAGAGAAGGTTTCGTCAAGTCGGCTCCACCGCATCACACTAAAGTTGTGCGGCGAAGCTGTTTGCGAACACGTCTTACACAAACCAGATATTAATTTAACGCGCAGTACACGCTATGATATATGTGCACTATATGTCTCGCACGGCATGCTAAACGGCACTACAAGCTCACGTTGTCGCTCAACGGCTAAAATGTTGTCTTCTTTACTTATGTATTATTATTTTTAAGGATAAATATTTGGTGTGTGTCAATATACCAGTGTACAGGAAATCCAACCTAGCTTGTCAGCGTATTGCAAAGGCAGTGAGATTTCAGTTTGTTGTGGCGTTTTCTCGGCATCTCTTTATCGCGGCAGCTACTTCTTCCTCACACTTTCTGACCTTAATCCATCAACGTTAGATTGGCAAGGGCCATAATCAAGTACGCTCGCTAATTATGACTGATGAGGATGTTGAATATGTGCATACTTATTAATGAAACGGATAGTGACACAGTACATAAAGATGGAGATACAGTGCGGTATGGACGAGGCAGAGCAGCGCAGTACTCTGTACTAAATTGTACTCTGCGCGGCGAGCGTTATGCATTTTACAAGCAATGCCGCAAAGACGACATTGGTTATGAAAGGTGCAAAAAATAACAAAAAAAAAATGCAGGGACAGAAACAGAGAGATAAAAGATAGTTGCAACATCATCTGCAAGCATACCGTTTAATGCATCTGCAAAAGCCCCATCTTGTTCTGTTCAGAACGTTGTTTATTACTCAAGTTATCTTATTGCGTTTACGAAAACGTATTACTTCCTAGTACTCATTCGGAGACACATATAGGACTTAAGTGCTTCAAAATACAGACACATCTTTCTGGGGCGTGCGAAGAAAAAGCAGTCCTCAAACAGCTGCTTCGGTCGGTGCATCATCCCTGCACTGCCTGCTACGACACCTGGCAGGAGGTGACCGGGAGGAGGGGGTCGCCAGCTCAAAGGCACCGAAGTGTGGGAAAATGACCCCCTCTCCTCAAGACGCCTTGCATCCCCCCGCTTACACACATTTCCCCCCAACACTGAAAAATCCCTACATATACTACTACCTCTACGAACGCAGAACACAGTGAAGTTTTAAAGCTGTACTGCATGTCAAATTGCGATGGTCTTTAAGTTTTAGATCTTCGCCGGCCCACCGTATAAGGTTGGATCGTGTATATACGGAGTGGAGATTTGTTTCTTCGCGTGACATATATTCTGTACAGGTTTGAATTTTGGCGAGCGGGATCTTCCAGCATTGCCCGTTACAGTTTTATTGATTGCATTATTTATGGAACGACCGCGCATGTGCCCGACGTGGAGATTTATGAGCTACGGGCGCCACGAAATATATACTGTGTCAGCTGTACTGTGCACACATTGTCAACTGTACTGACTGTACAACACAAAACGCTCGAATTTGACCTACATGATCTATGACCCTTTTTAACAAGCTCGACGCGCAAGACAAAAAGAGCGAGCATAAAGGCAGAACACGAAAAACTGGCAGTGACGATTTTTATGAGCAGACGATGCACCTATACGTGGCACACCGAGGCAAAAATGATGTCCTCGCGACTCGAAAGATATAGCATTCGGGCGGAATGTCTCTTCTGTTGTTCACATCGCTTTGTCAATTGTGTCTTCTTGTACAAACACACTGGTTCGCACTCCGTCTTCATAACTCCCCTGATTTTTACTACGCTTAATTAATATCCATGCACCTTCTCGTTCGTTTAGATCTCATCCCATCTTTCATGTCGACCGCATATACGAGCTAAGTCAGATTAATCGTCCACTAACGTGCTGGAATACGCTGTTCGAGAATCATGATGTTGACATATTCGCTGATTTTTCTAACGTTACTAATGCCATCGAGTCAATTTTTAATGTACAGTTGACGTATATGCTTCCATTTAGTTGTTTGGTTTTCCAACGACTGACTTTAACATTTGCTGTTAGTATTTGATGTGAAGCTTCTATATATTTATGTGTATTTATGTTTATTTTTGTGTTTTTGTATTTACTTACGTTCGGTGCACCATTTCCGAAACCTTCGGGTTGTTTATGGGCACCTGACCAAAACTAAATTTATTATTATTATTATTATTATATCGTCCACTTGACGGAGTATCGACAAGCTCTGATCATACACCATTTAGGGAAAGAATAAGAAAGGTTCCCAACACAGAGGAGAACGCTTGTTAATAAAACAAAAATAAATTTGAAAGACCGATTGTGACTTAAACAGTCAACATTTTCAAAGTCGTCAAATAATTTTCAATTTGATCCAGTTCTCTCTCGAATTGCGCGAATTGAAAGACAGTTGACCCCTGAACGATCTAGGTAGCACCTGGCAAGCTTCCATGTGCCTGCGGGTACAGTTATAGTCACACAACATCATTTTATCGTCGCGCTTAATAAATATATATGCCGAGTTCTTTTGAAAGAGCCGGTGACTTCCTGACGGCTCAAGGAAACGTCGAATGTCGACGAAATGTCTCGAAACGTCGAAACGTAGCAGTAGGAGACAGCTGCTCATAGCTCTCTTTAATTCAAATAATAATAATTCGGAACAGCAATACCCTCTTTCATCAGATCACCTTACTTTACATAAAAGGATCAGCGACATAAGGGAAAAAAATTACGTGACTGGTAAAAATTACCGGCAGTAATTTTTATAGCGCAGAAGAGATGCTGTACTTCATCTTCTGAAACCCTCTATACAGAACGACTTCCGTTTTTCATATGCCGGCCGCTCGACATTTTCATGAACCGGAAGAACCCAGTAGAACGTTACTTAATAACTGCTCTCAGACTGACGGGGACGTGTTCCTGGATATTATTTCCATTTATGTGACAGTTACAACACGTTCTAAGAATTACTCCTGTGTGAGCATTGTTATCTGTAACGCGCAACAAAGCAGCCCCCATTAAAGTGCACAACTATCCGGATGTCATTTCAAGGACAATGCGTATGGTTGCGAGCCCGTCCACGGAGTTCAAGTGTTACAAATGTTCTTTTCAGCGAACGTTTAAAACTGCTATTGCGGTTAATTGCTCCACATAAACCTCCCAAGCTAAGCTGCTTGAAAATTATACGGCCGTGACGGGTTGCCCTGCTTTGTTTGAAAGCACATCTCTTCGAACGCAGAAGACCTTAGAAATAACCCTGATTCTTAAACCGTGCTATCTGAATAACAGCGTTGTGCAACGCAACGCCGTTCCGAAATGTAATCCTACACTGCACACGGGTGTTCAAATATTAAAGGCAACAGTTCGCAATCTACAATGTCGTTAATTACATCATCCGCGTCATCGCTAACATTCCTACCTTCTTTGGAAGACGCACGAACAGAAGCAGACGACAGAAGCAGACGACACAATCTCTCAAGAACAGAAGCCCGTAAAACCGAAACCGAAACACAAAAATATCGGCAGACGACTAAACTGGCAAAAGATTTCCCACGATTTAGAACGGCGATTCGTCTCCAGTCGAGATAGCAGAAGAAGGGAACGCGCGAGATATACATCAAAAAACGAAGCAGACGACCTCTTGGCTCCTTCACTTCAGTGGCAAACGAAACGACCTGTCACAAGAAGAGCATGCGACAAAGGAGGGTTCTCCACTAACAAGCGCAAGCCGTCGGGGCTCCCTTTAGGTGAAGGAAAAAGAAAACATCTTTCTCCATCCTAACTTAACGTTCTCATTGGTCCGTGTTATTACAGTGTATTGCATTGCGTGAATGCGTCGCATACGGTATGAGTTGTTGTCAAGAGCACCTATGCAAAGCAGTTGTGCTTTGCTGATTGGTTACTTGCAGGCTGTCTATAGGTAGGGAAGGGATGTTGTGTGAGCCTATGAGACAGTTTGTCTTTTGCCTTTCTTTATGAAGGGAGGTAAAAAAATGGGGCGCCATTCGAAAGGTCTTGCACCCTATTGAGCCGTTATCAGGGTGGAGTGTCTGATAATCTCTGGGGCGCGGCATAGAGTCGCCACGGACGCAGGCGCCCAGTTAATTCGGAGCACGTTTTCTTTATTTCGAACTCCACGCTGTCATCAACAGGTTGTATGCAATTTGCCTTCGCAATTTTTTTCTGCGGTGTGCGTTATCGAATACGCACATTTTAGTGTATTAATGTTCGCTACATATATCGGTCGCACTTACCTCGGGCTTCTTTGACGCTTGTTTTTAATGTTGTGTGCTAGGGATATATAGGAGGTGAGGTCTCGACGAGGTTTAAACGGCGCCAGGGCGATAATGCTAGTTAAATAAAGCCATAAAGCTGTAAGTCTCCGTGTGGCTCCACGTATCATCGAAAGACAGGCGCCTCACTTCTTTCCTGTGATGTGTGACGACGACCAAGGTTAGGGGTGTAAGATCAAGATCTGGATCAAGGTCGGAAAGTGTGAGGAAGAAGAAGAAGGTGGATATTGGTAACTGAAGCAAGCATCAGCACGAGAAGTTATTCTCTTTATAACATTGATGTGTAGGATTCCCGCGAATGGTAACCTGTAAATGTAATTATTAGTCTGTAATTTTTTTTACAGTGAAAATGTGTACAATTGTCGAGACAAACGAAAGTAATTTCAAATGCGAATAAAAATTGACAAGTGATTGTGGACAACACAAGTACACCCTGATTCCCCAATCACAATCTTTCAGCTGACGAATGGGCTTTCAGACGAAGGCATTTAGAATTTGTTAACGCTGTACGGAGCAGTTATATATGCATTTTTGGGTCTGATTTTACTGCGTAAGCATGTGCACACGCACGCAGACTTGTACGCGTTACTCGGAAAAAGTAATTAATTACAATTGCTGAATTACAATTACAAGTAACGCGTTACATTTTTAATCGGTAACGCATTACATTTTTGATGAAGTAATTTGTAACGGTAAAGAATTACTTCATCAAATGTAATACGTTACCGATTTAAAATGTAGCGCGTTACTTTTTCCGTTACTTTTAAATTGTGGGCCATAGCAAAAGCCAACAAGCCTGCAGTGAATGCAACTATGCAGCTCTTGTTGCAAATTCTAAAATGAGACACCAACATATATGGTAAGGGAAATTCACAAATACATTTGAAAGCAACATACAAAACACATACACGCGTTTATTACAGATTTGTTTGCTGAAAAGGGTTGTCATTGTTGAAAGAAGGTTAAAAAAGTAATCGATTACTCAGTACTTGATTACCGAAAATTGTAATCAGATTTCTTGGAAAATTACTTGCTCACAAAATTATTTGATTACGTTAAAAATTAATGAAAAAGTAATTGATTACTAGTAACGCGTTACGTACAACTCTACACGCACGTAACACGGCAGACCCCCAGGAAGACCTCGTCGAGAAGATCACAAACGCACTTATAAAAGAGAAGTGCCACAAAGCTGACTTCGTAATAACTCTTTTAAGCCAGCGCAACGCAGACATGAAAAAAAAAAAAAAAAAGAGAACAGACATAGAAAGCAAAAAGTGGGGGAAAAAAAATAAGCTGTTGTTTCCCTATGTTTCACACGAACTTCTCATTCTCTTTCGCAGTAATACCACGACGGGGTTGTTGTTCAGATTTTTTTCCCTTCTTTCTTTGCCTTTTTGGTGCAAAACAGCAACATGCTGACGAGCGACTGTTTCGGAGGAGGGGGCTGCGCTTTGAGTACTTTCCCTCGAGTAGGAGTTCTCCATTTTCTTTTTTCTTTTTCAAACGCCAGGTGGCGAGTGTGGCCTTGAAGATGCTTTTTTTTCTTTTTCTGCTTCTTTACTGACGAATGGCTCGAGTTTCGGTAGTAGGTGTGGGAAACAAACGGCTGCTCACTTACTGATTCCTTCTTTCTTTTTTCAGTAGCAGACGACGGTGGAGCAGACGACATCGCACCGGAAGTCGTTCGCGTTCATGTAGGTGGGACGACACGTATAGTTGATGGCATTTTCGTCAGCACGAAATTCACGTCGATAAAAATGCCGTGAAAGTTTTGACATATTCGAAGCGGGATGAATGCTACCGTTCAATTTTTGCTTTGTAATCCTCATAAGTCACGTGTACATCGCCTTCAATTCTGTTAACGACGAAATTAATCTCGAATGCAGGAAACTTTAGCTTTAAGCGCACATATTTTGGCACTGTGTTCGTACAAAACCGTGTTTTACTTGCGAAATCTATAAGCAAGATAAAACATAGAATGAAACATATAAAAAAAATATTTATGTAAACAGTGGGCATCGTGGAGTTACGGCTGTTTCACAATCTTGAATTGAACTCTTACCAATATAAGTCCTTCGAAAATATAAGCGGTACATGTCATTTGAACTGTTTCAGTCTGTAATAATACTTACCTGTTCGAATTTAGCCTGTACGGTTTGTGTGGAATAGCGTTCGGGATGCCATACATATATCAGGGTAGGTTATGGACGAGTCCCACCGTAGTCCAGCATGGTTACTGTATCTTCCGCACGCCATTCCGATTCACTTCAATGAGTGTATGTGATTTTATGCAGCAAGTTCCACTTTGTAGGGACTAGCCCTTTCATCCCCTCCTCATTTAATCATTCAACGATTGTACATACAAAAAAATTATATATGGTCACATCGTTAGTTAGATGATGCTAACACTGAAAGGTGGTGGTTTCTAACAATACCACCCGGTTGTGCAGTCTGAGGTTTTTCATGTGTTTCCCGGCAGACTTTGCAGACAGAAAGTCGGCGCACCTTCCCTCGAAGCCGGCCCAGGACGCAATCCCCCCTCCATCCCTCTCACTCCGTCCTGCTGTCCTCTCTCCATCTGTGCGCGTATGTACGTCGCTCATATAGGTCCCGTTTCACCAACGCCGATTACCATTTGAACCGAGATCAACGATAACTTAACTTGAATTTAACACTTAACTCTGCTTCTCTAAAAGGATTTATTGTCACTGAAACATTCATGGCGTCATCAACAATCGTTTGTAAAAAAATGATTGAGTGTTTCCAAGTTTTAGCAACCCTTGATCTTGGTTCAGAGTTAACCAGCGTTGGTGAAACCGGGCCATAGCCACATCTGCTTCGCGGTGTCCGCAAGGAACAAAAAAAAAACAGAAAATGCCACGAAATTATGCAACTTCTGGAGGAAATCCGGCATTAATGAGGCTACAAAAAAGAAAGAAAAAAAAAGAGGTTTCCAAAGATCCATGACTTCCAACCGTTATAGTTCTGGACGATTTTTACGACGAAGCGGCCAAGCGTTGTTACCCTCGCGTGCCGCGCTACAGAGTGCTTCTTTTTGCCGTAAGGAGTCCCGGGACCTTTTTTCTTGCACCGGAAGTCGTGAGACAGGGAAGGAAAGGCGTGCTCGAGGTTCCCACGCGGGTTGAGTTCGAGACCCGTGGCGACAGGTGGCGTTCGTGGGGCAACACCGCCCGCCCGCCAGCACGGGGGACGAACGAGGGGTCACGAAAAACAAGGAAAGGGAGAGAGGGAAGACGGGGATAGCGGTTCCCTACAGTGTCGTAGTTCAAGTGTTGAGAGTTCACGTACCTGTGGCGATGGGCTTTTTGTGGGAGCGAATGACAGCGGCGATAAAAGGAAAGGTTATTTATGGTGATGGGGTGAGTGCTTCGGTTGAAGCGAGAGATAAAATTTGTGAAAAAAAGAAAAAAGATTCTGAGGAAAACGAACAATTACGTTTGACGTAGAGCAAAGAGTGTTTACTCTCGTTGACAGGGTATTTATTGTGCTTTGATTTTCTTTATAGGGAGAATAATACGTGCGTGATAATATATATAATAAGAACATAGTAATTAGAGTTTTTACGTCGCGAGGCAGCTATGATCATGGTATATACCACCTACGCTATACGCTGGTCGACTTCTCCATAGGAAACGTGGGGGGGGGGATATATGTTTATAAGAAGAAAAAAAAAAGGAGAGAAGGGTTAGCCTGCGGTACGGCGGCTCGCTGTTCCCAGTAAAAAAAAAAACAGAAAAAAAATAAAAATAAAAGCACGGATTTGATGGTCACAGTTTACAGTAGCAGGGTGACCATGACTGGAAGTGAGCTCGAATAAACGATGCAAGTTTCTCTCCTTTTCGTGTCTTTCTCGCAATATCTCGCGGCGCGCGGGGAGCGACACAGGTTCACTTTGGGACGAGTTTTGGGTTCCCACGCTATTTTCGAATAATAGCGTAAGCTTCCGAGAACCCAGATATAGACAGGGTTCTGGACATTAGTGCACAGTGTGCCGTAGACTTTTTAATAATAATAATAATAATAATAATAATAATAATAGAGCCGTATAAATTTCGTTTTCACAGGTAGGTTATACGGCTATAGGCGCGGACATCCTGTAGGACAGCGTATGCAATTACTGGACGACTAATTAGCTATAACTCATTAATTAACTTATTAATTAGATGTTTTCTGGGAAATGCGACATAGGAGAACTGGAGCCAGTCATTATTCCAATCCACCGTCCGTATTTAACAACCCGAAAAGCGAACGCACCTTGAGACATAAATTCCCGAATTTTGCTATGCAAATGAGCAGAAACCAGAACTCCTTCGTGCATGCCACGTTCATGCCACTATGGCATCTGAATTCTTCAACATCTCTAAGATTATTATGTTGAAAGATGAAAGTCACTGAAAAGGTTAGCCAGCTGTAGGGATCGAACCCACATTTTCTGGATTGCCGGTCCAGGGCTCTACCAATTGTATTGTATACGCATACAGTTATGGGGTACAATTACTACATATATAGGCACGTGCTTTTTGTTTCTATTTTGAGGACTCCGTTACTCGGAAACGTTCACCCTTCCGGTATAAACCGAAAAAGCCCTTCGGCGTGAAACTAAACGCCCGTGCGAACCTCCGAGAGCTTTTGCAGAGCGCGAAAACGTGGCATCTGTATAAACGTGCACCTCGCCCGTAAGCTACACTTCCCACCGACTTTTCGAGCCCGACACATTTTCGCAATAGTGAAAAAGAAAGTAAAATATACCGTACAAAAAAAAAAAAGAAGAAAAAAGAAAGGAAGAACTGCACCAGACGCGAGCTAAGTCGGAATCCTAACCTTGCTTGATTTTTCCTCGCGCGCCGGAAGTTCGTCGGGTGCTCGAACAATCTGACCCCACTTCCGGCGTGAACCCCCCTCCCCCCTTTCACCCTCCACCTCCTCCTCCTCCTCCTGGTCTCAGACCCTCAATGAAGTTCTCTGTGTTGTATATACACAAGCACAAGGCGGTTCTACACTACTACGGTCCCCGTATATATATATACATGAATGAAAGATCAAATACGCGGTGTGAGAACTGGGTCCGAGGTTCGGAGGCTTTGCCGTCGAGTTTCGATTAAAAAGAAGAAGAAGAAGAATAAAAATGTGAAGCGGGATCGTTACTGCGAAAAGAGGAGGCAAAAAAAAAAAGAAAAAAAAAGTAAAGCGTATTGGCGCGGTTACGGAGCTCCCAAGTTCGCGGGTTGGCTCTTGGCTCGATGAGAGATTTGGAACTGGGAGAGGAAATGAGGTCCGATTTGGTGTCGGTATTTTGTAGTGCGTGTTTGCTGAGAAAGAAAGTTGCGAAAGGAAACGTTTGCTCCGTTTGTGTTGAGGCTTGGGAAAGCACGGAGAGAATTTTGAGGTTAAGAAGAAAGAAAAAGAAAAAAAGAATGTCGAAGGATGCAAGAAAACGTGATATTGAATGCGGTGGGAATGAGGTATTTCAAGTACTTTGTGTGTAGCAAGCAAAATGTGATACGAATGGCCGTTCACACGTTTTCATTTCCCAATGTACGTGTCTGTCTGCATATTGTGGTAGTTTAATTGTTGATTGGTGACAATTTCATCTTGATAATGGCGTTTCCCCGGTGACTTAATCAGGGTGAGTCAAGGAGGTGAGAATGATCAACCTCAGTGATCGTTACCTAGAGGGTAAACCGTGAAATAAACCATCGGAAGTACCACACTGAAGACACGAAATTGCTTAAACTGAAAAAAAATCGCAATCTAATCATTCGGCTAGCATATTTGGTATCACGCACCAGAACCGTAAGCAGTACCAATTTGAGTAAGTCCAATTTTCGCTTTGTTTCCCGGATGTTCATCTGTGCCGTAACTGCCTTTCGACATTTCTTCTCTTTTCTTTATTTGTCAGAGTCCATAGCATTTTCCTACGTTAACTGATGCCAGACGATAGTTAACAGATAGATAAGCCAATTCAACGGGTGGCTGACCACCTTTCGTGCACCGCGTCATCTGCACGTAGCAGACGACGCGCAGAAGCAGACGATGCGGTGGAGCAGACGAGGTGATCATCTCGGACCTGACGAAACAGAAAGGCGAAGATTGAGAAAAGCAGGTGCGGCGTAAATAGACGTTGCGTAAATTGCCCGTGACCTTGGCGCCGAGGACAGTCCGTAAACTTTGCTTTTGCTCCCATGACGACACCTTTTGTGTGTTACATCGTTGTCTCGCCCATGTGTTAAAAAGGAAACCGGAACGTTAAGTGTAGAAAATTGCAAAAGACAGGAAAACCACAAGGAGCACAGCCCTTTCTTTCCTTGCTGGTTGCGCGTTGTCGCAGACGACATTTAACAGACGGCTCTCTGTCTGCGGACGATGCTTTCAATGAACGTGCGGTTTTCCTTATATACGCTTCCGTTTCGGTTACGTTTCTGCAGCGTGTTTCACGTAACGTGTTAAAAAGTCGTGTGAAAAAATGAACTTCTCTGGAGATTATGGGGTTAATGCTATACCTATATCACGGGGGAGCTTTTGCGGAGCACTCTTATCACGCCCTTATCAATTTTATGCCGCGAGAAATTGCATTTTCTGAATTGAACTCCGAAAATCGGGATTGTGCCCTTGTCAAGCGGATGATTTGCTGCTTTTAGGCAATTCCCGACACTGTAATTTGAAATTGACGTGATAAAATTAATTGATTGATTGAAATTTGCGAATTCAACCTCACGTTTTTGTGCCAGGAACTGAAAACGCCATGTCGGATTTACCCATTCCATTGCAGAATGCGTTCCCTACTAGAACAGTAATAGTTTTCTTTCTTTTTTTTTTTTTTTTTTTTGTGATGTTCTAAACCGATTAATTGCAGGCCGAGAAATTCTGCGAGTATTTTCCGTTTCGCCTTTTCTACAACGTGCACATCAAGCCAGTTTCAGCATGACACACAAATGTAATGCAGTTCGCTAACACAGGGTTCGTTTACCAGCAGGGAAACAATACAACTTGGAACTGGTAGTAAGGACAGAAAGCAGACTAACTGGTGCATGATTAGGAAGGCGAAAAAAAAAACCGAGAGACACGGACAAATGGACAGGGAGAACTTTGTTGTGGTTGAGTCTATTTGTCCGTGTCTCTCGGTTTTTTCCACCTTCCTAACTGCAATATGGCTCCATTTTCGTGCGAAAGCCTTTTCTGTTCGAAATTTTCAGTCTGTTTTCCCCCCGAAAAAAAAAAAAAAAAGTATTACAGACACATTGCTGTGCACGCTGCATCGAGTTACGATGTGGAGAGAGTGTCATGCGGCTTATCGCCCCGGTTATTATTCAAAATCCGCGATATATTGTAACGTTGCCAACCGATATTAAGTCCCATATATTTCACGCAAACGTTTTTCTCGGTCGTGTTTTTAACGGAGCCAAAACGGGCCCATTGGAACCTACGGAGATCGATTGCCTTCAGGTTCTATTAACTACACTCTTAAAAATGAACTTCACCGCATAGCACGCTCCTAGCCAACCATAATCTCGAATGATATCCTTATCTGCCCTGATTTGTTGAAAACGGGAGGCGTACGCCATTTTTGTGACACTTATGCTGTTCATAATTGTCACAAAAAAGGCATACGCCTCCCGTTTTCAACAAATCAGGACAGATAACGATATCATTCGAGATGATGGTTGACTAGGAGTGTGCTATGTGGTGAAGTTCATTTTTAAGAGTGTAGTGTTAGTAGACTGCTACCGTTAGCCCGGTATACACTCTTAGAAATGAACTTCACCGCATAGCACGCTCCTAGCCAACCATCATCTCGAATGATATCATTATCTGCTCTGATTTGTTGAAAACGGGAGGCGTACGCCATTTTTGTGACAATTATGAACAGCATAAGTGTCACAAAAAAGGCGTACGCCTACCGTTTTGAACAAATCAGGGCTCATAGCGATATCATTCGAGATGATGGTTGGCTAGGAGCGTGCTCTGCGGTGAAGTTCATTTTTAAGAGTGTAGGCTACCCGCGTCTACCGCATCCTATAGATAAGATTCTGAATCACGCGCGCTGTCATTGGTTCCGGTAGGTACGGTATAACGTCATCGTGAGGTGATCGCACCTACCGCACCCAATGAGAGCGTGCGTGACTCAGAATCGCGTTCGTTGATTGGCTGCGATAGGTACAGCGCACTTCGAAAACCACCTTATCAACGGTCCACTAACACCCTCTACAGTAGATCAGAAGGTGTTTACGATAACAGTTTCGAAAACATGATAAGCCAATGGCCTGGTTCCTTGAAATGGCTGTCATCACGTTGATTTTGATAACGTTCTTTATCGTAGAGTGCTTCGTCCATCTATATCGTAGAGATATAGATGGACGTCTGTACAGTTCCCCTTGAAGTCGGCCCAGGACGTTCACTAATCTCCCCTCTCTCACTTGCCTCGTCCGTCTCACCCACAACAACCCTTGTCCGCCAACTCTACACTCTTAAAAATGAACTTCACCGCATAGCACGCTCCTAGCCAACCATTATCTCGAATGATATCGTTATCTGCCCTGATTTGTTGAAAACGGGGGCGTACGCCATTTCTGTGACACTTATGATGTTCATAATTGTCACAGAAAAGGCGTACGCCCCCTGTTTTCAACAAATCAGGGCAGATAACGATATCATTCGAGATAATGGTTGGCTAGGAGCGTGCTATGCGGTGAAGTTCATTTTTAAGAGTGTACCTCCGGCATCCCCGCGGTAAGCAAACACTCTATCCACAGTCGTCACATATTGGACAAACATTTTATATCGGTGTGAAGTGCGAGAGTATCAGCAGATTTATCAACACAGAGCATCGGGGCGTGTAAACAACACACACACCGGAATGCGAACAAACACTTAAAACATCGTTTTGTACAACTCAGTTTGCACAAACATCCTATACTATCCAAACAAAGTGTCAATGAAAATATGTGTGCACGCAGCCCGCCATTCAATCTGTCGAGAACAAACAAAAAAATGATTTTTTTTTTCCCGAAGTAATTATATTCGGGAAATACACCCTGACCTCCGCATTGTTTCCGGGACTGTGTACCGACATCCGACCAGGTGCTCGGACCCAGCGGAAGTGGCCAGAGCCACCTGCCGTGCGCAGTCAGCGTCACTTCCTGTAAGGCGTGATACGGTGGCACGTCTGCAAACCTACGGGAAGGGGAGCAGACGACATGAATGGTATATATACGCTGAGGGTGCATGGGTGAAACATTGCAGTGCATATATTACAGGTGTTGGTTCCCTTCTTTCCTGTAGTTTTTTTTTTTTTTTACATGAAACACGAGGCGCATTTTTCGATGAAATTGATCACTTTATTTTATAGGCTATAGAGGGCTCCCCTTCCTCGCAAATCCTTTCCCTATTTCGCTTTCTCCCAGTTTCTCAACTGCTACACTATATATATAGCTACATGCACTGTAAACTGAAAAACACCCTTATGGGTGTAAATGGCTTGTCCCATAACTCACACCACTTTTTACACCGTATGGTCTGGAACACCCTTTTTAGAGGGTGTATTCTGTGCAAAACACCCTTTGAAAGGGTGTTTTTCCTTGAAAATGACTTCTTTTGCACCCCTTAAGCACCCTTTTAGGATGGTGTAAGATTGTTAAACACCCTCTTAAAAGGGTGTATAAGGGTGCAAAAGACGGCATTTTCAGGGAAAACAACCATTTCAAAGGGTGTTTTACACAGAATACACCCTCTGAAAAGGGCGTTCCAGACCACACGGTGTAAAAAGTGGTGTGAGTTATAGGACAAGCCATTTACACCCATAAGGGTGTTTTTCAGTTTACAGTGTGGTATCATGTTCCGGTTGTATTCCATAGGACAAACATTAGACATTATGCAAAGACATTAATCGCGCGAATGAAAAAAATGGCACAGCAAAGACTCTATAACAAACTCATAAATCACCAAAAGCGTTCGCCTGGGTCGAGTGTATCTGGAGCGGAAAGACAATGTATATTCTCGACCAAGTGCACGCGTAACGTACTGATCCTGGCCGAGGGACATATACGACGTTGTCTTCACGCACACAGCAGATATAGAAAGCTTTCATTGCGTGGAAAAGTAGAAAAACAGGCTCGTTTCCTATATAGGCAGCTCAGCTGAATGCCTTTTGAACTAACAATGTCTTTTGGCTAAGACATCATTTCTGGCTTCGAAAAAGTTCACGCGTTCTCGTCAGATCCCTGACGTGTGCAGTGACGCGGAAATGCTTTTCCCTCCTGTTGTGCTTATAGTTGTATTTTAGTTTTTAGTTGTAAGATTTTTGAAAGGTATCCGAAACAGCGACCTGGCACGCGAAGGTAATGTACATTACGTCATCTCTCTCACCTCATCGTCACTTATGTACTTGTTGTCCTCACCGTCTCCCTCCTTTCTTTTTTTTTCTTTTTTTTTCATGGTTCGAGAGCTTCCGTTTTGTTATGCACTCCAAGAAAAATGAAAAGAAAAAAAAAAGGAGAGAGGGAGGCCGTAGTTATGGAGATGGGCCGCCAGGTGTCACATTGATAGCCACTTGTAGCCACTTGTAGCCACCGAAAGCCTGCGTTTGAAATCGTGTGTGGCTGAATCCACCCCGACTGTATATGTCCACATAAAGCGAGGGAGGGCCCCAGAGCGTTAGTCACCAGCTCGCGCGTGGTTCAGTGGTTAGGGTGCTGGTACCCAGAGGTACCCAGGTTCGAATCCCGGTGCCGGTTGTGCTGTCTGGGTTTTTTCCTGGGTTTTCCTCAGACGCTATCAGACATATATGTCGGCACAGTTCCCTTAGAAGTCGGCCCAGGACGCACATTCCCCCAGGGTGTCAGTTGTGACGTTGCCCGCACCTCTGTGAGGCGACAACGGCGTGCCATTTCACCACCACCACCACCACCACCAGCACTATGGCGTTCCACACCAGCTCGCGTGGCTGAGTGGTTAGCTCGCTGGCCATGCCACTTCGAGACTGGGAGGTGACCCTGTTTCGAATCTGGTCTCTGCATGGCTGTGCTCCTTAGGAGTAAGCAGTTCCCTGTGAAGCAGGACCCCTCCGCGATAGTCGTCCTGCCCGCCTGAGCGTCGCCGACTATATATACGGCAAGCAGTTCCATCACCACCAGTATACCACTGTATACCAGTATACCACTGTATACCAGTATACCACTGTATAGCGAGGAAGAAACAGGTGGCAATATATAGCAGGCTTTCTTTATTTGTGTACGGCCGTATTAGATGCACTGCCATAACGAGGTTTGCAGACCTGTGGTCCATAGGTGTCGTTTCCGCGGCATGTTCGTGTAATACGAGTCTTATACTGCAGGTGCACGAAAAATCGCGGAAGATAAAAAGATACACGTATTGCTGAACGTGCCGATTTTCTTCTTGCGTCCGCTCAACGCGACGTAATTGCCGTCGATCTCACGCAAAGAAACCTTGGCCCGTCGTGTCGCTGAGGGTCCGTTGATGCTATACACGGCGCCAACTTGTAAGATTTAGTACAAAAACGGTATGTAAGATCCATTATTCAACAAAGAAGTACAGAAAGAAAGAGAGAAACGTAAAAGAGACAAACGGTGCTCTTGAAGCATATAATTGTGGGCAAATTAAGACCCGCGTTTTTCGTTAAAGGAAAATCCGGATTGCGTTGTGATAAAGAGATAAACTTCCCTCCACAAAGATGTTTACAAATAGGAGCTCGTTAAAAACCGGACATATGCCGCATATAGCTGTCGGGGTATACACATGGGACTTACCGCAGTTCTTCCGCGTCACACAGATGAATGCAGACGTATATCCAATTTACTCGTTCTTGAGATCAGATCCCGACATTGAGGCTGTTAACAAAGCAACCACACAACTATGTGTGTGTGTGTGTGTGTGTGTGTGTGTGTGTGTATGTGTGTATGTGTGTATGTGTGTATGTATGTATGTATGTATGTATGTATGTATGTATGTATGTATGTATGTATGTATGTATGTATGTATGTATGTATGTATGTATGTATGTATGTATGTATGTATGTATGTGTGTGTGTGTGTGTGTATGTATGTGTGTATGTATGTATGTATGTATGTGTGTATGTATGTATGTATGTGTGTGTGTGTGTATGTATGTATGTATGTATGTGCGTGTGTGTGTATGTATGTATGTATGTATGCATGTATGTATGTATGTATGCATGTATGTGTGTGTGTGTGTGTGTGTGTGTATGTATGTATGTGTGTATGTATGTATGTATGTATGTGTGTATGTATGCATGTATGTATGTATGTGTGTGTGTATGTGTGTGTGTGTGTATGTGTGTGTGTGTGTGTGTGTGTGTGTGTGTGCGCGTGTGTGTGTGTGTTTTCAGAATTCGATTTTTTTTCCTTGCTCGAATGCTAAGTTATGTTACTATACGTATTAAATTACGTATTATCGAGTCCGTAATGTATCTCGTACAATATATGTAACAATTTGCGTATTGTGCATATAGGCTATGTACATTTTTTATACCATTTGCCTATCGTCTATTCGAACGCATATCTTCGATAAGTCACCGGTGAAAGAAATCTTTACTGTGTTGTTGGGTAACTCGTTGATCACGTGGTATATACAACTTCCTTTCCAACAGTACAATAAAAGGATAAAATGAAGTTCGTGGGAGGGGCACTCACTCGGATTTCGTTTCTTTATAAAAGCAACTGCAACCTGTAACTATCGCTACATTTCGAAAAATGTAACTGTATAACTCAGTTGCTTTTTTCCACAAGCTAGCCGTAACTATATAGTCTATAAACTAGTTACTTTTTGAAATAACATATACCCATGAATGCTATTCATGTACCGTGAACAACATGATTGTTCATGTCACGGTGCACCATTGTTCGGAACAATGCTGTTGTTAACCACGACTCGAATATAAACGAAATAAAATCTGCAGTCCACCTTGCACAGACATCCCGACTCCCTTCTTTATATTGTAGACCCCATTTTTCGTTTTTTTTTTTTTTTTCTCTCTTTAAAATCTTGACACTGCATAATGGACGAGCGACCCTTGACGCCGTATACCATATACACAATGCGTGTCGCCATGCGGGTTATCTAAATTACTGCGTTCTGAAATGCTTATCGTTCACGTTTTACGAACAGACAGACCCATATAGTAGTATGCGTGAAAGCGCGTGGGACATTCCCACGGAAGAATTATGCGCGCTCTACAGCTTTCTTCTCCCATAACCGTCGCCCATGTGGGGGCAAGCACTCGGTATGCGTATGACGTGTAAAATGGGCTTCATATCGGTCATGCTGATGTTGAGTTCATGCCTGTACCATATCCAGATAATTCAGGCAATTTATGGTTAGAAGAGGTCGTTGTAACATGTCTCTCTGAATGCCACTCTGAATAAGGCTTCCCTGAATCTTTCGCGCTGTCGAAGTTCGCCGTTTTGGCTTGAGCGAAATGACTATGCGCTCTCAAAGAGGTATTGCGATGCGTACTTAAAGGGGCACTTTCCCTTGGAGACCTATAGAGCACTTAAAAAGGAGCATGGTCAGACCCCCTCCCCCGTCCAAAACGCTGTCACGTGATTTATTACGGTCGCCTCCACAGTTAACGTACGAGCAAAGCATTTAGATTAAGTTCGCGTAAAACATTCGTACATAAATATTACTTTACCGCCGGTTTCCTAGCAGTCAGTAGATTCCGGTATTTCGCTCCGCAAAGTGTCAAAGTCGAGACAAAACGTGTTGATAAATGTCTTAACAAATCTCGAAACATTTGCCTAGATAAACAAAGCCTATACTTAATCGTTCGCCACGTGGACGTAATATACAGGGTGTTTGACCTAACGTGTCGTAAATTTCTATTTAAAAATCTACTTATCCGAACATTGTATAGGATCAACGCTATTTTTCTCGAGGGAGATTTTGCCATTCCGAGCACTTTTGTTACCAAATTTAAGTCGCGAGAAATTAAATTTTCCCAATTGAACTCCGAAATTTGCCAGGTCAGCCTGACGTGTCCTTGACAGAAACAAAAAGCGCATGCAGGATTTACCCCCATTCTACACTCTTAAAAATGAACTTCACCGCATAGCACGCTCCTAGCCAACCATTATCTCGAATGATATCGTTATCGGCTCTGATTTGTTGAAAACGGGAGGCGTTACGGCTTTTTTGTGACAATTATGAACAGCATAAGTGTCACAAAAAAGGTGTACGCCCCCCGTTTTCAACAAATCAGGGCAGATAACGATGAAAGATGAAAGTCACTGAAAAGGTTAGCCAGCTGTAGGGATCGAACCCACATCTTCTGGATTGCCGGTCCAGGGCTCTACCAATTGAGCTAAGCTAACACGCCTCTCCAGGTAGAGCCCTGGACCGGCAATCCAGAAGATGTGGGTTCGATCCCTACAGCTGGCTAACCTTTTCAGTGACTTTCATCTTTCATCGTTGATTTCTTAGGCAATTTGAGGCTTTGTTTGTATCTGTCCCTTCTATGTCGTTCCAGCCTCAGAACATCAGTTTATCTCTTGTTCATCAGATAACGATATCATTCGAGATGATAGTTGGGTAGGAGCGTGCTCTGCGGTGAAGTTCATTTTTAAGAGTGTAGCACAAAATGCACTCATTATACTACAGAGGTCATAGCCGCAAAAAAATTGCGAAAACCGTCCCGCTCGGGTCTCCCAGAGAAGCAATGCGAGGAGGCCATGTAGCTGCCCTTTCACTTTCCCTTTCCCAACCTCCTTCGGATAACGGCACCACGGTTGCAACGCGAAGTTATCTGAGAGAAGAGAGAGAAGGAAACAGAAAGGGGAGGGTGATCGTTTTTCTTCCGCCGCATCTTGCATTAGTGAGTTTCAGTATACCGTTGATAAGGTTATCGTGCCTATCGGAACCAATCGCAGTGGTGCGTGACTCAGAATCTTGTCCAAGCTGATTGGTTCCGGTTGATACGGTTCGAAGCCAGCCACCTAATCAATGGTCTGCTAACGAAAGTGCTGTTATCTTGACGCAGAACTGAGCTTGACCGCCACTCTTCGAAAGGACGTTTTTTTTTTTTTTTCACACGGCTATTATACCTTTGTAGTAGAGAATGTATTTTGTGCTCGAATGCGATAAATCCTGCATGCGGTTTCTGTTTCTTAAAAAAAAATAATAATAAAAGAAGAAAAAAAAAAGACACGTGAGGTGGACTTGGCCAAATTTCGGAGTTCAATTGGGAAAATTCAACTTCTCGCGAATTAAATTTGATAAAAGTGCTCGAAGAAATGACAAAATCTCCCCCGAGATAAATAACGTTGATCCCATAATGGTCAGACGAGTAGATTTTTTTAAATCGAATTTTTATGACACATTACGGACAATTTCAAGCTCAGGCTTATTCCGTGACTGCCCAAGTTTACTGTACAGTATTCTCGGCCTATAGGATACACCAACAAAGGATGTTATGTGCGTGACCTGGGTATTACTCTATCACATACCTCTGGCTCCTGCACCTGTAGCTGTATAGTGAATGGCACTGCAGCGATTACGGTGATCAATAAAACAATCTTGAATCAAGATACCGTATCATTCCGCCGGTTTTGTCGGACTTCCTCAGTAATCTTTTACGGCAGACATATTGGGTGCAACGACGATAATGTGGCCCACATACACTCTTAAAAATGAACTTCACCGCATAGCACGCTCCTAGCCAACCATTATCTCGAATGATATCGTTATCTGCCCTGATTTGTTGAAAACGGGGGGCGTACGCCATTTCTGTGACACTTATGCTGTTCATAATTGTCACAGAAAAGGCGTACGCCCCCTGTTTTCAACAAATCAGGGCAGATAACGATATCATTCGAGATAATGGTTGGCTAGGAGCGTGCTATGCGGTGAAGTTCATTTTTAAGAGTGTATCTCCTCGCTATACAGTTGAACCTTGCTGTTTTTCGGCCCATTTGATCCGAGATAGTTAATCTGACTTGGTATTCGGGTGCTATATACCGCGCGGAACCTTAGGCATATACTCCTTTTTCTCTCGCGTGATATTCTTCGCCTTCGAGAGAAACTTCGGTCGAATCTAAAGATAGCTTAATAAGTTCGATGAACGGGGCAACAGAAATACCTGCTCGTGTCTGGTACTAGAGTCACTAACCGGAGCCGTATACAAAGCCCTTTTCCAGAATATTCCTAATTCTGGCCGGCAATTTCTTCTATGTATAACCAAAAATATATCCTTTAGTATATGCGTTAACGATACAATCCCAAACACAAAACATAATGCACACGTACAATCACAAAATATAAATAGTGCAAAAATATTTATTAGGAATCTTGCGTGGCAATATTCTTCAGCGAAAATCATGTACAGCACATACATATCACTCGGCTGTACATGTCACCTTCATCGTTTAGGCACAGGAATGCATTGCTGCACATGTAGGAACTTCGATATTGACAATTCAGTGAAGTTAGGAAGCCCCCTCACCCAAAATACCCCTCGTGCCATTTTAATCATCTGTTTCCTTTTTGCTGTTACCCTACACGACAACCCAGACTCGTATACCTTGGGGATATCCGCGGTTAGAAATTGAGAAAAGGACAGGATTCACAACGAAAGCTTAAAATGATTACTATGTAAAAAGAACAAAAGAAGAAGAAAAAAATAGGGGAAGTCAAAGAAAGAAGGTCAATACATTCGGGTTCATTTTCTACATTCTGGGTTTGGGAGTGTTCATCATACGAGGTTACCGAACACAGCGAAATCCGCTTATAACGATGCTCAATGTAACAAAGCTACCTACCATTCTTAGATACGTAGCTTTCAGTGTAAAAAAAATAAGAGTAAAAAAAAAGGTTGTCCACATACAGAAATTAAGCAACAATCGTTGTAGACGCTATTGCAAACAGAATGCTATAAGCATTGCAACAGTGCCGTGCGCGCGATCGTTAAAAGCGGACTCCGCTGCGTCCCGTTTAATATGATCTATGCATGGCCAGAATGGGCTCAGTTGGCATAATCTGTGGGAAGCTGATGTCATGTCGATGGGGATATACAGTCAACCCTCGATTTATGAACACCCTCGGTTCCCCGAAAAATTGTTCATAAATCGAGGGATTCATAAATCGAAAGTTCCGTTACTATCAAGCAAATGGAACAGTATTTCCGAGTTGATATTGTGTTTATAATGCAATATATTGTGTAATTTTGCTTTGGACCATGCCTTCTGCTGTATCAGTCTCACAAAACACAGATGTTGGCGCATTCACACTCTGTTCATTATGCAACACTAAATAGTTTAATTTTGCTTTGGACCATGCCTTGCGCTGTGTCAATTGATGTCAGGAACACTTCTGCAAAAACCCATTTGTTGTCCGGATTTCGAGGGGTTAAGAACAGAGGGTGCAACACCTCGAAAACGTTTTGTCTGTTCAGGTGTCATTCATAAGACCACGAATAATCCCTTTGAAGGTTTTTGTTGGCCTCGGAACGATCCGTTCATAAATTGAGGGCAAAAACGCTGGGCAACTCCTAGTTGGTTCCCAGAAATTCCGTTCATTATTCGAATATCGAGGTTCATAAAACGAGGGAAAAATGCATGTAAAAAGTTTGGTTCCTCGTGCTAGTGTTCATAAAACGAAGGAATTCATAAATCGAAGGTTCATAAATCGAGGGTTGACTGTATGTGTTCACCGGCCACCATTGCCTGGAGTGGTACAACAGCGCCAAAAGTGGAGATTCTAAGAAACTAAGACGGGTAGCATTTGTACAGATCATTCGAATGTAAAATTGCACCTCACTAGGAATCGTTACCATCATTACAACAATAAATGCGACCTATACCTCTCTGGCAGTTTGCAATAAACGATATACGCACAGTATATAGAAAACAGATCTGAAGGCACGGTGACTGACCGTAACAGCTGATACGTTCAGCACGAAAGACGCGTGTGAATATTAATACTCGATGAGAGTGAAATGCGATTACATGCATCTTTTTAAACTGACAATAAAATTTTCTTCGTATCATACAAAGAGGCATCCGAGATTTCTTAAACGTGCATCGTTTCTAACTATATACCACGGTTGTTTCTACCTTCAACTATATACCTTCGCATCTACCCTATCTACTTTAGCGTGGTGCAGACGGTTAACTATACACGATATATCGCTTTTGATTAAATGAGCTTTCTTGGAATATTGAGAGCAAAAAAAAAAAAAAAAAAAGCAGCCTCGAGACATTGAGCCACTTGCATAGTGGGTTACACGATTCACACGTTGCAGCAGTTGGAATTCAATATCGTTCTATAAAACTCGATCCGTAAAACTATAAAGAATACACCAGCATGGCAAAGATCTGCGTTGAGTTTGCGTTCAATGAGGCGTTACACAAGCGAGACTTCCACGCAATAAAGTTTGTAAAAGTATGTGTTATCACAAACCTCGAGTGTATATCACAGATATTGTGTCGAAACCCCCGCACCGCTGCAACAACGCCCATATTTTCCTACCGACGTGGAAGAGAAACATCACCGACAAAGCTTCCTCCAACTTTCGTGCGATTTTACGGTGCCATGAAACCAGCGGTCACATCACCTGTAACATAATGCAGCCACTATGTCATCAAAGCGGACCAGGGTTAGAAACCCAGCACTTGCCGCATCGTCCAAGCCAAGCCAAGCCAAGGCCAGTGGCCTCTGAACAGCACCCAAATTCCAGACGTGTACATAATTGTACCAGGACGTCAAAGATCCAAGCAGCGCAACCTTCTGGACGGAACCTGCGACGCGAAGTCTGATCCGGACGCTTCGTCCTCCCTCGCACCCAAGACACCGTCACCTACGGACTGGTCTTCACCACCTTCTTCCAGTGCCACTGGGGACGGCGGTTTGTAGTGTCCGGGCACTTCTCCACCGTCCATCTTAAGCCTGACCCTTAGCGAGGCCTCCAGAGAGAATAGATGGTCGTCCCACACGTGGGGAACTTCCGTCTTCATGAATTCTGCCAGCTTGAGCACGTATTCCGTATTGGGGCCGCAGTGGCCACTTGCGGCGATGATTTCGTCCGCGAGCTTCGCGACGCTAGCCGGTCCCAAGTACAGGGAGCTCGAAGGCAGGGCTACGTAGACCAGGACTGGAATGGGTTCTTGTCGCGGGTCTCGCGGATAGAAAGTGAGGATCCGCGTGGCGTATCCGCCGAGATGAGACTCTCGTTGGTCCAAGTAGTTGAGAGATGTGCTTCGACTTGACTCGTCGCTGCGGAGCTGGAAGGCTCGACCCCATACCTGGCCCTGGTTGTGCGAGAACGATGCAAAAACGAGTTACTCGTTGATTCGGTCATGTAATAATATAGTGACATAATATAGCGTTCTCCTGAACTAACGCATAGGGCAGAAACTTGGCACCAAGGGCGCAAAGCACTAACATAGACAGAGAGATATATAGAAACAAAAAATGGAGACGTCAGTGCTTCCAGACGCTTGGTGCGTGAGACATAACATTCGCTGAGGTCTCTAATACATAGTAGCAATTAAAGACAATGAAACACACAGAAGAGCAAACACAACACCTGTTGCGAGCTTCGTTTTTAGAATGGCGGTGTTCACGAGAAGGCGGTATAATGCTATAGTACACTCTTAAAAATGAACTTCACCGCATAGCACGTTCCTAGCCAACCATAATCTCGAATGATATCGTTATCTGCCCTGATTTGTTGAAAACGGGAGGCGAAAGCCTTTTTTGTGACACTTATGCTGTTCATAATTGTCACAAAAAAAAGGCGTACGCCTAGCGTTTTCAACAAATCAGGACCGATAACGATATCATTCGAGATTATGGTTGACTAGGAGCGTGCTATGCGGCGAAGTTCATTTTTAAGAGTGTATATTTGACCGGAAATCCAAAGGCATGTGTTCGACATCCCGTTGTTTCTCAAAGTTATCGTCAGAGCAACCACTTGAGTTCAAACACATCCCTTCCCCGACACTGAAAAGTCGTTCACTAGGAGAATTACACAAACATCATCTTCACGGTGAGAAAGAGTATGCAAACATACACTCTTAGAAATGAACTTCGCCACATAGCACGCTCCTAGCCAACCACCATCCCGAATGACAACGTTCTCGCCCCTGATTTGTTGAAAACGGGAGGAGGAGCCTATTTTGTGCCGTGCATAATGGGCACAAAATAGGCTCCTCCTCCCGTTTTCAACAAATCTAGAGCGAGAACGTTGTCATTCGGGGTGATGGTTGGCTAGGAGCGTGCTATGTGGTGAAGTTCATTTTTAAGAGTGTATGACAAAAATATGCCGTAACTGACAACTCTCACTCAGAGCGGTATATTATATAGTTACAGTTCGAGACACTTGCACCCCAGTTCCTTCCCAAGACTGGTTATAATAGTTGTTCTTAGCGCAGTAAAATCAAACAATCTCACGAGAAAGATACACATGGTCTGCAACGCCAAGCCTTCCAACAAACGGACGTGACATCTCCGCGTCTCTACGCCAGACCGAGGTTCAGATTTCGTGACTGCGTCGGCAACGAACTCCACTTCGCACCCACCTCTGTGTAAGCAACTGTCGCGCCCCCAACCGGCCGTACAATCCGTATGTTCCATTTTCCCTAAGAGAGACTCCTTGTACAGTGCAAGGCGCGGCAGCATGCAGTGCTTGCTGGGAGCGGCTCCTTCATTGTATATAGAGCTCCACTGAATGGTGGCCAGCTGCTGTACGGGCGCCGGTTATTGGAACATGTTGGCCATTTATTCGTCTAATGTGGAGTCCCTTTAAATTAGTCTTCCGGGAAAAAGCTGCAATGCTAGTTAGGACAGCTGTGCGCCGCGTATAGCTAACATCAATGTGAAATGATGAGTGCCTTTCGCGCGGTTGCAAGACTCAACGTGCGGCCAATGGTTAGAGTTCGCTCTAATATCAAAAGTGATGTGCGCATATAATATCGTCTTCCCAGCTTCGGTTTTTTTTCATTCTCTCGCAGAAAATTGTTATCGCTTTGGTAACCTAATTTTGTTGGACATGTAGGATAGATATCCAGGGTGTCTTTTTGTTTTCTTTATCGACACAGAGTTTTTGTTAAAATGATAGCAGCTCTGAGGCCACCATGGCACGCGGGTTATGCAGTCCTGTAGGAGTGTATGCAACCACTGGACGACTATAATTAGCTACTAATGGACGACTAATTAGAAAGAGCGACGGGCAGTCCATGTGAGCAGTGGATGTCGCGTCGATTCTGCGCTGGAAAAGTGCGTATATATAGTTCTGGTTTCGGCTCATTTGCATAGCGAAAATTTTTATATCTCAAGGTATGCGCTCCCTTAATTCTCAGGGTGTTTAACGGGGACGATGGATTTGAATAATGACAGGTCCCAATTCTGCTACCTCGCATTTCCCGGAACACATCTAAATTAATAAGTTAATTAATGAATTTAGCTCATTAGTCGTCCAGTAGTCATCCGCCCACCAAGATGGCACCAGCTTTTTTTTTGCTAAAAAATCTGCGTCGACTAATGAAAAATAACACCCTGTATTGTGCAGTATAACACCTTGAGACAACATCGTCTTGTAGTAAACCTCTCGATCCCCAATTTTGTTGTTCACCATTATTGTTCAACAAAGATCGCCTTGCTCCTGCTGCTCCTTATGCAGTACATTACACGTACAGATCGAATAAACACCTAAATCACCTAAAAAAAAAACACCTAAACTAACCTAACCTCTGAAAACTAACCTATAACCTAAATCTAATAATGTTTGCTGCTCTATGGACCGCCATGCTAAGCCTAACGGTCGCCAAAAACCTGGTTTTTCATTCGTGACAATGATTTCTACCGACGTCAAAATCACGCAATACTGCGAGGTTTGTCAGTAATATGTACTGTTCGACACATATATCATTCCGCCATTCTTCGCATTAAAGCTTTAATTTAGAAAGCTGGGATTTCGAACATTTGGGATTTTAAACGGTGGATTCTTAACGGTGGAACATCGTGGCATCCCCGAACCATGCAGTGAGGAAACTCAAAACAAAAAATTGAGCCCCCCCCCCAGACAAAGTCCAGGACCCTCGAAATTAAGGAGATGAGCTATTGCCTGCCGCTGCACTCTAAGATAAAAAGGAGTACTTTTACTCCTTTTGGGGAGTAATTGCATTGCCACAAAAAATAGTCCCTTTCGGGAGTAAATGCACGGGAGTAAATGAATGTCACAGAGTGAAGACCGCATTTCACGCGCTGTTGTAAGAGTCCCAGGTACATAATTGGTGCGCATGCATGAAAATACTTTGAAGCAAACCGTCAACGGTGATATATCGAGTGATATAAAATCTTGCGCCATACTAGGGCACAATTTGCGAAGAAAGATACGCTAACTGTTTCTTACTCTGTGTGGCTGGAAAATTGCTACGTTGTCTGAGTTATACAGCCTTATGTCGTTCAAATTGACCAAGGCCACATATTTACGTAGACTGTCGCATTCAGGAGACCATTCGCGAAGTTTAGTGACAATTTGCAGTCCTGGGGAGTAAATGTCGGGACTAAATGTTGGGTTAGGGGACTAAAATGGGGAGTAATTGCAGACTAGGGGAGTGGAAGCTGCAATTACTCCCCGTTTTACTCCTTTTTTTCTTAGAGTGTAGCGCGTTATCACCAACGTTTTACGCTAAAAGAAAAAAAAATCACTATATTAAAGCTACACTGTTCAACGAAAGCCACTTATAGTCACGCACCACTCGTTTAAAAGAGACGTCCGTACTAAACTAGGGTCCCTACCGTGCGGCGACGTGGTCCCATCTGGTCTCGTATGGGACAGGTGGCACATGTGAAGGGAACTTTAAAACGAGGGGGGGGGGAACGATTGACCTCTCGCTCTTTTTCCCATTTTCCCCGTTTAAAAGGAGGAAACCCCCCTCCCGTAGAAAGGTGGGGCCATCCATGTGGTGCTCCCTTTCTGGTCACTCTCCCCTTCTTAGGGGTCACGAAAGAAGAAAAGCTGCCTGTGTCTATCACCCAGATGACGTGACCTGCTCTGTACTTGACCTCACCGCAGATTGCACCGTATATATATGGGTTTCTAGAGGAGGGATATGTTTATTAGGCTGGTATACAGTGAACCCTCGTTAATATGACCCCCGATAATCTGACATACGCGCTTTACGACCATACTCTTGGGGAACAATGCTGTGAAACCTCTGCAAATCCCCCCGTTAATATGACAATTCCGCATTATGACCAACATTTTCGGGAACGACCATGGTCATAATAACGAGGGTTCACTGTACATTCAAGTAATGGCTAAGGTATATGTTAATAGGGAGTGACTTTTTTCGGGTTAAATGCCTTTTTCAGATTCGGGGAGTAAAAATCGGGCGCTATTTTTCAATCTGTAATTCGGGGAGAAATCGGGCGATAAATTGTGTCTTCGGGTGTTATCGGGTGTTTTTGTTTTTCCTCTCGTCTATCAAGTCCTTTCCTAATCTCTCTCTTTTTTTTTCTCTTTTTTGCGGGATCGTGACCTTCCAGTGGTAATCCCCGGAAGCATAGACAGCGTGGACACCCCAAGCGGCACAACATGTTGACCCGATATTGGTTCATGATTGGGCCAATATTGGGCCGATATTGCTAATATTGGTCCAATATTGGGCCAACACGTTGTGCTGCTTGGGACTTCATGGGTGTATTGCTGGGAACGTAAGCGACCCATTCTTACATGCGTTACACGTGGCGACCTTTGTTCGTCTTCAATGGAAACGTCACTTGAGGATGTCACAGTGACTGCGTGGAATTCGGGGAGAAATCGGGTTTAACCCGAAGTCCTCGGATAGGTCAGTTCGGGGGGGGGGGGGATAACCGGCCAGAACCGGTTTAACCCGAAAAGGTCACTCCCTAGGCATATAGTGTCTTCTATACCAACTCCCATGGCACACACAGTAGTTTAGGATGAGCGCTTTCCACGCCCAGACTATGGGAGGTGACGTCAGTCTGAATCCGGGCACCGACTGTGCGGTCTGAGGTTTTCCCTGGGTTTTCCGACAGGCTTTCCAGACGAATGTCGGCACAGTTCCCCCTGAAGTCGGCCCAGGACGCATAATAATCCCCCCTGTCCCCCACTCCTTCCTGTTGTCCTCTCTCCATCTGCCCTTGTCTGTATGCCGCTCATAGCACCAGTTGCTTCGCGACGCTAACACGAATTTAAAAAAAAATGCTGTCTTCTGCTCCATTCTTTGCTATAGCATACACGAAGATCTTAAAAAAGGTGGAGCGTAAATGAATACAAGTCAATGTTATTGGCAGCCACGTATCGTAGCCGCCAATATATATATATTTTTTTTGTATTCAAAATCAATTAATTAGATAGGACGAATTTATTAAAAGTTGCGGAGCCCTGGAGCGTTGAGCATGAGCAGTGGAACCACCATGAACGAGCGGATGGCCTTCGGGAACGAAAGCTAACATTCCTCGTGAAGGCCTCCTCAGAGAGCTATTTCGTTCATCAATTAATTGAGCGGCTGTCTATAAAAAAAAAAGAAATAAAGAGCTTAATACGTAGTCAAACCAACCGGCCGCGAATGTTTGGTAAACGCTACAAGGAACATCCTCTAATCGGCGGTCGATCTAAATCGATTATCCTGCCTCAAATTAAAAGTCCCGAAAGCAGAAATCATTTAGATTTTTCACGCTGCTTACACGGAGAAAAGGTTAACCCCTCCGCTTTCCAAAAGATCTGGAGTCCTTACCACTCCAACCTCTCTTGTGCAGTTGAGGCGGTGCAGAACCGCGCAGTTCGATTCATTTTAAATAATTTTTCTCCATATAGTAGTATAACAACAATGAAGTCGTCTATTGATATCCCAACATTAGATTTACGTAGGAAAGTATCCAGTCTCTGTCTCTTTCATAAGGTCTACCACAACACAATCTTAAGCACAAACTTTTTAAGAAATGCGGCGTTTATCTCTGCACGACTGGATCATGACTACAAGGTTGAACTAACACATTGCCACCATGATTTCTTCCTTAACTCATTTGGTTGTTACATAGGGAAATGTTGGAATGATTTACCTCGTAACATTGCAGTGCTTCATGATCCATTAGAATTCAAAAAAACAGTCACCGCACTCATCATAGGGGACAATGAAAGAACAGTGTGTAGCTGAAGTCTGTACCTTTTGTGTCTTTGTAAAAATTTATTTATATAACCCATGTTAACCCATATAGTATGTACCTAGTGTGTTCTTATATGTGCTGTGTCCGCCGTCCGTTATGTAGTGCCCAATGGCCTTTAACGTACCACGAAATAAAAAAGCAGGCCCCCTTCAACCCATTCCTACAGCGGTCTGTGTTTCCTGGCCCTCTACACAAAGACAAACCCATCTTACACACTTTTCATTTCCGCTTGGGTGAGAAAAACCCGTTTTCTTCGCAACAGTCATCAAGGAGGAACACAAACGATATTAATCGCAGCGAGAAAGAGAGAGGGAAAGAGAAAGGGAGAGTAAATTAATTCCCCTTTACACACATACTTCTCCCTCGTCATCATATAGTGTGACTTTTCGTCTCTTCCTTCCTTTGCAAACCAGTACGCGTGCAATGCAGCCGGCATTTGTAAAACTGCATAGAGGAAGCGTTTTTCCCCCGAGTCACTTTGCGGGAGCCAAGCATGCATCAAGCTCGGTCGTGGAAACATCTTTATTTATTTATTTTTTTAGTGCATGGTTAGTAAAGCGCGCGCATCGACGACCTCACTGTTTTCTCTACCGGAAAGATGCGCCGAGATGCCCGGCAGTCGAGAGTTCGATAGCCTCGCTCTCAGAGACATACTCTTTGCGGCGGACATCTTTTTTTTTTTTTTTTTCGCGCCCTTTATCAGATTTGAGACAGCACAACGTGTGTGTATAATGAAGTCAGTTTTGTTTTTTTCTTATCAAAAAGGGTAAGCTTAGAAGTGCATCTGTAGATCTGATTATGGCTTGCTAGTAGGTATATGATTAAGAAGGGAGATATTATTCCGAATTTCGTTTAAATAGAACGCAAAAGCGATGGATCATTATCAAACCACTCTCTTATCCACACTCTATTTCTTCGACATAAATCCATCTGTCCAGCGTTGATAATGAAGTAATAAATTTACGTATCAGATAGGAGCGGGTGACATGGATCCGCCATTTTTGTAACTACACTCAAGCGGGTGCTTTTCGCAAAACCGCCATCTTGTCCTGGCCACACGTCACAGGAAACGTCATTTTCAGGTCACGTGACTTTGTTTACATGTCGTTCTAGCAGTTGCCGAGATATTCCCGTCGGCATAAACCCAATGGTAAACCCATTTATCGCTAGTTGAAGTAGATCACATCAACTGTAAACGCTTTGTTTGCAAACGAATTTGCCTCCGATCACGGGCGCGGCCATCTTTACGGTCACGTGTGCGCGACGTATGGTGTGACGCACGACCAGGACCGGTCCAGAATGCATTGCGTCCGCCCAGCACGCTTTCGTCTATGGAGCAATACAATGGAGGCCACCCCTGTGGATAGGAAGGACCAGGTTGCCATGATGTGATACGTACAAGTGATAGAGAGTTTTAGTGTAACGTACGCAATCGCCTTTGCGTACCTAAGGGATAGCGTTGGTGGAGAGCTGCGCGCACTGCGCAGAACCACCACGCTATTCCTTACGTACGCAAAGGCGATAGCGTACGATGCACTAAAACTCACTAATAAATAATGCGCACGCTGAGTCTGGTGACACTGTAAAAAAAAAAAAAAAACTTTAATTACGTAATGATACGTAATGATAATTACGTAAAATGTTGTTGCAGACGAAGCGGTCGCCTCGCTGGAGATTCCACAAACAATGTACAGCATCGCGTATGCGACAAACTATATACCAACGGTGTAGTGACGTCACGGAGCACCGTTCCGCGCGCACTGGCCTTGAGGGAGGTCACGTGCTCTGGGGAGCCAATAAGGAATGAGTGGGAGCTTCGATGTCACCGCTCGCGACTGAAGCGCCCTTCAAGCGGATAGGGGAAAGCAATATTCCTCTTCCTCTCGTAGCCCTGGCACGCCGTAGAATGTCACGCAATCAGCAATCAATCATCTGTATCGAATTGTCACGAATGAATTGTATTTGTTTCATTCATTCATTCCACAACTGCTTTTTTTTTTCACCTACGAATAGAAAAAAAAAAAGAGACTATTGACTCACTTCTTTGCTTTCAACCAAGGTAGCAACTCGGCCCAGCTGTAAGGAGAAAAAAAAAGTCTTAGAAACCACGGAGAAAACGCTTCGCACGTTCTGTACTTTCGTGCGGAACATAAACACGACAACCAACATCGAGTATAAGCACTAAAAAAAGAGAGACAAAACTCTCTAACCACCCTTTGTTACTTGCGAGTGAATCGTAGAAATTACCTGTCCGCGTTCGGACAAGGCATTCCGGGTGAAAAATGGGATCATTGTTTCCAATGAAGGCCATATACGTCATGCTCGCTATCCAGTAAAGACGCGGTAAAAATAATAATAATAAGAAAACTGGCGTATAGAGAAGCAGACAGTGGGAAAGGACGAAACAAGAGAGGAATCACTGACGGAGATAAAGTACGAGATCATTTATTTGCTCGAAAGTAATACACTCACTCAGGGCAATATTCTTCCGTTGACGTAGGCAGCACCACCGGATGAAATTTATCAGTAAAATGTAGACAGCTCGGATGTGAGCCCCGTATTTTTCGGAAGGTGTTCTGTTATTGCAATCTACACGGGTAGTGTAAGGGTTCTATGTACCCAAGGAACCTAATCCCTCTATGACGAAGAAACCGAAACACGAAGGGAATCTCGAGCAACAACAACAACAACTCCATCCCCATTTTTTTCTTTCAATCATCATCATCATCAACAACAACTACATGAGTGACGATAGGATGAGGCGATTCACCGCAAACAATTGCGGTACCATATCCTCAGTGCATGTGGGTTAAAATATGAGTGGGATGACGATGAAAAAGATGAGGCATACACACACACACACACACATGACACACGCAAATGAGATATCACACATTCGGGTGCGTTGTAACTGATTGTTGGGGATAAGGAATGTACTTTTGTTTGTTGTTTTGTTTTGGGAGTAGCAGAACTAGTCGGGGAGACAAGTTCAATTTCTCCCTGGTTTTCTTTTAAATAATCAACCAACCAATCAATCAATCTGCCAAGGCAGGTATACGGTAAGCATGCACCACGACTTGCAGAGTCCTCACCTGAATTGCTGCATGTGGGACGTATCAGATTTACAAAACGTGAAATTCCGAGAAAAGGTATTTTACGCATTTTGTATTTTCCGCAATGTCTCGAATAAAGTGTGGATTTTCTTACACTGGGAGGTATACACTGAGCGAGGGGGAGCCGAAGTGCTTTGGGAAAACTTCCTAAAATCAATGGTTGTGCTTGCGCAAAAGCAGAGAAACAAGTATATATAGTCGAACCTATATCCCGTCGGGCTATCCACACAACTAACTCTGATGTGCACAGCCGCATTATACTCCCGATATCTTCGTCAGGTAGGTCAATTCTCTCGCCTCTTTTGTCTGTGTGACTTCTGGCCTTTCCTTTTTTTTTTTTTTTTTACTTTTTGGCAGGTGTTCGAGGACCTTCAAGCAGGTGTTATAGTTGTGGCATATGGGGCATGCTCAGAAGATATCTGCTTCGTACCATTGCTGTTTTCTCGTACACTCTTAAAAATGAACTTCACCTCATAGCACGCTCCTAGCCAACCATTATCTCGAATGATATCGTTATCTGCCCCGATTTGTTGAAATCACGGGGCGTACGCCTTTTCTGTGACAATTATGAACAGCATAAGTGTCACAGAAATGGCGTACGCCCCCCGTTTTCAACAAATCAGGGCAGATAACGATATCATTCGAGATAATGGTTGGCTAGGAGCGTGCTATGAGGTGAAGTTCATTTTTAAGAGTGTAGCCGTAAAATTTATGATTTCGGTTACAATGAATAACACTCGTTGACAATCCCCCAATTGAAAAAAAAAATGGAGGGGGGGGGAGGTAGTGCCCTAATATAAAAGAGAGAAAAGCTTGGGGCAATTGAGGGTGGCGCTTAGGAGTGTAAATATCCACGAAGTACCAAACACTTATTCTTCGAACGATATAATGTCGCTGAATTTGCAGATCCTCGTGCAAACGAAACTTCAAACTTTCCACTTGACGTTTAAACGTTCCAAACGTCACTCCCGGAAGTTTCGACGTCTGTCGTAACAGGGGCATTATACACATTTCTTACACTCGTAAAAAATGCGGTACGTCTAACCCTTAACCTATACGTGCCTGCGTCAACAGGTGAAGTCCACAGGGTTGCTAACCGTGGTAGCTGGCGCTGCATATATATATATATATATATATATACGTGCACGAAAACCTCCGAGGTATTCATTCAAGGTTGTCCCGCCGGCACACGATGGTCTCCATGCAAATGAGGAATACATACAGAAATATCTGCTGAGATAGAAGGTCAACCCCTGTCACCGCGTGCCAACTGGGTCATGCCCCCGTTTGGGCTGCCATTGGCCCTTTGCCACTAACGAAGCTGCAATGAATAAGCACCAGGTAGCCTTTGTTGTTCGAAGCCCCACAGCGTATATATCTTGACAACATGCAGCGAACGTATAGGATCGTACGGCTAATTATTTTCCTATCCGGTTATCGTGTTATCTGAAACGCAATAACCGATATTGCCTCCCTGGATACCTCCCACACACGCTTGTTTCAGGATTTTTAAAAGATCTGGATTTTGGCTCGACTTTCAACGAGGATTGCCTCCCACTCTGCTGTCTCACTTTTTGCCCAAATTGCCCTAATTAAAGAGTTAATTAATTAATTTTAGGTAATTAGTCTTCTTGAGGATGTTCACCTGGCCGAAATCACTCAATTGCAAAAGCGACATCTACGCTATATCCTCGCAGCTTTTTTAAATAAAAATTCTCTAAATGATAAGGAAAACAATCAATCAGTCAATCAATCAACGCCGTATATATTACGTTTTATGAGCACCTTTGTATTTGTATGCCATTATAAGGCACAGAAAGAAGACTCCACGTTTCCAACTCAGCAAATAAACTACCTGCAGCATCAGAAAATGGCAAAAACGAGCTGGTCTTATAGTTTCGTCAAAGCTACACTTATAAGAATATGTTTACTTCCATATTAGCAAAGATGCTTTATGTACAGCCTCGCTGTTTACCTAAAAGCGGTGAAGTTCAACAGCCTCTGGTGTACACATTTTCCGTGTTTGCTTTCCTTGGTGCAGTCAAGGGGAACCTTGACAAAGCCATTGCAAGGAGAACGCTGTGTACTGTGGCCTTGGCAGCTGTCGCTCAGTTAATCGAGTCGTAAGGGGGATGGGGGAAATATTTTCCTTTGATCGAACCCTTTACACGTGAGATAAATACACGTCTTCAGGCATCCTTCAGAGTACATTAGTAACAAAAAATCGATTAGTAACAAAAAAATACGACGGGCATGCTGGGCGGGGGCCGCGTTCATTTATTTTTTAATTATCCACTTCGGCAGTTCGACATTCTTCGCACTTCACTGAAACAAATCTTGGAAACCCAGCATCTTTTTAGATTCTTTTTGTACACTCCATACTTTCCAGCTTTTCCGTGCCAGCAGTATTTTTATTACGCAGCGGAAGAAATATATGCCGTACTTTACTATGGAAACCCCTGCACATTACGAGCACATTACACATTACATCACAACTACAGCATGTGCTGAGTGTGATACCTAACATCCAACTCTAACTTTGCACCACAGTCTTCTCGGTACAAACAGTTGTGGGAGCGGGCATGATTTGACACGTGGATATGTCAATTACGTGAGCACGAAATAAATTCCAGGTGTTTCGTAATTACTTCTAGCTCAACGACGGTAAATGGGCGAAAAAGATATATGGTTAAAGTGTACGCGTACGAAATCCTATTAACAGAGCGCAAACAGCTGGAGCGCTAATGTTGAAGATTTCGCCGGTCGTGATTTTTAGCGGCTATATTGACGTTCACCTTGAAAACTTCACTCAATAAGGTATAAGAAGATCGCCAGAAGATCATTTCGATGTTCCGCAACATTACCCCGCCCTTGCAGAAGTGATCATCGCATATAACGACCGAATTTAACCAACTTTGATGCGAGGCTTGTTTCCTTGTGTTCTATTGATCTCACGCTTTTTATGACCTTGAAAGCATTTTCTTGTGGTCAGACCTGACTTTCCTTTCTTTCTTTCTTTTTTGCAAATTTCACTGGCATTATACGACGTATAAATCACTATGTCGAGTAAGTTTTTCAAACTAGCGCCGAATAATGTCGCACTTTATGTATCGTACAATCAATGCGCCCCGTCCTGGTAGCGGTTAAGTTTAACCCCCCCCCCCCCTCGACCTATTTTTTATTTTTTTATTCAACGCTACCGCAATGAGTCTTAACACGAGCAAAGCACCGAACGGATGATCTCCGAGAACTGAAACCAGCACTCGCATAACATTAGATGCGGCAGGGGAACTTCCGCCTTGAGCGCCACGCTTGACATTTCATATCAACACGGTTTCAGAGGCTGGATGATTGTGCTCTCTCACCTTGTCCGGTGTCCCCCGGTGTTTGTCGTTGCCTTGCCAGAACCTCCTCTCGTAGCCTCGGATGAATCCAATCTGGCTTTGAACGAAGTCGAAGCCCGGGTTCCACACCAGAGACCCATAGCCGAAAACCCATATGCCGCTCATCGTTGCTTATCTTTCGAAGTTAACAGTTGTATCTTTTGAACGTCTCAAAGCTACGGAGGTGCAAAATAAACTCACGCGTAGTTAAGGTGCAGTTTCCACCAAGTTTGAGGCAAAAAATCGCGAATTCTGAACGCCAAAATCGGCCACGAATCGTGGGAGGAACCCGGGTGCCGCTGGATCTACATGCAAGCAGACGACAGTTGACGCGGTCGCCGTGAAGCGGCGCTCCGTTTCCGGCCAATGACGTGACTGGATTCCGACCACGTGGGCAACTCACGTGTGCGCCGCCAGAACGATGACGCAAGGTCGCCGGCTGATTGCACCTTTGCGCACATTTGCGCACGAGGGGGTTTTCGAGCGTCACAAAATTGAGCGCATTTGCCGTTTCCGTTCGCACCTTGAGGCACCGACAGTCGTTTCACAACAACATCAACGCGAGACGGTGGCCGCTGTGCCTGTTTGCCTCGGTCCACCTTCGCTGGTTCAGTGAGCGAGCTGGGATTCTTGCGCTGCGCTAGTGGAACGGCATGATTTTGTTTTTGTTTTTGTTCTCAAGGGAACACTTTTTCTTCTTCTCTCACGAAGGGCGAACATTAGATCGCAGGAAGACCAGAGCGATCTCCGGTAAAGGCTCACTCAACGGCTAAAGAAGCGTAGGTTATGAACATTTTGCCGAGCTTTTTGCGAAAGTATTCGTGGCGTTGATCAACCTGACAAATGTTCTTGGAGTCAGCTATTACTAAAGGTCGGTTTTCCGCTGAGTAGAACGCTTTCTTCGAGCTTTTCCATTTTCATTATTTCTGTGGATAGCAATGTGCAGCTAAGGTTTAATGATACGTTGACTTTTGTAATATATTGGCAAATTTTAATTTCGCATTTACGCCGAGAAGAAGAAGGGGCAGTCGCAATGTGCTTCTTCTTCTTCTTTTAAGCATTCCAAACCGACACGCATTCTGGCCAACCGTACTTCTTTTATAATAAACACATTCCCTGTCTGTAGCATTAACCACACTGTTGAAATTCACACGGAGACGTTCATCGGAGAATTGCAACTATACAACTCTTACTTTATCTGTAATTTTAGGTGAAATAGTCAAATTTCCAGCTATGCGAAAAGAAGAAGAAAAAAAAAAACAAAAGAAGAAAAAGAAGTACATCGATTAGAGAGAAAATAATCTCGTGGCACTCAGATGGAATAAGTTCATTCTCTCTACATGTTTCAAATATCTTCTTCATTAACGCATTTGTCACGCTTTGTTGAGTGACAAGACTCTGTGTGAGAAGAAAAATAATTAAAAGGAGAGACATTTTATTTGATTGTTGGGCGATCCCCGAAAATATAACACACACGATATTCAATCTCGAAAATGGTCCGCTGTATCGTGAAACACTTAGCATATCTTCGCTCGCGCATTTTTACGACGTTTTACTATATTTTGTTTTCTCCCCAGTTTTTGTATTGTGTATATATCCCGTAAGGAGAACATCCTGGATGGATTTCGCTTATGAAGCCTTGCCGCGCAGTCACGATTTTTGCTTTTACGGAATCGATCCTTCCATTAGCGTCTTATTCCTCTTTATTGTTTTATTTTATTTTATGTAGCTGCGCATGATCTGTTATGTGCGTTTACCAGAAAAACGTAGACGCGGGAAACCTTACGGTCACGAAACGGTGGTCACTACCGAAATAAAAATCTCGAAAGACATATAAGCGCGTACTTTTGCCTTCCGCATGTGCGGAACACCATTATCCTGGATTTTTTTTTTTTTTTATCTCTCTCGCATTGTTTCAGCGCGCAGATTGCGCTCCCATATTTCTATCCAGGTTGCACATATTGCGCGTCCTGTCTGGTCATCGCCCTCGACGGAGAAAGGGGGAAATGTTGACATCGTGAGAAGCCGTGCGGGAATGCATCGTTATGCGTCAAGTACGATTCGGAGGATACTTAGGAATTTGGTTCGTTCGTTAGTGGCGTGTGGGGGGGTTCGAGTGAGCTACCATCTTCTGTGCTGTCCCAGTTTTCCGGAACACTTTTTAGTTCCCCTGGAAGCAGGGATGGGCAGTATTTAAATACATTGTAATTAAAATACTATTTAAAATATAAATACATGTATATTTATATTCTGTATTTAAATACAGACTCGCAAAATGTATTTATAATTATATTTAAATACCAATTTTAGGGTATTTATTCTTGTAAATGCTTTATAAATACTCCTAAATACAGTATATACTGACTCTTAAGTTGCCTTGCATTTTACCTTTCGGGAAGAAGGGTGAGTTTGGGGCGCAGTTATGCCGTGTTTGCGCTAGCATGCGCATGCAACAAACCATTTTAGATGACAAGTTTCTCACTGTTGCCGCGGCTACCTACCTCGCTGTACAAAGCATCTTCGTCAAATTTAATACAAGCATTTTTGCATGGGCACCTGAGGAGATGCTTTTCTTCTTAGCGAATTCGATTGTATACGGCAAAATTCTGTAAAATTCTGTAATTCCAGATGTCATTTTCCTCACAGTATTTATAATAGTAGTTACGGTATTTAAATACTGTATTTATATTTTGTATTTAGATACTCATGTTGAAAAGTATTTATGAAGAGTATTTAAATACCCCTTTCAACAAAGTATTTTGTATTTACATTTAAATACTCAGAAAATGTATTTATGCCCATCCCTGCGCTGGAAGTCGGCTGAGGACGCATACTAAAGCCCCTTCCATAAAACTAAACGCATACTAAACTCCATACTGTCGTCGCTCCATCTGGCCAGTATCCCTACCCACGCTTATAGCGAAGGTTGTTTCGCTGTGCTATCATGGAATCAAAAAAAAAAAAAAAAAAAATACAGTCAAACTCCTTTACAACGAAGCTCAGGGGACAGCAAAAAAAAAAAATCGCAGTAAAGGTATTTTCGTTAAAAAGGACGTCCATTATTGGACCTATAGGCTCCAGCGGGACCGCAAAAAAAATTTGCTGTAGTGGTATTTTCGTTAAAAAGGTGTTCGCTATAAAGGAGTTTGACTGTAATAATAATCACCCGCTTCGGACTCCGTATGTATACACTCTAAGAAAAAACGGAGTACTTTTACTCCTTTTGGGGACTAAATGCATTGCCACAAAAAATAGTCCCTTTCGGGAGTAAATGCACGGGAGTACATGAATGCCACAGAGTGGAGACTGCATTTCACGCGCTGTTGTAAGAGTCCCAAGTACATAATTCGTGCGCATGCATGAAAATACTTTGAAGCAAACTGTCAACCGTGATGTATCGAGTGATATAAAATCTTGCGCCATACATAGGGCACAATTTGCGAAGAAAGATGCGCTAACTGTTTCTTACTCTGTGTAGCTGGAAAATTGCTACGTTGGCTGAGTTATATAGCCTTGTGCCCTTCAAATTGACCAAGGGCACAAATTTACGTAGACTGTTGCATTCAGGAGACCATTCGCGACAATTTGCAGTCCTGGGGAGTAAATGTCGGGACTAAATATCGGGTTAGGGGACTAAAATGGGGAGTAATTGCAGACTAGGGGAGTAGAAACATGCAATTACTCTCCGTTTTACTCTTTTTTTTTTTTTTTCTTAGTGTGTAGGCGAGGTATCACCAAAACACTTTTTTGTTCGTTCATACAACGTAATATCGTTCCTTTTTATTGGTAATCCGCGTATTTACTGAGAACTACAACAGCATTGGTTCGATCATCGATCGAAGCCAAGCGGGCGCGGTATTTATCGCGTGAATATACGTCCCCGTGGTTCGCTGTATAGAAAGTATGTCACGTGCTCACGCTGTTTAGATACGGGGCGACCGACGCGGCGGCGGTAGGGAAATCCCCGGTGAGACTTCCCTGAAGAACGCCTCGCCGGAGTCTTTCCCATAATCAAAGACGGCGTCATCGGCTCGCCCAATAAAGAACAACGGCTACCAGAGTCCATTCCGTGTCATACTATGCTCAGTTAATGTACGAATGTTTTTATTATTATTTTCATTATTCCATTTCCTAACGTTTCGACAACTTGAGAACTGCGAGATAAACCTGTAAGGATTATAGCTAGACCCTGAAGTTTTCGGGTTTTATATTTTTCCAAGTTCGGGGGCTAGAAATCGGGTCATTAAATTGATGTCGAAAATTCAAGCAATTTCGGGCAAAAAAATTACCATCAGACTGAGTTCGGGGAGAAATCGGGCATTATTGTAGAATAAACGTTCCCTGTACCGTTTATCCAGAGTGCCAGAAGTAAGGGGCAGTCGCATATTTTGTGAGAAACTAGTATGTCGATGCCTTGAGGTGCCTAGCCTAGGTGCAGTTTTGCAGGTAGAAATCGGGTTTAACCCTAGACAGGTGAACCTGAATTCGGGGTGCAAATTCGGGGAAAAATCGGGTTTAACCCTAAAACATCAGGGTCTAATTATAGCTCAGACATGATATAACTGACAAAGAGGGCTGCTGCTTCCAAGTGTGAGGGACACTGTATAATATCGTGCGATTTTAAAAATAGTGAGTTCTGCGCACGTGCAAGACAGAAACAGAGCTTTGCGCATTGCGCACAGCCACCACGCTATCCCTTACGTACGCAAAGGCGACAGCGTACGCTATACTAAAACTCACTATTAATAGTAGAGAGTTTTAGCACTGCGTACGACAAAATGCTTTGCGGACGCAAGGAAAAAGCGGGTGGCCGCGCTAAACTGAGACTTTCCGAAAAATTCGCTACCTCCGATGTTGAACATCATCGTTACCGCAAAGCAGTCTTGGGTAGTAAGTAAGTTACTTTTAACTTGTAACTGTAACTAGTTACTTTTGGGGTTAACTAGTTACAGTAACTAGTTACATTTCCAGAAAAGTAGCTTTTAACTGTAACTAGTTACTATTTCTGTGAATGTAACTGCAAAATGTAACTAGTTACTCGAATGAATGTCGATCCTTTTTTTACGTACGTACACACGTCGTATTTTTCCCTGTGGGAGAGCCACATATTGACTTATACAGCTTCGTGTTAAGTGCAATAATACTTTTTATCGCACTTAAGTAAATGTAAATAAATGCACGTTTTTAACGATTGTATCACCCTCTCATGGTCGTTTTTATAAAAAGTAACTGTAATGTAACTAAGTTACTTTCTTTCAGTCACTGTAACTGTAAGTGGTTACTTGACCAAGAAACTAACTATGTAACTGTAACTTAGTTACTTAACCAAGGCAGTAACTATAACTGTAACTCAGTTACTCTTTAGAAGTAACTTACCCAAGAGTGCCGCAAACGTCTTGGCTGTCTCCGTCCGACAGAAGTCGCTGTTGGCTCGTTTTTTTATGTTTTGAGATCGTCGCAAATTTCAGCATGTTCGTATATATACACCTCTTTTCCGACGGATGGGATTTATACTGGGTTATACTGGGTTAGCTTTTAACTGCAACGTTCAGAACACGCGGCGGCGTCCTTGCCCTTTTCTGCGCCGCCAGTAAATGTGGGCCTATATGTAGCAACAACGGCCATTTGGAAGCATTCCGTTCAATTTCATGGTCCACGGAGCTGTGTAAGCGGCGAGGAAATGCTTCTGTTGTTCTCCCGCGTGAATTCCTCGCGTTCTCAGCTTCCGTATGTTCAGCCGCACGGTGCAGCTACGCGGACCATTTACCGTTACATTCCGGATTGCAGATGGATATCAGTAACGTATCACTATCAATGTAGCACAACTATACGAACAACAACGCATGAAGCGTTGAGCGGACCTTGGTCAATGCAGGGGAAGAGGGGGGGGCGGACCGCCCTAAAAAACGTCTCTCCGGAACAAAATGTCTCAGTCCTCGATGAAAGAATGAAAGTCACTGAAAAGGTTAGCCAGCTGTAGGGATCGAACCCACATCTTCTGGATTGCCGCTGGATTGCTTAGCTCAATTGGTAGAGCCCTGGACCGGCAATCCAGAAGATGTGGGTTCGATCCCTACAGCTGGCTAACCTTTTCAGTGACTTTCATCTTTCATCGTTGATTTCTTAGGCAATTTGAGGCTTTGTTTGTATCTGTCCCCTCTATGTTGTTCCAGCCTCAGAACATCAGTTTATCTCTTGTCTCAGTCCTCATTGCGATATGCTGAGAAACATAACCAAAAATATCGCAGCGGGAAGAAAAGTTTTCTTTCGGTTTCGGAGTCCAATGCTTTCGTTCAGGTTGTGCCTCACAACATTTTGTGGAACTGAGAAAGTTCTTTTCTTTTTCTTTTTTTTCAAGATTGACTCGAATGACAGCTAAGAGTCCTTTTGATCCAGTCACTGCTCGATATAGCGTCGATATACGACGCTGAGTCGATGAGTCACTGAGTCGATATACGACTCACTTTGTAATAAACGATATTGCGTGGAGTAGATTTACCTAAGGTGAAGCCAAGTTGTGGCTGTCACGTGACAATGTGTGATGGCGGGACCTACCAGTAGGAGCATTTATGAGGATGAAAAAAAAGAAAAAGAAAGAAAAAACATACTACCGTTCACCGAAGAAAAGCTTGACGACAACTCAATGTAGTCTGGCATTCTGCGGCCACTTGAGGCGTTCGTGTTGTTGCGCTTATTAATCCACTTCCTTCCGGTGGAAAAGACAATGCCGCGGAAACAACTGCAAAAGAAACAATAACTGTGACGGAAAACCGCGCGTGACAATGTAACGGCGACGAAAACAAGACTTCATTCTAGTTATACCACGTATATCTCTGGTTTCATTTCTTTTTTCTTTTTTTTTCAGCCAAACGAACTGGGCTTTTACAGCGCGAGAGAACCAAGATCATAATCTGTTGAACACTGGTCTAATTTCATCTTAACGGAACAGTGAAGTGCGCCTTCATAATGTTTTTCTATACTTTGGTTGCAGCGTGTCGTGCAACAAATAACGAGCAGGGTTGCCAGGTCAAAACCCGAAAGAGTCGCCAACGCGCCATGAGAAAGTAGCCAATGTCACTTCCAGCACTTGGTGTGCAGGCATCATATGTTGAAAGTGACTGCTAAAACGCCAGCACACAAGCCAACGCTATATGACAGTACGCCTCGGCGCATGAGAGAAAGAAAAGGTTTTTGTTGTTGGTGTTGGTGTTGTTGGTGGTGTTTCTGAAAGAGGAAAAATGTTGGAGAAAGCAGGTGACAAAACGACCGACATCACTATTCAACCACCCAAATTCAGGGGTTTTCGATGTCTGTCCAAGTCGCCTTAGCTTATACGAATGGCACATTTTAGCGGTCGTTATGCTTAGCAGGGCGGACACGACGGAACAACCTGTTGGTTAGTTTATTACTAGGTCAGTCCAAGTTCGCTGTCTGCATTTTCCCTCGCACGACTGTGCATTTTAGAGTCAGATAACATTTATTTACGGTGGTTTATTTTGCAACGGAGATTTCGATCACTTTATTTTGAGGTACACCCTCTCGTATATTGTCCTAACGTAGTCAGACGGGATCCGGAAAAATCGTCCCCGGAAAAAACGTCCCCGGAGAAAACGTCCCCGGTGGGAACCTAGGTTAGAACCGGGTCCTAGGTTAGTTTTCAGAGGTTAGGTTAGCTTAGGCTTGTTTTTGACAGTTCACCATGCGGTTGAGGGGGGGCTACCCACAGCTGGGCACGCGCCGTTTGACGAAAACTACTTTTCTTTCGGGGACAATTTCTCCGGGGGACATTTTTTCCGGGGTCGACTTTTCCTACACCCGTATGGAACATCCTTTTGTGGCTCAAGAATCCTTCACTGTTCAACACTTCCGTGTTTCCAATTAACGTGCTAGCAGACGACAGCACATTCGCAGACGACATCGCGCGCGCACCTTTGCCCTTGCTCTTTCCTAGCCTTTCTGTCCCGGCACGGACGACACACGCGACTTTTCGACCACCATTGTCTGGCAACCACAAAAGAGGTGCCGTAACGAAACGAAACGTTAGAAAATCGCCGAAACCGCGTCCTCGTTTGCCAGCAGTCTTATCGAACAAGGAACCGCGTCACGAGCCCGGAAACCACGCGACAAAAGGAAAACTGTATCTTATAACGCGTCGTATAGCTATAGAACGAGTGGAAACTTTTCGTTGTTGAGGTGTATTGTCATGTAAATACTGACACGAGTGAGGCGCTTTTTTTGTTTTAAGCGAGGTCAAAACGGGGGAGGGGCGTAACTCATACGCTTTGTGGGCGGAATATCAATTAACTCGCGTCGTTGGTTTTGAACAGCACCGTTCTGGGAAGTGCGACCTCTGTGGTAATGATGTGTGGCCGTGCGAGGAAGCCGAGACGTAACTGGAAAACGTTTGTATAATTACGAACCGGAACTTTTGAGGGCCTTATTGCCAGTGCCTTCGAAAATCTCTATAGAAATAATAATAATAATAATAATAATAATTGAGAGTTTACGTCGCGAGACAACTGAGATCATGAGCGACGCTCTATAGAAATACATGAAAGAACTGATGTTCTGAGGCTGGAACAACATAGAAGGGACAACGTTCGCATTTGAGTCTGGAGTATCCCCCATAAACCGTACCTCGATCCTCCATTCTCCCTCACATTATAGGATCCAGTCAGTTACAGCAGATTCTCTTTGAAATTCCCGCGCAGACCAGCGGCATAGTCACAGGAATACAGCGTCTGGTCCTTGGTGGAGATTCAAGGTCACGATGAAGGCTGGGAGGTGGCTAGTTCGTATCCTGTACCACTGGTTGTGCTCTGCCATGCGTTTTCTGCTTTTTTTTTTATAGTAAACTTTCCAGATTCATGTCGCCCCAATAAGGATCCCCTAAGCTGGCGAAAGACTCATGCTCACGCTTGTGCCTCCCAGTCAGGCATCCCTGCTGTCCTTGCTCCATGTTTCGACGTGAGCTCGTACGGCACTGGTTGCTTCGCGATGCTAACAAAAAAGAAAAGAGAAGAGGAAGGAAAAAGAAGCAGCAGAAGATGAAGAAGGAGGAGGAGAAGGAGAAGAAAAAAAGAAGAAAAAGATTGATAGGCAAACGAGCCGAGGCGAGCTCCATCTCTAGGGACAAACACAACAAACAGAGCCTCCACACTCTAAGGAAAAAAAAAAAAGAGTAAAATTGGGAGTAATTGCAGCTTCTAGTCCCCTAGAATACAATTACTTTCCATTTTGGTCCCCTAACCCCGACATTTACTCCCCAGGACTGCAAAATGTCACTGAACTTCACAAATGGTGTTCCTAATGCAACAGTCTATGCAAATATATGCTCGTGGTCAATTTGATGGCATAAGGCTGTATTACTCAGCCAACTTAGCAATTTTCCATCCGCCACAGTGTAAGAAACAGTTAGCGTTTCTTTCTTCGCAAATTGTGCCCCACCGTATGTCGTAAGATTTTATATCACTCCACATACCACTGTTGACTGTTTGATTCGAAGTATTTTCATGCACGTATGCGAATTTTGTTCCTGGGACTTCTAGAACAGAGCGTGAAATGCAGTCTCCACTCCGTGACATTCATTTACTCCCGAAAGGGACTATTTTTTGTAGCAGTGCATTTACTCCCAAAAAGGAGTAAAAGTACTCCTTTTTTCCTTAGAGTGCAAGAGACTAAGGGACAAATAACTCATGAAAAAAGAAAAGAAAAAAGTGAAATTCAATGATTCACGCAAGAAGCCTCATCCTGTATTCAACTGGCACACAGTATACAGTCTGTTCCGTATAACAGCCCAACCATATAACCCGTCTTCTTTGAAATTCTAATCCGTCACACATCTACCGTAGCTATTCTTTGCCAGGTTAGCCCCAGCGCTGTGTACGCGATCCGACTACAGAGACACCTCTGACGAAAAGCCTGCCAAGTGACCGTTGAGGCAGCCGTGCTGGGGAAACCTGAGGTGGTGGCAATCGGCGCGAAAAGCGGAAGCGATGTCGATTTGGCTACGGTTCGCGTCCGAGGGGTAATGGCCGTGTAGCCACAGTGGAACGGCGTCCCATGTCTGCTTCGCTTCACTGGAACAGCGCCAATCAGCGAAGAGGAGCAGAGCAAGCCATCCAATCTGGTTCATGTGATGAATGCGGCAAGGTGTTTGACGAGCAAAGGAGTTCCGGATTCTGGTACCTGGTCGTCGTATATGGAGACCCACTAGACCTCAAGCATAGAATGTTCGGGGCTATAGAGTCCGAGGACCGAATTTTGTCTTCGGGTGTCGAGAAATATTTGATTGACTGTGAGAAGATAATCCGCGCGAAAATCGAGGCAACAAGAATATGAGCGACACGAGCGACATTCCCCCAGAAGCGGAAGATGCGAAAAGCGTCATAGCTTTCTTCTGTCACGTGAGCGCTTACGCTCACCGTCGTGTTTTCATGTACACCGCTAACCGTAAGGGAATATCCTGCTACACAGCCATAGCAGACGACAGGATAGCAGACGACAGCTATTTGCTGACGTCTATTGACTGCTATTCCATAGCAGACGACAGGAAAACACGCGGACGGTGTCGTCTGCTAAGTGTCGTCTGCTAAACGCGCAGCACGCCACTTCCGATATTACGCACCGTGTGAATGCACAACATAACACGGGACGAAACTTCGGCTCTGTGAGCAGTGCTTTCGTTTTTTCTTCCACTAGAATATTCCTTGAGGATGTCGCTCGTGTGAATACACGGTACCCCCACACCTTCCTGCTGTCCTCTCTCCATCTGTCCACGTCTGCGCGCCACTCATAAGTACCAGTTGCTTCGCGGCGCTAACACAAAATTTCAACAACAAAAAATGTCGTTGAATATCATTTCCGATGCTCACAGCCAATAACGTACTCCTTGCCTCGTGCTGGACGAAGTCCGCCTTAGCGTCTTTACTACTACTACTACTACTACTACTACTACTACTACTACTACTACTACTACTACTACTACTACTACTACTACTACTACTACTACTACTACTACTACTACTACTACTACTACTACTACTACTACTACTACTACTACTACTACTACTACTACTACTACTACTACTACTACTACTACTACTACTACTACTACTACTACTACTACTACTACTACTACTACTACTACTACTACTACTACTACTACTACTACTACTACTACTACTACTACTACTACTACTACTACTACTACTACTACTACTACTACTACTACTACTACTACTACTACTACTACTACTACTACTACTACTACTACTACTACTACTACTACTACTACTACTACTACTACTACTACTACTACTACTACTACTACTACTACTACTACTACTACTACTACTACTACTACTACTACTACTACTACTACTACTACTACTACTACTACTACTACTACTACTACTACTACTACTACTACTACTACTACTACTACTACTACTACTACTACTACTACTACTACTACTACTACTACTACTACTACTACTACTACTACTACTACTACTACTACTACTACTACTACTACTACTACTACTACTACTACTACTACTACTACTACTACTACTACTACTACTACTACTACTACTACTACTACTACTACTACTACTACTACTACTACTACTACTACTACTACTACTACTACTACTACTACTACTACTACTACTACTACTACTACTACTACTACTACTACTACTACTACTACTACTACTACTACTACTACTACTACTACTACTACTACTACTACTACTACTACTACTACTACTACTACTACTACTACTACTACTACTACTACTACTACTACTACTACTACTACTACTACTACTACTACTACTACTACTACTACTACTACTACTACTACTACTACTACTACTACTACTACTACTACTACTACTACTGTGTCCCAGTACTGTATGTTTCATGCCTGCATCGTTCCGTGGGTGGCCGATATTTTTTTTACGTTTCGACTTTAACACTGTGGAAGCACGAATAACTACAAGGCTTCCCAAGATCACGTACGGTATTCTTTCCGCAAAAGAGGAGACGCCGAAACTTTAGCGGACGACGCAAAGAGAGCTTATAACCGCCCCCCCCCCCCTTCAAGAGTTTCAGGTTTCGGTAAATTATCAGAAATTCAAAATAGCTAATCATAGTGCAGTAATCACCGCAGCGATTGTGGCATAGCAGCAACCCTTGCGGTGTCGGGAACATACATACGAAATATCGCGTTCCCAAAGTGCGCAGATTTTATTTGAACGAATTATTACGAAGTGAGCGCTTCGCCTCTGTGAAGCAAGAGGGCGCTGAAAGCAACACTGCCGACGTCATCCTGCATAGAAGAATGCAAGCTTCGTAGCAGACGACAATGCCGGGTGACGTCACAGTATCTTCCTCCTGGCGAACCACCGTGCGCTTTGCACGTTGGTTTCGGTTTGGTATTGCCATCGTTTACGAACTAATTAGTCGCACAAAATGGATGCGAATGTTGTATTCGGTATGATGACCTAACTTTTTTCGAATCCTTCCGAAGTCTCCCTTTAACAGACGACGCAGACGTCTGTATATACGTGCCGTGATGCTTCTGTTCTAAGAACATTGCTACAATGGGCATTATTTTAACGCACCATTTTTCCATATGTTGACAGCACCGGAGCGGTTACGATTGAAGCGAATTTTAATACGTGTTTTTTTGAGACAATAGGGTCATTATATGGCCGTTCGAAGGTTAAAGCTTCGTCGAGAAGCCTGTTTCATACACGCAGCATATAAGGGGCGGTATGTGCCCTAACAGCTTGTATCAATTGCAGCGAAAGGAAGTCAAGAGCGAGCCAGCTATTGTTTTGCCGAAGAAAGTGGTTGCTAAATCATTCCGTTTACCTGGCTTTTCGTTGAAACACAGGGGCCGCTCCGTTTTACATAACGTGGAGTCTATACATCACCTCCTTTGTAGTATCATTCATAAGGCATGTAGGATAGCATTACGGCGACACGACTTCGAAGCATGATTCCGTGATTCGGAACAGTGGGCAGACAGACACGGGATATTATAAGAAAAAAATTTAGAATACCATAGTAAATAAGGCAGGACGGAACTCAGAAGCTGCCGGTGTCATGCTGAGTTTTGTAGTGGGTTTTACAAACGAACGTCTGTATATACATATCAGGGGTAAACAGGGTACAACCCGGTTCAGGACACACTATAACTCCCTTTGTCGAGTACAAGGCTGCACATACTGCGTATCACCATGTATTTCATGCGTCATGCTAATGAAGATCATCATCAGCAGCAACAACAACAACAACAAAAGTCCTGATGGGCGACTTCTATATATAGAAGAAGGGCAGCCTCTGCCCGAAACTTACGTATTAAATAGTTACTCTGATTTCGTGCTTCATTCTTTCGTTATTTTCCTTGACGACGTTTCAACAAGATGGACTCTGTGTTATTTTACCCTCTCGATTATAGTGAAACAGTTCGAAACCGTGCAAGTCACAGATATTGTCTAACTACACCGTCAGACTCGCATATACTCGTCCTCAGCCCGTTGCATATCATACCCATTATATCTAAGCCTACAGGTAAAATAGTTTCACGGGAAAGTGATGCTGGTTTGAGTATAGTAATGAAGTCTACCATCATTATCGCATACAAGTCGTGAAGGAAAACTTCCCTCCGTCTGTATGGCCCACATTTCCTGGCAAGGAAGCAGAGTTTTTCGCTCGACCCTGAACGTGGCCATAACATCCGTCAACTGATACGGCCCTTTATTTCCAAAGTCTCTTTAATGACAGTCCATTAAAGACGCTCATTGATTCACCGTGCTTTATAGAGGCGTTACATCGCGTGCAGCAAAATTGGTAATCAAGCACATTTGACTAGCAGGCAATATGCAAGCACAGCTCGCACACAAAGAACCCAGAGGGGAAAAAAAAGCCGACCTAGATTAACGTTGCCGCTATTTATCCGAAATCCAGCTACGAAGACCTATATATTGTTCCAGCAGTAGTCCATTATGGCGGCCTCAGGACTGCGACACTATAGGAGAGGGCCACCCCATCCAACCAAATAGTTTGTTTTCCCCCCAGTTACTTTTGTAACGAGAGTATAACTGGGGAAAAGCAAGCGATCCCGCATCACAATTTCTATGGAAATAACCAACCTGTGTTGCTATATATGGAGAGCAATCTCGTTAACAGTTGCAGCTTTACTTGGAAGAAATATAAATGCCTCGTCCTAGTGGTTCCATACTACGCTTTATCACTCATCAATCGGAACCCACAGGATGATCGCGAACGAGATAATGTCCTCCACCGTGCAAGTGGATCATCAGTGGTATGGGTCTGTTGCGGAGTCGATGTGTGTGTGTGGCGCCCGCATCGAGCAACGATGTTTTGAGCACGCTGTTTTGTACTAGAATGTCGAACCTCATGAGGGCCCCGTGAACAGGGCTGCTAATGGTGGGGTAGGTAGAGTATGAGGGTGACTTATTCGGCTTCCGAATGCTGTACCATCTCCTTGTTTAAAGGTAGTGTAAAGCAGCAGGTTATGTTGCCAGCGTAACTTACAGCTCGTTGCTTGTAAACCCGCTTGTTGCTCGTAAATATATACATGACAGGGATGGCTAAATATTTTGAATTTGCTAGTAATTTGCTAATAATTGCCAGTAATTGCTAGTGAAATTGCAGCAGAACGTCTCGCCAGCGATGTCTGGTGCGAAATAATCCCCAATTTGTCGAGCAACAGTGATATATGTTCTCGACAGGCTTGCGGCTCGTGATGACTAGGCAGCCGACACGTATCCGACTTGTTTTGTTTCAGACACAGTGTTATACGCATGCAATGTAGTTTTGCCGCCGTACTTGACGAGGAAAACGCGCATTTGGTGGCGACATCGACACAGTGTTGGCCGTAATTTTTTGAATTTTAATTTTTCGATTCAATTATAAGCACAGTGGGGACGAAAATTGTGACGTAAGGGTACTGAGGGCTATGTGGAATCGATAATTTTTTTTTAGATTGCCGCTTAACGATTTTTCAAGTTCGCATCCTACGCGCGTATATACGGGGGTACTCTTTACGCATGGAAGACGCGTCATTAAACATAGGCATTCGCCTCCAAAGAGATATTAGCAAACGTTTGAAGTATTTTCGTTACTTATTCTCACTTTGATTTGCATTAAACTCCATATTTTGACTTCTTTCACCGCTGGGACCCAATGTTATACTTGCGCTGATTCAAATTTAACGAGGAAATGCAGTCTTTATTTCATCCGTGTCCATCCGAAGGTTATCAGCAGCTATGTACAATAAAAGTAACAATTAAAAAGATACATATTAAAAGGCTCCCTTACTGTCGATTTCCTCCATATCCAAAACACGATCCAAGTCGAGTCGAGACGAGCCAATGATGACTTTCTGCGCCAAAACACCTAAATGCCACAGTAGACGGCATCGACACCGCATTCCTGAAGCATAAAAATGTAATTTACCGTCACACGGAATACTTTTATTACATCCGGGACCCACGTATATACCTGTCCGCCAATAGAGGTACACGCCCGATAACAAAAAATAAAGTCCTGTTCCTGCTATATTATACACGCTCCGTCACGTGACGGCTGTCATCTTCTCAATATGTATCTTTAATGGAGGGACGGGGACCTGTCAAGCCTGCTGTCTGTCACTGTACTGTTGTCCCCCCGGAGACTTGCGGCGGAGGACGGAGCCTGTCGGCGTCTGAGGATGATCGTGATGTCCTCTTCTTTTGCTACTCTTACTTTATGCCATTTTTGGCCACCGTGTGTCGCTTCGCGGGGATGCTAATGTATAGCGTGCATACGAATGAGCGATGAAGTTTCGGTTTCTGTTGCGACAGCAGACGATGGAATGCCTCGCTTTTGTTTGCAGGTAGCGTGAAGGGCGTGGAGTTGGAAAGCGATTTGCGATTTTGCGCGTCATTTGTAATGTATAGTATGAGTGTCGTATTCTATAACACTGATTGCCATCTTCACGTCACCCTCGCTTTTGACTCGAAGTTCAAATTAGGAGTAGATTTAGTACACGTAAGGTGACTCCCTATCTCTATGGGACACTTACTAAAAGGAACACGATAGAAAGGAACATCAAGGGCTTTCAGGAAACAGTACGCAAAATATTGTTGTTCAACCAATCTGCTTTTCCCCGTTACACTGTTTACCAGCCGTTAATTCTTAAAATTCCTATAGAAACAATAGCAAACCTGTTGCTACGGTGAACAATCGAGCCTTACTTCGAAGAAATATAAATAATAATAATAATAATAATAATAATAATAATAATAATAATAATAATAATAATAATAATAATAATAATAATAATAATAATAATAATAATAATAATAATGTTTTATTGGTGCTCAAGAACGGTCATGACGACCCTAACGATGGCGCACTCAAATACAATACACTGCACTACAAACAGACACAATATACGTATAAATACAATAATACAATATGCGAATACAGACAATATGCACTAACCACAAGGCACGATCTATGATCTAAATGTCTTGTTCCTGTAGTTATATCCTGCTCTCATTAATAGTCAATTGGAACCCATGGACGTGTCAGCTTCATTTACAAAGAGAAAAAAGAAAACGTCCTCAAAATCCCAGTCATGAGCGGGGTTTCTACAGGGCATGGCCATCAAAGACATCTTCTATCTACGGTGATGAGGATTGTTATTATTTGTTGAACATTACGTCACAACCAAAAAAAAGAAAGAAAAACATAGATCGCGCTTTCGCCACTCATTCAATCCCCCCAGTAATTAGCAGCGAACAAATTTTTTTCTGCCAACATCTCTTCAGCTCGTACCGCTTTCGTTATATCAACTGACGTTATACACACTAGTAATAACGTAAACGTTACTCTGACAGCTGTACATACCTTCAGTAAGCACATAAAACACTCGCCTTCCCACATAAGACTTGCTCCGGAATTCGCCATCAAACGCCCGTGTGCGGCCTGCAGCACCAACGGATATGAGAGCTCGCATTCACAAAGCCCCAGTGGGATATAAACCTCCCATGGAATGCCGTGTTTCTTCCACGTACCTGCCGTGTGACATTTATTTATTAGCGCGTGTTTATATACGCACACCGATATACACATCGCTGCAGGAGCATCCCGCAGCCTAGCCTGTTCAAAAGGAAGATGGCGTCCTGCCATGCCATTGTGGTGCGTTCTTTGAAGAAGAGTCGCGTCTAAAGAGCGTCGGTGCTGGAACTGTTTTCTCCTATGGGCATATTTCGCGAAGAGCTTGTCATCTCGGTGTCTTAGCTTGAAACGGAGTTGTTTCGTCGTTATTTGTCGTCTGCTTGGTAATATCCATCGTCTGCTTTGCACGCGTGTTGCGTCGTCTGCTTCGTTGTTACAAGTTTTCTCTATGGAATGCAAGAGTTTCTGCACCGGTACATTCGCGCCGCTTCTGCAGTTTGTGAACGGTCGGACGTAGCTACGCCGTTTTTTACTGATACGTCCTCAATATAGAACGTGATATCATCCCAAATAATTATGTATGTCAGTTGATGTGAGCTTTAATGCGCGGTGGACCCTGTCGTCTGCAACCGTTCGCCATTGCAATCGAGTGTGTTTGCTCTGTATATCTTCATAATTCATAGCAATGGGGACAAATCCCTCCGCTCGTGCCTTAAATCGTGCGCAACTTGGCATTGTGAGGCTTGTGCGTTGTTTTTATGCCCCTGTGTTTCACCTAAGTTGTGGCCGAAGCTACGCAAGCTTTCGGAATTATCCCTCGGGGACCTTGCAGCTCCCGCAGATATTGGCTATGCGCTATTTATTCGGACGACAACAGCAACGACATGAAACACAAGCTAAAAAGTCAACATCGGTCGTAGACGCCACTACATCAGGCATTTATAAATGGCAAACTTTCTCACGGCTGTCATATCTGATTAAGGCAACCATGCCGTGCAACAGCATGTTACTCCCCAAAACGCAATCCTTTTGTCTCGAACGCTGTCTGCGCAGACCACAGGAGAAGGCATCGTTCGGAAGGTCCTAATGAGTTTTGATGAGAAACATCGAACGACTGTTGCCCCTCTGGAATGCTCACTATAATGGACTGGAGACACGCTATGCTATGGGTCAAGACCATTGTTTACTTTATGAAGACAAAGTAACGATATATCTTTCTTAAACGTCCGTAAAATTATCTGTCTAGACCCACGTATCGTACTCTCTTTCGCACCGTTTGGAAAAGCAAAATGTAATTTTAAAAATGCATTTTTCAAATACCCAATATGGAAGAAGGGCGCATTGACTTGAGTTTAAATTTTTTTTTGTAAAATTCTAAACAGCGTGTAAAGGAAAAGTATCGTATTAAAACTTAATTGAACACCAATCAATAAGTCGAGACAGTCGAGTCAAAAAATCAACTTAAAAGTCACTGACAGACAGTTTTAAAAAGTGATATGATCCGTATTTATTTTCCTGTTATTACTGATTCATCAGTCAAGTAACCTGAACGCTGCACTGCGTCCTGCTACGCAAGACAGCATTTCTGAATTTGAGTTCCGAGTCAGCAAATATTAAAAGTCCTCTTAATATTTGCTGACTCGGAAATGGAGGCAAAGGAAGTGCACATTTTCTTTTTTCTTTTTCTTTTTTGCGTATTCATTATACAAGCTCGCCTTATTGATAATTCCTGGCCTTATGTCGCCAGGCAACTATACACGCTGATTATTATTAATCGCTTATTATTTCGTGACGTTACTAACTTTACTAAAAGATGAACACTGTAACGAATTGTGCTGCCGTTTGTTGAATAATTGAAAAAATACAACGAAATAAACGCCATCGAAACACCTTCCAGTTGGTTGAAACCAGCGGCGAATTGAAGATTTACTCAGTAAACTGAAATTTTTGTTCCGTGGTCGCATCAATAACGCTAGACATTTTAGGTTCTTCTAAATTTGTCCCGTATATAGCGAGTTGAATTTTTTTCTCTTCCATTGGAATATCGAAACCTCTTCTAAACCTAATCTTTTCAGAGTAAGAGCAAAATTTCGTCATTCTGACTGAGCGTGTGTGATGCGGCGTCCAAGTTCTATGTTTAGCGTCTCCAGCAAACTGCGCAATAAGGCGCGCGCGCGCTATGATTTCACGTAAAATCTCCCACAATACAGTTCATAAAACCGTTTTTCATGCTTACCTTTTCACACACGCCTTTGCCGCAGGTATATACAGGCAGTCTTGGGTAGTAACTAAGTTACTTTTAACTTGTAACTGTAACTAGTTACTTTTGGGGTTAACTAGTTACAGTAACTAGTTACATTTCCAGAAAAGTAGCTTTTAACTGTAACTAGTTACTATTTCTGTGAATGTAACTGCAAAATGTAACTAGTTACTCGAATAAATGTCGATCCTTTTTTTACGTACGTACACACGTCGTATTTTTCCCAGTGCGAGAGCCACATATTGACTCATACAGCTTCAGGTTAAGTGCAATAATACTTTTATCGCGCTTAAGTAAATGCAAATAAATGCACGTTTTTAACGATGTATCACCCTCTCATGGTCGTTTTTATAAAAGTAACTGTAATGTAACTAAGTTACTTTCTTTCAGTCACTGTAACTGTAAGTAGTTACTTGACCAAGAAAGTAACTATGTAACTGTAACTTAGTTACTTAACCAAGAAAGTAACTATAACTGTAACTCAGTTACTTTTTAGAAGTAACTTACCCAAGACTGTATACAGGACAGGACGGCCGTGAATTTCAATTTTCCGCCACGTGAAACAGATGGCGTGAGAGAGCTGTCTTGTCTTTTCTCATTATTGCATCAACGTTGCATCTACGTTCCTGCACGCACGATGATCACCCTGAGCATGGCTGCGGGGCAAGTGTCGAAAGTGGTGTGAGAATGGAACAGCGGAAGGAAGGATCCGTACAACACACACACGGAAGGGACTGTATGATCTACTGGGACACGCTGATTTGAAGGGAATGGTAATCGGAACGCTCTTTAAGGTGGATGTGTACATAATGAAGGATGGCGTAATCGACGTAAGACCAGCCTTTCTCCTGTAAGTCGGCGTGAAATATGAGCCGTATACGTGCCGTGTGAAAGGTATAGGGTTTATTAGGGCAAGGAAGTGGAATCGAATCCCACTTGCCGGCTCAAAATTCCCATCATGCTGCAGGCTGTGGCCTCCGGAATCATGTGCTTGAAATAAGTACCGCAATGTTTAACATGTTCTATAATCAATTTGACCCTCTTTTTTTTTCTACCGAAAAGTGCAGATATTAAATAATGGAGTTTTATAGGTTGGGGTAGTCCCAGTGGCAAAAACATCGCGCTGACGCGCGTTTGTAGGCCAATCAGAGGGAAGCGCATAGTCGACTGCCTTATAGCAGACGATCGTTTCCGAGCTCGTCTGCTCCGCGCCTTCCCAGACGATCACAGAAATCAAAAGGAGTACGATCCCTATATGATTTCTGCGCAGACAACCGCCGCTCAGGCGGCTCACCTTGGCGTGCCGTGATTGGTCGGTTACAGTATGACGTTTTCTCGTTTCTCCAGAGAGGGGATTCCGCCATACACTCAACATCGGCGTCTGCTCACGCGATGTGTTTAATCAAATTGCACAACTACGCCAGCAATTCGCATGGGATTTTCAGTACCATGGTCAGTGATGGACTGGGAAAATGCCACTACAGTTTCGGAATCAATGGGGGGGGGGGGGGGGACCGCCCCTTAAGGAACGGCCCCTCAGGTCCCCGATTTGAGGACGCATACTAACTAGTCCTGTCTCTGTTTAACGAATATGTATTCAACGCATGAAACCTAGATGCTACTGTAAGATGTTGGTGACTATCTACAACATAGGATGTAATGTGGGATGGATATGTACACTCTCGTCCTATATACAATCAGATGAGAGACGCTTATGGGGAGAACATGATGGCACACCCAAGGCTACAAGTTCGTGCTGCAATACTTTTGCGAACAAGACACGCACGGTACGAACTAGCAAGAAGATAGGTGTTGTCCGTTGACGTAGGGGCACAGCAACGCAACGCGCTGACCACAACACCGAGGCTCCGCACGCATGCAGTCAACAAGACACTTAGGCGATCAGGCCTGCGTTTATTAAACCGCACCAAGAAACACGTGTGGGCCGCCTGGTTATGTTCCAAAACATATACGAGCAGTCATAGAGGGCATGCTATTTAGTCTCCAGGTGCACATGGTAGGGGCAAGTGCTTGTCGTTTTGTTCCACGAGCGGAGACGATCACGCGTAGGCTGAATTTCCCAGGCGAGGCTCCACATGACGTCTAGTCGACGTCCAGGGAGATAGGCGCATATACGGCTGACCACGATATGCCACGATGCAGTCCTCTCTCGACTGCCCATTGCCACGACTGTCTCGCCGGTTCTTACCAACTGCTTACCAACTTATTGCTTACCAATATACAGACACGTACTTATGTAAGAAAAGAAACACCGCCTTGAACACATCAACGAACGGTAGCTTTCATATGTATCGGTCTATGCATGAAAGACGTGTGAGAGGTTCGTGCTTGACCCAGCCAATCGTGTGCCCCCAAAATACCTGCGAAAAAATAAAACCTCCATCACAGTGGCGGGCAGTCTGCAATATAACGCGAAAATCACGAGGCTGCGAAACGACAATGTGCCATTACTCCCTTGAAACGAAGAACAGATCCTTTGAAGTACTATAGAACGATCACGACACGGCAGGACAAACGCTCGCTCTTGTCGTGTGCTCGCGTTTTTTTCGGCCGAAACAAGAGGGAAGAAAGAGTCGTGCGCAGGCAACAATGGAGAAGCGTCCTGTAACCGAGTCTTCTCCGCTGCCGTACCCTGCCATTACGTCATTACGTCCATTTGTGTCAAACTATACGCTTTTGGAGTCGGCCTTGCGCGCTTCTGCTTTGAGCTTCCTGAAATGGATGCAGGGAGGCGCGGGGTGCAACAGTGATGTCGTCTGCTGACGAGGTCACCGTTTTCGTGTCGTCTGCTTCGGAAGTGCGGAGCTGTACTGATGGAGAATACTCATGAATTCTTTTACGTTTTATGGATAAAGTAGAAATCTGTGTTACGGAGAAATAGGAACGTTGCTTCGACGATTTTTTTTTAATTTATTAGTTTTTCTTTTTTTCTAGTACGTGCCCAGGAACCTTTTCAGGTGCTGGTAAAAGGGCATCGCCGTTGTAGGCCTCAGACTCAGAGGTGGGGATCGTCACGACTGACGCCCTGGGGGAATGTGCGTCCTGGGCCGACTTCTAAGGAAACTGTGCCGACATACTTATGTCTGAAAGCGTCCGAGGAAAACCTTCAGGGATCTCTCAACGCTGGAAATTGCCTTAGTGCGCGTAACAGCTGCATATTCAAGCGAGTCTTTCGTCTAGGCGTGCATACATTCAACCGCGCCCGCTTACATAAAACCACCAGGAAAGAAGGGCCGCAAGGCTCCAGCACGCGTTCCCGCGTGTACACGTACCGAACCCAGTTCTAGACAACCGTGTGCCTGCAGCGCCATCACGGCGGGTACAGGAAAGAAATACCATCTCGCCAACATTCCCTGGGATGCACAGCGGGTGATACCGCGACTGACTTCTTGCAAAGCGGCGTTGCAGACACGTCGTGACGAACATCCAATAGATAGGGAAGTAAAAGAGAAAAAGAAGAGCCCGCCGCTAACAGCGCCACCTAGGTGGCTGGGAACGCAGAAGACACATTGAGGAGGAGGACGACGATGACTAAGTTTCGATCTATTATTTACTTGGCACGATTGATTCAAACCAGTTCTCCTCCGACGGGTTAGAAACAAAGCGAAAGGTACAGATATGCTGGTTTGTTTCTCCTCTTGTGCTCCGATGACGTGCTTGTCGGGCGCATTTGTGTACATTACTGGAACGGGGAAGAAAGACAAATGATGATGGGTCTATAACGCTGGACGAAAAGGCGGCCATGAGGGATCCATGAGGGCATGTTCCGGAAATCTTCCGGCAGCGTCTTCTTCGGAGATGTCGTATACTAGGAAGTACGACAGCTAGTCTACTTGGTTAGACTCAACAGACATTGCTTGTTGCTTTAGATGCGTAAAAACTATTCAGTATACTATAGCACCGTGAAGTGACTGTGGTTACGAAAGGTGCATGGAGCGCAGCGAGAAGTTGTGGACAGACTGTATAGAGCAGACATGTACAAGATACTCAAAAATGTATTTAAGGTAAGATAATAAATACTGACGTTAGAATGTAATTAAGATAGAGTATAAATACACGAAAATTAAAGTAATTAAGATAGAGTACGATATACTTCAAAAAGTATTTGAAATACAATTAAGATACTATTTATCCTTGAACCCAAAAAAGTCACTAGTCAATGCGGCAAGTCGCCGCTATGTGACATGAATCACCTATACCCCGCGTACTACGCAAGCCGTCTCTGTGTGATAGGAGTCATCTAAACACAAGTCCCAAAAAGATGACAAAGAGATACCACATAACTCCACTAAGTATATGTGACCCAGAACAGAGCAAACTTCTAACGGGTCCCTGCTCGGCGAGGTCAGAATTCGGGGTTACCGCGTCAGGGCACACATAACAGAACTTTCACTCGCCAAGGATTAGTACACACGGGGCAAGATCTCTAAATGGAGACTTCCAAGAAGGGCCAATGTCCGGGTGAAGTCCGAGGGACTCAGGAAATGAAATTTCCACTGAACAAGCAAGATAATGGAGAGACGAGACACAGAAAGTTTGAGAGGGAGATCCAAAATATGTAATTAGAGTATTGAGTAGAAAATACCATAAAATGTATTTTAAATAGAGTACAAATACACCAAAACAAAGTATTGAGTAGAGTACCAAAATACCGCAAATTGTATTTAAAATACAGTATTTTAAATACAATACTCCAAATACGTACAAGTCTGGTATAGAGGTAACTATACGTAAAGTCAGAAAGCAATCTGGAGTGAGACTCAAACCCACGAAGGGCGGGAGGGGACAGTTGTGTAGAGTGTATATGTTATGCAGAGAATCAAACCATCACATCGCAGTGCTTAGAATAAAGAGCGACCAACGACGAGGCTGATGCGCTAGCCAATCAGCTGCTGCGTTGTCTTGAGAGAATACTCTTCGAATCACTCTACCAACCTCAATTTTCAAGCTGACTTCCCAAACAGATGTAGAGACTGCGATGATGATGATGATGATTGAAAGAAAAAAATGGCTGCATATTGCATACCTTGTAGTTTCTTCAGCTGCCACCATCATTCAATTGAAGCACAGTAACCCTCTCCCTCATCTTTCCCCTCGCCCGTCAGTACACCGGTTGGAGCCACGAATGTTTCGCGCTTAATCAGAAAGAGGTGTCTGGTTACCAGGCAAAAATATGAGAGTGCTTGTGTTTAGTGCACGGGTATTTAACGACAAACACATGGCAATCGAGAGTATACCCTATCGCATTTGCATACGTATAAGGGATAGCGTGTTGGTTCTGCGCAATGCGCGAAGCTTTGTTTTGCGCGTGCGCAGAACCCTCAATGCTACCCCATTGCTTACGCAAAGGCGAGTTTTAGTACATCGTACGCCATCCCCTTTGCGTACGTAAGGGACAGCGTTGGTAGTTCCGCGCACGCGCAAGACACAAGCAGAGCTTGCACACTGCGCGGAACCAGCACGCTATCCCTTACGTACGCAAAGGCGACAGAGAACGCTATACTAACTCGCTAGTAATGCATCGTAAGCTAACGCTTTTGCGTAAGCAAGGGGGTAGCATTGAAGGTTCTGCGCACGCGCAAAACAAAGCTTCTCACATTGTGCAAAACCACCACGCTCTTACGTATACGCAAAGGCGATAGCGTATGATCCTCAAACTCACCATTGTGTGTTCATCGCTGGAACTGCGGCATCCTCCCCCAATTAGATGTGATACGGATATGGGCGAAGTTTACCGCGGAGCGATATAGAGCTGTCTCCAGGACACTTTGCTTCTGGCTGTGACAGGATCGGTAGCATGTATAGACATCGGACTAAAGCTTCTGGACCAAGACCCGTGGTCTGCAAGAATTGCTTAACGGACGCTTTCGACTGTGTTGTACCTTGACTATTGGGGTCTCGGCACTGACCCGTTTCAAACGGAGACAGAACCCACGAAGTGTCATGGAAGCTGTTGAGAAGCAAAAAGTTTAGAATCCCTTAAAAGCAGTTCACTAGGAAGGATGACACTATATATAGAGGCAGATTTCCTGTTTTTGTCAACTTTATTCGCGTGCTACTGTAGCGAGTTACAAAATATTCCACTTGCTGCGGTCCGACATGCTGAAAGGTTCATGGCCTAGCTAACTACAATATGCAAGGAGCCTCGATCGCATGAACAAAGTCTCTCTCGTGGGCAAATTGCTCACAGAAGCATTAATTATATATAGTTATGTATTCAGCACAGGCAATGCAGTTCCTCTGGGAAACGAATTGGTTTGGTGCGTGAGAGTGGCGCTCATGAACGAGGTCTACAGTACCAGTGCAATCAGAGATGAAAGTAATTAAATTTGACGCGTTTTTATAGCAGAGATTAATGAGTAGAAGCTGTGTTGCAGGCACCGGAGTAAAAAGAGGAGTAAAAAGACTCGAATGTTACGCGGAAGGGCGTGGGGGATGTTAGAGGAAGTTACAGGAAACGCCGGGAAATTTAAATGTGCGCGCACACGTTTCTCTTGGGTGAGATATATGGGACAATAGGAGCCTGCAAAACAGCATGTTTTTCGGAGACTCGCTATGTCTGGACTATATGGGCAAGTACCAGTAACAAAGCTTTTTAGCCCGAGAAACAGCTAAGTCCTTGCAATGTATAGTAATTTTAGAATTCTGAAGTTCACAGCATATACTGTCCACATTTTGCTCGCGTGCCTACCTAAATTTATACGATGCTAGGGTCGAACCCAACTCTGAGCGATCTTTCGCTTCCAGCATGGTGGCTTGAGAGACAACTCCATCAGGCACCAGAGGGAAGCAGTCTTCAGCCTATAGACGAGTTATTAAATTAACCTTCGGTAACTCTGGGACAATAGATTTCTGAACAGACGAATAAAAACTCCTAATATTCGGCTATTCGCATAGCCTCCTGAGCAAGTATACCAGGTCCACCAAGTGTATATACAGGGCCACATAGGTTGGATATTTAGTGCATGCGAAAGGGCGCAGTTAAGGTTCAAACCAATCAAGAATTATGATCATGACTAAGGGCCCTATACTCGTCAAAGCAATCGACCACGGTTACTTGGTCTAGCCTGTCATTGGTCGTTACGTGAAGGCGTGAAGAACAGAAATGAATGTCACGCGCGTCCTCAACCAATAATAGAGCTCATCGTGCAATCGTAGATAAAGCATGAAGAGTGCAGGATCAAGTGCTCTTCTCTCATCATCTGTTCTTCACGCAACGACCAATGACAGGCGAGACACAAAGTAATCGAGGTAGATTCCGAATCATCGACCCCGAATCATCGACCCCGGTATATAGTACTGGAAGGTGCGCTGGACCCTGAGCACACGTCAGAGCAAGATAGTGGTATGGCCTACCGGCTTCAATCAGGGCGGAGAAGACTTAAGAGACATTATTTATTATATATAATTCGGGGTTTACGTCGCGAGACAACTGAGCTTAAGAGACAGATACAAGACTTAAGACAGAGAATTAAGCACTTGGGCTAAGCTCCGGTTCTTGCCCTATAGACTCCCCTATGCGCGGAGAGTATATAGATGACTGACGAAGGAAATCTGCAAGCAAAGACCTTGTGAAAACAAAACCTTCAGGACAACACAGACATCGCAAGATTTGTAGAGGTTCAGAGTATAGGTTTGTAATCCATACCGGGCCTGACAAAACAGTGTTACAATCAGCATGTTATAACAGGTCCACAACCACTCGGATCGAATGAGGAGCCAATAAAGTGAAAGTTGAGAAGCGAAATAAAGAAAGCTCGCGCCAAGACTTGGTGATCAGGCGCTGATACATGGCACTCCCCACCACATGTGTTAAACTGCTATGTACAGTCATTCCAGCGAGTAAGAGATGGGGATGAAATTCATGGAAAGTTTTGTATTGGCTATACCTAGCACCTTATAACTACAGGGATGCTTTTAGGAATGCTTCTCACGTACAATGAGGAAATAAATTCGTATTAGAACAGTTTTGCTGGAACGTAGAATATACGAACGTGTAGGCCATTCTTCAGCAGTTGTCTCGCGAAGTAAACCCCCATTTACTAATTATTAATAGTAAATGGAGGTCTTCCTGCAAAAAAAAGGAAATGCAAAGGGACTGGAGCAGGCTTGAGGCACAAAGATCCCTGAAGTGTGCAAAACCAGGATGATTAAAGATTTGGCAGCTGAAGAAATCAGCAGTGGGATGACAGTGTAACCGATACCCGCGTGAATCAGCATTTACTCTTTCTCGTTGCCTCCGTAGCCCCGAGTTCCTTACATATAGCCAACCCTCGATTTATGAATTCCATCGCTTTGCCCCTCTGAGACAACGCACTTACTTTTCCTAATTCCAAACCTCCAAATTGTGAACGATTTTTTTGCAGGAACCGTTCATAAAGCGAACGTGGACTGTAATAATCATGCCGAGCATCAAATTTACGTTGTATTCCTCTGGGATGTCTTCGGGATTCCCATCTAGGTATCGATGTCGGTAGAGGGAAGAACCTCAGCACTATAGACGCTAGAACCACCGATATTTCGAACATAGACTGTTCCTCATCATTTTATATACAGTCAAACTCCTTTATAGCGAACACCTTTTTAGCGAAAATACCACTACAGCGAATTTTTTTACAGTCCCATTGGAGCCCTATAGGTCCAATAATGGACATCCTTTTTAACGAAAATACCTTTACTGCGAATTATTTTCGCTGTCCCCTGAGCTTCGTTGTAAAGGAGTTCGACTGTAATCGGTACTCAGAAGAAGAACAGTCTCTGTTCGAAATATCAGCGTCTCTCGTCCTGAGGAACTTCCCTCAACATTTCCATCGTTCCGCACCGGTTCGTTGGATTTCTTACCTTTAAACTAGATATGTTAACAACCTTACATGTCCTACCAGATTCTCGCAAAGGAACCGAGAGATTTCAACGCATTATATAGTTCGCATGTTTTCTGTTTTCTGCCGTTCCACACTACAACGACGTGACCTGCCATAACAGAAGCAACGTCAGAGAGGTGTTTGCGCGGTATTTCAGATGAAACAAAGACAGAGAGAGAATAAATAAATGCTGCCACTCGTGCCCGTTCGAACGGTGGTCGTTTGAGCCACGCATGGCTGCCTCCTGGAATGTGGGCCAGCGAACAAACAGAGACAGCAAGTGTGGTTCTTGTTGAAGACAAAGAACCGCCTGTGGTTAGACGTGTTGCTTACCGCCTTGCGTAACGCCCTCACCACCGCAGGTTCTTCGTGCGCCTTCCCCCTCAAGCAGGAACTTGCGTGTATGTGGATTCCTCCCTTGTGCATGCTTATACATCATGAGGGAACGTGAACATGCGACAACCTTAGTAGGGGCTGTCTATATAGTTATGAAGACTCATTTATTTCATTATTTATTCGTACTACTAGCTTCCTCTTGGAAGCTAAAGTAGGAGAGTAAAGTTACTACCCTACTTTGCACGAGTTACCCTAGTTTCTACCAGTCTTGGGTAGTAACTAAGTTACTTTTAACTTGTAACTGTAACTAGTTACTTTTGGGGTTAACTAGTTACAGTAACTAGTTACATTTCCAGAAAAGTAGCTTTTAACTGTAACTAGTTACTATTTCTGTGAATGTAACTGCAAAATGTAACTAGTTACTCAAACGAATGTCGATCCTTTTTTTTACATACGTACACACGTCGTATTTTTCCCTGTGGGAGAGCCGCATATTGACTTGTACAGCTTCAGGTTAAGTGCAATAATACTTTTATCGCGCTTAAGTAAATGTAAATAAATGCACGTTTTTAACGATGTATCACCCCCTCATGGTCGTTTTTATAAAAAGTAACTGTAATGTAACTAAGTTACTTTCTTTCAGTCACTGTAACTGTAAGTAGTTACTTAACCAAGAAAGTAACTATGTAACTGTAACTTAGTTACTTTACCAAGAAAGTAACTGTAAGTAGTTACTTGACCAAGAAAGTAACTATGTAACTGTAACTTAGTTACTTTACCAAGAAAGTAACTATAACTGTAACTCAGTTACTTTTTAGAAGTAACTTACCCAAGACTGGTTTCTACCCTAGTAGTTTACCCTACTAGTGGGAGAGTAAAGCTATACTACACTAGGAGTACTCGTTAATACAAGTAGCATGACAATACAAAACGATACTCTAAAAGAAATGCGTACAATAACCCGCATATACCATTACGATACAAAGTCACATGCTATTTCGTAACCTATCAATGAACTGGTCTTTGGAAAGCGAGTGCACAACACATTACGGCAGACTGTTCCACTCTTGAGCAGTCCGATGAAAAAAAGTATACTTGTAACAATCATATAGTTAGGTAGTGTAACCTAAACTGTTGGTTATGCTTATTACGTGTTTCTCGTGAAGTGAACGGGATGACGAAATCATTAACATTAATTTTCCGCTTGACATTTACTAGTAAAAAGAAAAAAAAAGAGTAGAAGTAATATGCAAGTATCCTAACAATGCGTGAAAAAAACAAAACGAAAAAAAACAACAACAATCGAAGTGAATGCTGTGGAAGCAAGCACGCAGAACATAGAACAAAAAACTTGTCAATGATCCCGAACCCTCGGCATGGTTAAGCATCTACTTGCTAGTTGTACGTAGCTTCAAGGTCACGCTGGGAGGAGATCAAGGGCACGCTGAGAGGTGGTGGATTCAAATGCGATCACCGGCTCTGCTAGTTAGGTTTTCCCTGGGTTTTCCGACAGACTTTCCAGGCGGATGTTGGCCAGAGACTCCCATCAACCCCCTCTCCCAACCCTTCCTGCTGGCCCATCGCCGTCTGCCCCACGTCTGCACACTGCTCATGGAACCGTTTCATTGCCCTGCCAAAGCAGAACTGAAAAAAAAAAAAAAAATTAAAAACTAAAGAAAGAAGAAAAAGAAATAAGGCAATACTGCGTAACCGCGATCACCGTCGTCTATAGATAAGTAAATCTATAAATACGTAACATATATAAATAAAACTTTCATGACTTCAATATATATACCTTGAACCTGTATTTTATTCTCTTTAAACGAGTGCCCTTGAAACCGTCAGATAATGAGTTCCATTCACGACGTATATATCGGATGATTCAAATACGTTCCGCACGGTTGAAGCAGAAAGAAACGCTTCTGAAAAAACGGGCAACAATCGGAGCCTGCGTAACGCATCGAAAAGCATCGACTCAGCTGTAGTATATAGCGTTGCGCACGATCAACTCACACATCGAAATAGCGCCCGTCACCGTGGCATCACTAATACGTGACTGGATTGCGAAAGTGGCCACTGGATTAAACACTGTCTACAGAGCTTCGTTGGTAGTAAGAACCGAAAGTGATGCCAAGACTCATTGAAATTCAACCGCGATCCCTTGAACTTTACAGAACCAACGGCGGCCTAGTAGCCTGGGTGATCTTCAGGGTCAGACTTTAAGACGGCGTCCCGGGATCGAATGCCACACCGGAGGCGATGTCTCCGGTAGGTGTCCTGCTGTCGCCACTCTTCCTTCTGAATTCGGCCAGGGTTGCCAAGCAGGCTTCTCTGTTCTTCACTGCTTCTCCAGCTGTTCTCGCTTCATCTATCAATGTCTGCACCTCACCGCATATGGTCTTAGCCGCTTTTAGTGGTGCTTACGCACAATAAAGGCAAATACAGTACTTTATAAGACTGCGACTTCTCTATGGTTTTCTTTTTATATCTGATCTACGAGTATAGTCTTCATCCCAGACATTTTGTATCCTTTTATAGCGGCCGTAAGACACGGTCTCTCAGTGATATAATCGATATATATGAACAGTGCTTAGTGATATACATGATTGGTGTTCGCGGTGACCAATCCAAGCACAGTGAGATCAGGTGCCCGATGGGTGCTGACGAAGCCATGCATGGACGTACCCTTGTTGGGCCTGTACACTCTTAAAAATGAACTTCACCGCATAGCCCGCTCCTAGCCAACCATCATCTCGAATGATATCGTTATCTGCTGTGATTTGTTGAAAACGGGAGGCGTACGCCTTTTTTGTGACAATTATGAACAGCATGAGTGTCACAAAAAAGGCGTACGCCTCCCGTTTTCAACAAATCAGGGCAGATAACGATATCATTCGAGATGATGGTTGGCTAGGAGCGTGCTATGCGGTGAAGTTCATTTTTAAGAGTGTATGGTTAACGTGGCCTGGGCAAACATCACAAAGAGCCGCGTTGTAGAGTTTGAACGCGTGGCGGAAAACTCTTCAGAAGCCGCTCAGGCTCATGATCGGGTTTGCCCCGGTCTGGTTACCTGACGGAAACCGACGTACATTCGGCAGTGTATTCGATTGAACTGGATTGAACGAAAATTACTATGAAAACAGAAATGACAAATAATATTTAAAAAATATAAAAAAATGAGCAATGGCTGATGACCTGTCCACGTCATTTCAGTTCATAAGCGCAGGTTCATAGCGCAGGTTCATAGCGCAGGTTCATAGCGCAGGTTCATAGCGCAGGTTCATAGCGCAGGTTCATAGCGCAGGTTCATAGCGCAGGTTCATAGCGCAGGTTCATAGCGCAGGTTCATAGCGCAGGTTCATAGCGCAGTATACCTAGGGAGTGACTTTTTCGGGTTAAATGACTTTCTCAGATTCGGGGGGCAAAAATCGGGCGTTATTTTTAAATCTGTAATTCGGGGAGAAATCGGGCGATAATTGTGCCTTCGGGTGTTATCGGGTGTTTTTGTTTCTCCTCTTGTCTATTAAGTCCGTTCCTAATCTCTCTTATTTGTTTTTTGTTTTTTTTCTGCGGGATCGTGACCTTCCAGCGGTAATCCCCGAAGGCATAGACAGTGTTGACACACACGGGTGTATTGCTGGGAACGTAAGTAACCCATTCTTACATGTGTTACGCGTGGTGACCTTTGTTCGTCTTCATTGAAAACGTCACATGTGGATTTCATAGTGACTGGAATTCGGGGAGAAATCGGGTTTAACCCGAATTGGTCGGAGGTCAGTTCGGGGGGGGAATAACCGGGCGGAATCGGGTTTAACCCGAAAAAGTCACTCCCTAAGTATACCCCGAGAATGTAACATGAAATTGGCTCCGTTCCCAAAAAAAGTTAACGTCATTTCATAACCGCACGCACCCTAGCGCGGCCCATATCTCCCAATATGTCTTTGACATCCCCGTCCAGCTCATACCACGGCAATATACGCATGCGCAGACCAAAGGTGCAGCGAAAAAGAACACAAAAACAAAAATTCTCTCATAACCCAGACCAAGCACTATGTTTAGCGTCATTCTTCTATGGACAAGAGTTCTGGAACAAGGGTATATAGATAAAAGGGGGTTCCGCCATAACAGAACAGGTCATCCGTGCGTGCAAGTGAAGCCACCTCGGTCTTTGAGATAGACTCCTCTTATCCTCTGTCGCCATCTTGCTCGTTAAAAAAAGGTCCTGCGTCGCGTGTGTTTGTTTTACTGCCTGGCGTGTCCTCAACCAGCCGCCCAAGATGGCGCTACCATGCACCTGCACAGCGTTATGTGACAGCCCTAAACGTGCTGTTCACGATAGTCCGGATTTTTCGCGTGGCTAAAGTGTTATCTGAGCCCGGTAGCTCTTAGAGGATCGAATGCGGAAAACGTCGGTATATATTTATATCGCGTTGTACGCTACAAAAAAAAAAAAAAATAAACCTGCAAAAAAGTGCAAGGCTATATACGCGTGAAAGAAGAGATACTCAGATTATAGATAAACATTTTTTTTTTCCTAATTATATTGTAAAAGCATCCCCTAACGACTCCACGTTTTTGTTCTTTCTTCCTCTTTCTTTCTTACTTATCTAATCTAATCTAAAAGAAGCACACTTTTTTTTTATTATATCGAACTAAAATGTCTAGTTCTGAATTATTTTTGAATATTTACGTATGCGCAGATGTATCCGCATTGATGTGTGTCATTATAATGCGACTTTATTACAACAACTTTTCAACTGGCACTATCTTGTGATGTAATGTGCACGTGCGCGTACCATTCACGCGTAAGACGTACCCAGCTGTACGTGGCCGTACCCTTTCGGTTATCATCTCCTCATTCGTTCCCAAACAGCAATGGGGCAGACCGCCACAACGGCGGGGAATCTCCCATAATCTGAGGTGTGTGCGTGTGTGTGCCATGTATAGAATGGGAGGAAGCTTGGAGCAAGTCAAGTAGCTTGGATACCTTTTGCAACCAAACTGTGGTAAAAACGGAAGAATTGAATTGATGACACTGAAGTTGAGGGTACGAGCTGGTTCAGTACGCCGTCAGGGGCCTGATGGAGACGTTAAAGATGCCCTCAAATTAATTCACAGACAGACAGACAGACAGACCCCGCTCATGATCATACAGTTGCGTTGTAACGTGAAGCTTTGGTCCCGCTGTCCACTATCTGCTTACGGTTTCTATGACCGCCAGAGGGCCTGAAGGACAGAGACCTTCCCAACGTACACTGAGACGGCAGGCATCAGTGGTTTATCCAGAATCGCAATCACTGGGGGGGGGGGGGGGGGGGGGGGGGGTGCAAAAAAATTGGGGAGGTGAGTGTCATTATTACAGTAATACGTTTTAATAGCTTTATATACTGCCGAGTCCGTCTTTATGTATTATCATGCATCATCGCCGACAAGTGGCCACTCCGTGTATGTGACTAAATTGGGGCGGTGGGGGTGGGGGGTATATGTTTATGTAGGTGATGATGAGAAAAAAGAGAGAGGGAATTGAACAAACAACCTTCTTTATAAGGAGTGCACAGGGAAGGGAGGGAGCGGTATTTAGGGGTGGGAATGTTGAGGGGTGTGGAGGGGGGTCTATAGATAAGTCACCGGCTGTCACAGCCACCTTTGGAATTCGCGATCTCTATATACCCTGACGCCGAAACAAATTCGCATTAATCGTAGACGGCTTATCGGGTAATCACAATCCTATCAGGTAATCAAAAGCAACACATGTGGCAGCAGGAATACGCCGCGCGGCATTCGTACAACGCATGCGCCCGGCAGTCCAAAAAAAAGGCTGACCGAAAGAAAGCGCGCTCAGCAATGCGTTGCGAACACGCGATCTCTGACCATCTCGAATGGTCGGTGATTTCCAGGAACGCTTCCTTTTCTTTCTCACGGTGGCCTTCCTGTCCGTTCGTTTGTTGGCCCAGAGTACCTCTATAGCTTTCCTTCGGCTAAATCTGGCAACAAATGTTTTCGCTTCACGATGCGTTCTAAGGAGATTAAGACGTAATCTTTTACGAGTCTCGCTCCGACGGACAATAAGCTGGTAAAAGTAATGGTTATCGGCCAATTTATTGCGAGCGGAGGATTACCTTTCGTTCCCCTTCTTAATAGGATGGTTCTGACGGGGACGGTGTGGCCCACGGAATATAGAAGGTGTGGGACCTCCGCTTCAAGTGATCTCTGCTCCTTTGTACTTATTTGTTTTCCTTACGTGTAATTACATCTATACATGATGTCCCACAATGTCTCTCTCCATGTGAGACACCGTATGGTGGTCTATCTGTGGATTGGAGGTGTTATATGACGCTTTGCAATATAGGTCACAAAGAACACGTTGTACGAAGAGCTTCGAATACACACATTCCATGATGGCAGACAACGAAGGAAGTTTCATATTCCGCACATATTTAATCAAATTCCCGAGGAAGTACTACAACTACCCAAGCAGCACAATGTACCGAAAGTCGAGTGCAATAGGCGTGGACGGTATGTAACTTATCAATGTTCTTTAGTTTCACGAGTCTGTTCAAGGCCTTCCACCTACCCGTTCACCCCTATTGCACTCGACTTTCAGTGCATTGTGCTGCTTGGGTATCTTCTAGGCAAAGAGGAGATAAATAGATTAAACAGTTATTTCTAAAAACTCAGTAATACGTGACGTTGTTACGTCGACAAGTTGACAAGCCGAAAATAAAAAAAATATGGAGATATTGAATTCGACACCCGGCCAATTCTGCAACTAAAAAGAAAAAAAAAAGAAAGAAAGAAAAGGAAACGTAACGTGGTAACAACCGACGCAAGCCGTACCCAGCCATGGCTGACTGACAGTTGTGGCCAACGAGCCTTTTGGGCTTTGGCTGCCTGTGTTACAGAATGTATGTATCGTAGGATAGACGGACAAATAAATAAATGTGTTTCACCACTTCACGAAGCGTGATGATAATCGCGACAGGCGCGGAGATGAGCCACACACGCACACAGATCCTCAAGTGTGTCATTGTCTCCGCGCCTCTCCAGTACCAGCTTTACCTGCACCCTCTCACTCCTTCCTTTCCGTCATCTTAATGGGTGGTTCCTATAGGTTCTCATAAGCACGTGACCTCTCCCGCTGAGACTTACTGGCGGACACGCCTGCCGTACATACTGTCACCGTTCGGATGAGTTTCAGTATTGGCAGAGCCAATTTTCTACACTCTAAGAAAAAAAGGAGTAAAACGGGGAGTAATTGCAGCTTCTACTCCCCTAGTCTGCAATTACTCCCCATTTTGGTCCCCTAACCCGACATTTAGTCCCGACATTTACTCCCCAGGACTGCAAATTGTCACTAAACTTCACGAATGGTCTCCTGAATGCAACAGTCTACGTAAATATGTGCCCTCGGTCAATTTGAACGACATAAGGCTGTATAACTTAGACAACGTAGCAATTTTCCAGCTACACAGAGTAAGAAACAGTTAGGGCATCTTTCTTCGCAAATTGTGCCCTATAGTATGGCGCAAGATTTTATATCACTCGATATATCACCGTTGACGGTTTGCTTCAAAGTATTTTCATGCATGCGCACCAATTATGTACCTGGGACTCTTACAACAGCGCATGAAATGCAGTCTCCACTCTGTGACATTCATTTACTCCCGTGCATTTACTCCCGAAAGGGACTATTTTTTGTGGCAATGCAATTACTCCCAAAAAGGAGTAAAAGTACTCCTTTTTTTCTTAGAGTGTATACGAGCCACCTTTATTACGCCCTCTCGCTGTAAAACTTGCAACATCTATGCAAATTATAATTTTTTTTTTTACATTTATCCGGGACTACGTGACCCCAGTGCCACAACGCGATGTAATCCTGCCCACCTGCATGAGAGTTTTTATAACGCGCACAAAACCCTTCGGGACAACGTAACTTCGAGGAGGTCTGGATGGTGCTTTGTTCAGCAGCGGCAAGCTGTCCTCGAATCTGCTACAGTTAGCAAAAGAAAATTTCTAGAACCTGGAGACCTGATGTCGGAACGGATATATCAGTTCATTTGTCCTCGTAACAAGGACAATGTAAGATGAAAGTCACTGAAAAGGTTAGCCGGCTGTAGGGCTCGAACCCACATCTTCTGGCTAACCTTTTTCAGTGACTTTCATCTTTCGTCGTTAATTTCTGAGGCGATTTGAGGCTTTGTATGTATTTGTCCCTTCTATGTTGTTCCAGCCTCAGAACATCAGTTCTTTCAAGGACAACGGTCAAGGACAATGGGCTGGAGAGGTATGAGGATTAGGACAATGTAGTAGAGCAGGAGCGCTCATCGTTACGGTTAGTCTTATATATGAAATGCCCAAGCGGAAATGTTCATAAGCGACTCCAATGGAACGGGAAAAGCGTCGATGATAAAGCTGCGTTTGAAATGCAGGATGCACAAGGAAGACCGTAGCACTTGGCAAATACACAACGAGGAAGCTGACGATGTTTGCCAGCTCTCAGCGTCTGGAGAAAATAAATTTATGCACAGCACTACCGCGCGTCAATCTTTCATTTCTGAACCCAAGACAACTATACGTATATTGAAGAGAACACGTTGTTCCTGTAGGGCAACCGTAACAGCAGACCCTTGGTGGGCGTCTCGTGGGTGGACTAAGGATCACCTCCTAGGCTGCCGATTCGACCAAGGTCGATCGACCCACAAGATCGACCCGTTATCACCTTCTACCATCGTAGTCGTTCGAGACAAGTCCCCCAGTTTACGAAAACATTTTCTCTGCCGTAATGTTTTATGCTCGACACCAATTAGAGTGCAAGGAGTCTATACTCGTCGCTAATCCCGTTTTATTTTGTGTGTGTGTGTGTTACAAACCAGATAACAACGCCTCCTTAAACATTAATCCGAATACCTGACGTTCATTTCACACATTAAGCGTCACGGAACAGCTGGTCGTATATACCAGTGCCAACTTACGTTTCCATATTTTTTCTTTCTACTTTGTCCTCGACAAAGAATCTGTAAGTAGAAAGAACGTTCTATTCTATTCTATTCATTTAACACCTACAGTTTCAATTATTTCGCTTTTCTGAAAGAAATAAATTCCGCAAATGCATGCTGCCAAGTCAACGCGATTCATCGATTCATCGAATTGAAGTGAAGGTATGGAAGGGCCAAATGAACTTGGATCGTACGGGCTGCATAACGGCGCTCTTTGGTTCTTGAATACACATCTGTAACCGTGCGTGCAGAAAGTTTGTTTCGAGATTGTTTGTTTTGTTTTGTTTTTGTTTGTTTGTGAGAAATTGTTTTGGCTTTGTTTGTTTGTTGTTTCGTTTTGGGAGTAGCAGAACTAGTCAGGAGACAAGTTCAATTTCTCCCTGGTTTTCTTTTAAATAATCAATCAATCATTGTTTCGAACTTAGGGACTATATATTTTCTACCTCTATTTCTCACCCTCTATTTGAGGATCCTTACGGTAAATCCATGAATGAAATGAATGAATGAATATTTGCAGAGCTGTGAAGTATAAATTTCCCATCCCATAATCCTTCATGTAGTTTTTGTTGTTGTTGTTGTTGTTCGGGGCCATGCAACTACAATGGGGAATGTACTCATTGCTATCTGAGGGACATGAAGCTGCATATAGTTTACTGTCTTTATTCTAAGAGCGCTATATACAGACATTCAAGGCGCACAACTCCGAACTGATCAACCGAGTAATGATACCTTAGCAACACCGTCAAAGACTATTACGACGGGCTCAGTTTTCCACTTTAATAACATGGAAGAACAATTATGTTTTCACGTCACGCTGCATAAACACGACTTCATTGGATCGCCTATAAATGCAATGCGCGTAATTCGCCGGTCCAACAGCGTTGTGTTAATCTGTAAGTGTTGGAGGCAATAGATAACGAGCACATAATGAATCCGTAAAACGTGCAGAAGCAATGCATTCGAGATTCGCTGCCTGTTAACAACTCACATAATTGATTCCGTCCGCGTTCTTCAAAGAATAGCGCAGTTCGGTGAATCATGAAAAAAGCCACAAGGTTATGGGAGAGAAAAGCAAGGGAAGACTCAGGCATAATGGCGACGGCTAGTAAAAACTAAAAACAGCCTCCGGAATACTGTAGCTCAATATCTAACCATGTTTGATATGATAGATCTAACCATGTTTGCCTTGCAACAGATACAAAGGGGGAGTCCTCAGCAGACTGACTCGCATAGGTCTGTGTATACTTGGCTCCTTGATACCTGGCCTTAATTTTTTTTTTTTTTTTTTGTAGAAATAACCATTAAGTGTTACGCATTTATCAGCAACGTCCAATAAACAACCTGCATATACCTAATGGAGGAGGGATAACGAATAAGATACACGGAGACGTTTAGCGCTTTTCTCATGAAACGGAGACGTTGGATCACCGTTATGAAGACTTGCTACTCCGCATTTATTGGCTGGCTTCTTTAACTACACGTATATATCCCGAGACAAGGAAACAGGAAGGACAACACGACTAGTTCTAGAACGCTGCAGAACATTTAAGGACAAAAAACTTACACTCCCAAAAGTCTCCGTGCAAGTGGCACCGAGGCAACACTGACACAGCGCCCTGCGAAGGACAACAACAACAATAATAATAAATGGAGAAGTGATGATATGACATTGGATGGGAGGAGCTTTGCTTGAACTCTGCCAAAAGCCGGCCCTTAGTCTTTATTCGCATTCGAAAACTAACACTAACGACATAAATCTCGACGTCTCCCGCGCACACTTTCAGACACAGACGGACAGTCAGGACTGAACGACGTCCAGACGAGACGAGGTCATCGCGCAGGCGGACACGGGTCACCTGCGAATACATCGTCTTGCCGTTCGACGAGACGTCCCCTGACAAATAAAGATTTAACGATAAGGAGCTGGTCAAGTGCATCAGCAAGATAACGGGTTATCTAACAGGTTCTTCCACCGTGGGAAGAACCTTGGTTTGAAGAACCGACCGACGCGGCGCGAGTGGAGGAGAACGGCAATGCAAGGAGTGGCGGAAGAGTATTGTTTAGCTCGTTAGTATTCAATCGGCGATCATTGTCTGTTATCCGCACGGTTAGAAGGTGAGTAGACACGTTTAATATTCCAAACATTCATTTCTAATTCCGTCTCTATTTGTCTTTACACGTTGCACTGCTGGAGAGGAATGGAGGAATTAGCTCCTAGAAAAACACCCCTTCTTCTGCGACTGATTAAGTCACAAGCTGTCATTGGCCCTCAGGCTCGTGATGTCAGGCGCCAAGAGTGACGCGTGCATAGCCTGTGGGAGGAGCTCCAAGCTCATGGAATCAGAAAGGACAATCATTTTGCGAACGTTGGCGTAATGTGTGCGTGTGGTTTCTGCTGGAAAGAGTGGTTGCGACACGCGAGCGACGTAAAAAGATGATGATGATGATGATGAACAGCTGGTTCTCAGCGTCCCATGTGAAGAGAACACGCCAATGACGACGATCTCTACATGATCAATCAGCCGAACACCATGCACCCAGTTAATGTATTACGTGCAAGAATATTCTAACACGTCGATCAGCATGCTGGAATGAAGCGCTGGAGTGTGATGGGACAGCGTGGTTACTATATGCCTCCTGGGCAGACTTCAGGGGGGACTGCGCGCCGACATCCGTCTGGAAAGCCTGACAGAAAAACCTCAGTCAGCACAGCCTATGCCGGGATTCCAATCCGCGTCACCTCCCTCGGTGTGGCCCAGTCCACGCGAGCTGGTCGCTATTCTGTTAAAGCTGATACCCTTAACATTTAAAGTACAGCCGCTATCGCATTTAGGATATATCCAGCAGTAAACAGAATACCAACGCCTCATGAGCAGCAGCGTGTCACAGATGCAAAACACGAGTTAAGCGGTTAATCATCAAAATCTCCATCCACAAAACCGGGTCATGAAACCGAAACGTCCGAATTCCAATCCACTTAATGAAAAGCTACCGCATTAGCACTAACACCCTGACGTACGGCTTCCCTCCCTTGCCGCCGCCTTCGGAGCCAACTAATCAATTGGCTTAACTAATGACCTGTCGCGGTGCACAAATCGAAACATTCGCAGCGAACAAAAAAATAAATAAATACCTGTTTTTTTTTGTATGTGTTTTTTTTGTTGTTGTTTTTATTACATCAGGAGGGGCTGTCGAACGTGCGCCCCTTTCTTGGGCATCACGCTGCGTCTTCTTCCAAGAGACAGCTGCCGACATTCCACGCCGTTCCCAGATGTGTATCTTTTATACGAAGGACCTCCCGATGGACAGGAGGATGCTCCAATGACGCCACGGCGCCTCCGGGCAGCGGCCTCTTTATTCCAATGCCGTCTATACGGACGGGGCATCAAAGTCTTCGTAGACGGAGCCAATTATATATCGCGAAACAATCGCGATCGAGTCGCATCCAGAAGGAAGGATTGGAGACGCGGCAAGCGACATTCCGTGTCCTAAACCAAAGTCTTTAGGGAAAGGAGGGCTGCGTTGGGCGATCGCAAACCTCATGCCACCTGGTTTACCACGCTATGTTACGTCCTTCACTCTTAAAAATGAACTTCCCCGCATAGCACGCTCCTAGCCAACCATTATCTCGAATGATATCGTTACCTGCCCTTATTTGTTGAAAACGGGGGGCGTACGCCTTTTCTGTGACAATTATGAACAGCATAAGTGTCACAAAAATGGCGTACGCCTCCCGTTTTCAACAAATCAGGGCAGATAGCGATATCATTCAAGGCGATGGTTTGCTAGGAGCGTGCTATGCGGTGAAGTTCATTTTTAAGCGTGTTCCTATACACAGGCTTCGTCTCAATGTATAGCCTTCACTCCCCAATTCGAGTACCGGATTGGATAGTGTGACAGCGGCCTATGCTCCAAGTGTGGTGTCGTAGCGAACATTGAGCACGTCCTAACAGAATGTGAGCTCTACGAAACGGAGAGGCGGCCACTCTGTGCTCAGTTGAGTACTGCTAGCAGACAGACATTCAACCTGGCTGCAATTCTTGGCCCATGTCAGAGCCAGGTGCAACACCGCCGATGTCTTCTGATGTTCTTGGAGTTCCTCTTGTCTACCGATCTGCTCCAGACGCTGTAGAGTAATACTCTGTATCTCAATGACCATTGGCGCTTCTTTCATGTGTGTGTGCTTTTTTTTTTTTTTTCATCCTCCTTTTTGCGGCGTATAGCGCAGCCACTGGGGGGCAGCTCAGTTGTTCTCATATCGTTCTTATGTTTCGCGTGTAATGGGATAATGTACTGATTTCCAGCGGTCAATCACCCTATGTCATAGTCAAGATTTATTTATTGTTGTTGTTGTTGTTCCCACACCTAAAAATCATCAAGTTAAACATTAGGTTTCCCCTTCTTCCCTACCCAGTTACCCGCTTCCATAAACAAACCGCCCCCCCCCCCCCCACGCAAAAAAAAAAAAAAAGTGAAGGTCTTCATTCGCCCCTCCGTCATGGCATTGGCTGAAGAGTAGATACATGGACGTTTCTTACACCCAAACACCAGTGACAGACGACTTCTCCACGTGTACGTCTTCCAGCAAAAATTTTCTTTGAATCCAGTTCTTCCAACGACAATATTATCGTACAAGTCCGTGTTCCCGAGCGTCAACCGCACCAGGAGATACTCCTCTAGAGCGAGCTATCCTCATGGGCGAGGCGGTGCTTCTCTTTCCTTTATGTACGATGGCCGGCTTACAGTTCATCGGCAGCGAGGTTTCCAGGTTTGTTGAGACTGTTCCTCCCATCTGGAAGCTCTTGCCGCGGACTTATGACGGGCACACGTGCGATCCACGCACCTCCATCTGGCGGCGTGCTAAGTAACGTCCTTTATTTTAAGGAACAAGCCCAAGGCTCACATCGGCCAGGTCGGGTGTTTCTTTTATGTACAGCAGACCAACGCGAGCCAAAACAGATCCTTCGCTCGAGTGGCGGCGTTTTCTCTTTGCCGTCGGGCACTCGGCGAGTTTATGAAAGAGGTTCCTCGAGTCGTGTTGCGACCGAGTCGTTTGTTTTTCAAACTGCAGTAAGGGTTGTAGTCAGGGGCGGATCCAGGATATTTCTGAGAGAGGAGGCCCTGGACAGCATGCTACATCCACTACCTATGTATAGTGTCAATTGAAGCAGTATGTGAAGACAGAAATTGAAAGGGGCGAGCGTCAGGACATCCGGGCCCTCCTCTAGATCCGCGCCTCGTGGTTATTAGATGTGATGGTTGAAGCCCGGCTGTCTTCTTCTGGAGGAAAGGAATTGGGGGGGGGGGGGGGGGATATGTTTATTGGAAGAAAAAAAAAAAAGAAAGGGAGGAAAGTTTAGTCAGGCGAAGTATAGAGCTGCAAATTTGGAAGAATTTTGAAGTGCAGGAAACAAAGCTGCCCTTCTGATTAAAAAAAAAATCTACATAAAAACTATGTTTTCACTCTTGCACAGTCTATATTTGTGAACCAACAGATGAGGGAAGAAACCGTAGTGTAATATGAATTATAAATACAGACCTCATGCTTCGGTGAAACCAACAAGGTTGCATGTGAAGTTATATGAAGGTCCGAAATTGACTTTTGGCAGCATGCCAGAGGACCGCCTTCTTTCTTACGTAACACGGATTAGTAGGCGAAGTGGGACTGTCTGCAGCATACATTAGGCCAAATGGGGGCCCCCTGCAGTTCGAGGTCGGTGAACCTGCTAAGGGATGGCGAGATAATCTGCTAAGAAGCATTAGGCAAAATGGGAATAGGCGAAATGGGAAGACACGACTTGCTATTCCTTCAAGAAAAGGAATAATCGGTGCTTTCGATATGGGAAAGGATAGTCAGCTATCAACGACAAAAATTTAGCGTCCGTTGAGCACATGGTTACAGAAGGTCATGAAGTACGGTAATGTTGCCAAACGTTGTGAAGTACGAATAGAATGGCAAAAAAATTGGCCTCCGCCATATCTGCGGATCATCGCTATCAGTTTGCACGTCATGTCTCATTTGACGAGCTTGTATCACGCCCGCTAACATCGCGCTACATCGCTACATACATACATATAATATCGTGCTAGATACACGCGTGCATCTTCAAAGCGTATACGAGAAAAATGTATTTCAAACATACCCTCCCTTCAAGATCACGGCATGTGGAAACAATATAATTTGCGAATATCAACGACGCGTATACATTTAAAGTGCACGCCGTATACTCTGTCGCACACAATAGCAAACGCGATAATGAACCCAGAAAAAAACAAAAACAAAAAAAAACATCCTACACATCGAATCTTTCAGACGACCCCCCCCGACCTGCTCAAGGTTGTAATTACGCTTCACGGGGGGGGGGGGGGGAAGAAAGGGGGCTTCTGATCGATGGGGCACGGGTAATAGGGCCGCCTCCGATTGCAGACCCCCCTCTCCCCTCCCCTCCCCGTCTGTGCATGTTTATGTGCGTGCACCCTGAACTAGACGGAGTGCACCAAGTGATACACTGTTTGCGAACCAGTAGCGGCTATACATGTCTTGGTAGGCGGGGCCCAATGTCATTGTCGGGGGCTGTTGTTGCATTTTATGGGTTCTCGAGGAATTCTTTTGTCTCCCCTGAGAGAGTTAATGTGGAAAGGATGCGAAGAAAAGGGGTTCAGATGCTGCACCTGCTGAGAGGTTTCCGTTTCAGCTTCCGATCAGCTTCTGGAAAAGGGGAACGCGCCTTTTGGTGTGGGTGCTTTCAGGGTACGTAAGCCTGTCGGGTGGAATGAAAGCAGTCTTGGGTAGTAACTAAGTTACTTTTAACTTGTAACTGTAACTAGTTACTTTTGGGGTTAACTAGTTACAGTAACTAGTTACATCTTCAGAAAAGTAGCTTTTAACTGTAACTAGTAACGATTTCTGTGAATATAACTGCAAAATGTAACTAGTTACTCGAATAAATGTCGATGCTTTTTTTTACGTACGTACACACGTCGTATTTTTCCCTGTGAGAGAGCCACATATTGACTCATACAGCTTCAGGTTAAGTGCAATAATGCTTTTATCGCGCTTAAGTAAATGTAAATAAATGCACGTTTTTAACGATTGTATCACCCTCTCATGGTCGTTTTTATAAAAAGTAACTGTAATGTAACTAAGTTACTTTCTTTCATTCACTGTAACTGTAAGTAGTTACTTGACCAAGAAAGTAACTATAACTGTAACTTAGTTACTTAACCAAGAAAGTAACTATAACTGTAACTCAGTTACTTTTTCGAAGTAACTTACCCAAGACTGAATTAAAGGAATACGAAAAAATGGCTGGGATAGCAAGCGAGCTGGTGAAGATGATGCATAATGTAAAACCCCGAGACTATAGGGAACACGAAGGGACAGACACAGAGAGACTTCGTGTTGTGTCTGTCCCTTCGTGTTCCCTAGTCTCGGGGTTTTACATTATGCAGGAATATGAAGTTTGGCCGCGATGAATATGGATATGGATATAAAACGGAGAGCGCACAGCAGAAAGGAATAACGGGAGACAGATATAGGGTGGTGTTAGATCCGCCCGACTTCAGGAGGAATCCTGTACAGACCATGGCTATAACCTTTCCATTCTTTTTTTTTTCTTTTTCTTTCAGCATTAAACATATCCCCCCTGTACAGACATCGGTCCGGAAAACCTCCAGAAAGAACAACTTGCAGTGGGATTCGATACCAGGACCTCTGAGAAGCTCTAGCATGACTTTGGGGATACCAGCGAATACCAGCTTTATATCTGCTCGTCGAGGCTGCTGGCATTCGCCATTATTTCTTTATGTCACTCAATCGATCAACCATTATTGATCAAAGACAGGTTAGATCATCTTATTATTTAATAAAAGCTTTATCTATAACATTTAGGATGCAGAGTATACACAACAGATCATTTTGGAAATCTCTTTGGTGACTTTGCCGTTGACTCAAACGTCACATTAGGAGCTGACCAGCGGCTGTGGTATAGCCGAGGACGTGCTGAAGACCGGAAGGTGGTGGGTTCGAGCCCTACCACCGGCTGTGCGCTCTGAGGTTTTCCCTGGGTTTACCGAAGACTTTTCTGAAGAATATGTCGGCACAGTTCCCCCTGAAGTCGGCCCAGGACGCATACGAACCCTCCTGCCCCCCACTGCTTCTTGCTGTCCTCTCTCCATCTGTCCACATCTGTACGCCGCTCATATAGCCACAGTTGCTTCGCGGTTCTATCGCGGAATAAACCAAAAATTAGAAGCTGCCACAAATAAGAATATACTGAACACTCCATCAAAGCCGCTATAAAGCACGTATCACAACAACCCATCTGACTCTGCATACATTTTCACTTTTCCGCACGCAAGAACAATGAAACTTTATTTTTTGAACATGATGAGTATAGGGTTTTTTTTATCGCGGAGGCGATGCTCTACGCCATTGCTCTCGACATTTACCGTGTATTCACAGTATAGCGACATTCCCAGCAGAAGCGGAAGACGCGAAAAACGACGTAACTTTCTGAGTGCGAGCGCTCAATGTCCAGTGTTCGCGAACGCTGCTAGTCGTGAGGAATATCCTGCGACACAGCCACAAGATATTCCGTAGCAGACGACAGGAAAGACGCGCTGACGGTGTCGTCTGCTAAGTGTCGTCTGCTCAGTATGCCACTCCTGATATTCGGTAGCTTGTGAATGCTCAACGTAACACGGGACGGAACTTCGTCTCTGTGTTTTCGCTTTTTCTTCCACTAGAATATTCCGTGAGAATATGTCGCTCGTGTGAATACACAGTTACGCGCGGCACGCACGCTCGTTTTCCTTTTCAATATGTTGCGGCTATCAACCCTGCTCCTCAACCCCATGGCCCGCGCGTCCAAGACAGTCCTCTACCAGGGCGACCCTTCTGTGAGCAAGGCCGGCCACTGCGCTCAATTACCAGCTCCCCCTAATTGGCACAGGCGGCGCCACTGGAATGTCCGTTCTCAAGCCCAGTAGCTGCTGCGGCCGCCGCTCGTAGGATAGACTGTCGGCGGGGATAAAAAATGGCTCTAAGGGGGAAACTATTGTGTCGTCGTTCGTTCGGCTACCCTTCTTTCTCCAAAATGGCTATTCTTTTCTTTTTTAGCTCGTCTTTGCACCGGTTGGTGGCAAAGTGCTGTGTTCTATGGCCTCGCATTCCTGTTTTCAGCCGTTTCACCTTTTAAAAAGGTCATAACGGGTCGTGTAGTGGTTTTCGCGAAGACGCCGAACCGATGCACGAATTTGTTTGTTGAACACGATGGAAAGTGATGTTCAGAGGCTTGAACACAGAAGACAGGACAACACACGAAACCTCAAGTGCCTAAGAACAATGAAAGAAAGAAGTCACTGAAAAGGTTAGCGAGAAGATGTGGGTTCGAGTCCTGCAGCTGGCTAACCTTTCAGTGACTTCCTGCTTTCATTGTTTGTTGAGTCAAGAGTCCTGAAATCGTTAGATGAACCAGCATATGTGTGCGGATTTCATCGTGCTCATGGGCGTTTCTTTGAGGTTCGGTTTATGTCAGTGATGTTTGTTTGTTTGTTTGTTTGTTTAAGAGGTGAAAGAGAGGTTGGCCATGCTTAGCAGGCCTTGGCGGCGGTGGTGGGGTCACGTTCGTCACCCTCTGGGGGGAATGCATGTCCTGGGCCGACTTCTAAGGAAACTGTGCCGACGTATGTCGGAATGTGCCTGAGGAAGACCCAGGAAAACTGCAGACAGGCACAGCCGGCACCGAGATTTGAACCCGGGTACCTAGCAGTCTCGACGTGACATGGCAGCTGAACTTCATTCTTCTTTCCCAGCTTGATTTTTATCGCAACAGCGAGTTAAAAAAGGTGCAGCATTTTGAGTAACCCACCTATAGCTATACGCGCTTAAATTGTTCGCACTTTTGTTTTCCGGCGTCTAAAAATCATCCTGGCACATTTCATGTCGATTCATGTGCTTCCACAGCGTACATCACTAAATGCTGCGCTCCGATACCTAGTAATGTTATATGCTGATATAGCTTCTGATGCATCACGTAACCGAAATGTTTCCTTTACTACGTTTTACGAGGCTTTAAAGCGAAAACCTTATAGGGAAAACAACCGTGTAAGTCCGTCCGTAGCCTTATAAGACCACGTGACCAAACATTCACCGCCCTGTAAAGGAAGTTTTCGAAGTTTGTTTTATTTGTTCTTACTTCAATGTGCATATAAACTTGTTAGATAGGGACTGCTAGGCGAAGATGTACCGCATATTTATAAACGCGTTTGGCACAATGCCCAAAAACGTAATCTTTTTCTTTTTACATATGTATGGCTAGACTGTTTTAGATAGTCGGAATGTGTTCACTATAATGGTTTAGAAAACATGATAAGCCAATCGCCTGATTTCTTTCAAGTAAGCCGCACATGGGGTTGCTAATCTGCGATACATTTCACATCACATTGACAGTTATTGACATCATGATCTTCTAATACTCCCTATATTGTTTGATAAACAAAAAGAGAAAAAGAAGGGAAGAAAAACGGCGAAAACGAACTTCGGAACGAAACCAGTTAACCGACGAAACATCCGGGTATTCTACCGATCATGCAACACTTTCTCCCTACAGGGCAAGAAATGCGCGACGCTGATATCGGTATCGCCGGACGACTTATCTTCTTTCGGCTTCCATAAAGTTTATTCTCAAGGTGCTCACGCAAAAGGAGTATATTCGTATAAGTATATATAACGTCGTAGCCAGCGGCCGGATTGAATGTCCGTCCTGTCAAATTCCTGCATGACCACGGGCACGCCGTATATGTGTGTAAATACAACAGGTTTCAATACAGCAACATCGTGGGAACAGCTTTCGACTTCCAAAAGAAGAAGACGTGCACGGAAGATCAAACACATGTCCCCAACGTAAATCACAGCAACCGAGTTGTCGCTGAATGGCTCTAATCGCAACAGGTTAGAAAGCGATAGCCTGTAGTTTTGTTTGCCTCCGCCAGGGGGCAAACAAAACAAACAAACAAACAAACCCATCCCGCTAAAAAAATGAACTACGAAAAGGACAAAGTGCTTCGAAAATTTCAACCACGGATTCGTCGCGAAGTCGTATTCAACTCTATATATTCACAAGTGAAGTTCACAAGTGAAGAAAGTTCAGCGGATGACGAATGAACACGACGATTGGACGCTCTGCATGGCCCACGTGACCGTGCGTGACTGTCAATCAGGCGCGAGTTCAAAGTGACAGAAAAATGTGCGTCTTTTGAGCTCTTTGCGCGACGTCAGAATGACGTTGCTGAACTTATTTCCGACCCAGATATCCTCATCGCTAGACGATGTCGATGCGGAGATGAATGATGATTGGACGGTCTACGTGGCCCACGTGACTGCGCGGGACTGTCGATCAAACAAAATTCGAAGCGGCAGAAAATGTGTCTTTCGAACTGTTTGCGTGACGTCAAAACGACGTTATTTCTTGCTCAGAAATTAACTCCAACACCAGGAATAATCTGAGTAAGGAACATTTATACTGGTTATTTGTACTTTTTCTTTTACTACGTCATTTCTAGTATAAACTCAAATCACTTACATCGTATGAATTTGGTAACGGCGGTACTTACACAGGAGTACGTGTTTCTTCCAAGCATCTTTTATTTGACGCCTTTCCGCCATCGATATTTCACGCCCTAAAAATTCTCAAGACTCCCCCCCCCCCCCCCTGCCTGCCCTATATGGACGAAGTTCATCGACAACGATCACGTTCTTCCTCTCGGCAACCCTATTAACTATACCATCAGACTATTATCACGTCTATGCTCGCAGGGTGATAATTATTGGAGCTATACGCGTCACTCTGCACATTCCTCCGCGGCACTTTCGCTGTTTCGTCGTCGATTACAAAAAAAAAAAAAGATACACATCACACATTGGAGGGAAGCTCGGGAGAAATTAAAAAGAAAAAAAAAAGATCTATAAATGACCCGTACTATTCACAATCGGGTAAGGCGCTCATATAGGCACGCTTCGCAAGAATATCAATAATGCAGAGCGGATGACATAATGATAGGGCGGCGGGGACAATGTCATGGGCACGTGAGTTACTAATTACGCTAATTTTAGCGTGTAACGTCGGATGTAATTAAAAAAGAGGTTTACTTTTAGTGCGGAATGCTGCACGTGTCGCGCAGACGATCTATTCTTTGATGCAGGGGATGTTTTTGTTAAAGGATGGATTTAATAGTGGGAATATAATGAAAGCATGGGTGGCAAAAAAAAAAGTTGGCGTGCTTGGCATTGTTGGCTTGAGGGCTCTGACCCTTCGTAATGGTGCGTTAATACCGCCCTTTTGACCTTTATCGATCGATGAATTTTGCGGGGTTTTTGCACTATATATATGAAAAACGGTTAGGAGCAATTAATATTTATTCGAACAAGAACTTTCGTGCAAGAGACTGCACTTCTTCAGGTTACACAACTAAGTGAAGTAACCTGAAGACCAACTAACCTGAAGAAGTGCAGTCTCTTGCACGAAAGTTCTTGTTCGAATAAATATTAATTGCTCCTAACCGTTTTTCATGTTACGTGTGTCATTCCCTCTTCGCGGGCTCCTTGACAGTGTTTTATTTATTTTTTTCCCCTTTTCGACGTATCCACTATATATATGTTCGGATGAGATATTGTTCTCACTATTTTCTCATCGGTGTATTTTATTAGGAACCTCGCTCCATCATTCTTTAGATTAGGTCAGACACATCAAAAGACGTACTTAGGACTGACTTCTTCAATATGAATCACAGTTTGAATGATACCTGTTTAATGTCAATTCCGCGCTAAACATCCACGAGGTGTGTGGCAACTATTGTGTGAGCAGTGCAGGGGTGTGTAGGAAGGAGTGCGAGACAGAGAGGGGAGTGTGTGCTGGGCCGACTTCAGGGGTGAACTATGCCAACGTATATGATATGGTAATGCGCGCAAACCCCGCTAGAAAACCCAGCGAAAGCGTGAGACGACACAACCTTGTGATCAGATTCGATCTGAGAGCGTGAAACAATGACTTTTTAGGACGTCATCACCAACGGGCGAATTCTGGTATGTACATGCATTCTTTTTCTGTGTGCGTAACATACAAGAGTGACAATTACGAAGACCACGTCTTTCAACATAATTAAGCACGCCCCCTTTCGAAATACCGATCGCCCTCAACGGATCAGTTGGTAGGATCGGTTAAACCCGGCAGAGGACGCGAGCAACTTGGTGCAGGGTACAGAGTTGTTTAGATACGCCGTCTTCCCCGAGGGACGTTAAACCAGACTTTGTTAGAAACTAAGTTACAACAAGTAACTTGCAAGCGTAACTAATTACTTTTCTACTGTACTTTAAAACAATTGCGTTGTGAGAAACGACACGTACATTCGGAGACCAATGTTCAGCACCCTTGATTTCATGGGTAAAATTTGGAGGCATCGGTGAATCTGATGTACATTCCGTCTTGCCGTCACATATTATGAACCGCATGAACTGCATAGCTTGACAAAGCGAGTGTGAAGGCATGCACTCCACTTATAACCTCCACACAGCTTATCATAGCAGATTACAATCTGCTTGACAAAAGCAAATCAAACAAGCACTTGTAAGTATCATCCCCAAACCCCATATTTCCCACGTATATCAATGAAACGCGGAACACCTTCATTCATTCATTAATCACGTAATAACATTCATTCTAAACTGTTGCTGGCTGCGCCAATCAATTAATTTGTAAAACGGGAAGATCGCAGGGCAAAAAAAAAAAAAAAAAATAAATAAATAAAAGAGGAAGAAGAAAAGCTGTACCATCGTTCAACCCAAGAAGGGCACAAAATGTAGTGTGTCAACTCCAACAGAGCTTGCTCCGCAGGAGAAATCAGAGACTGCAGCGCCACGGTGTGTCGCTTATAGGGCTCTCATAGTTTCGGTATCGGCGTACTCGTCGCGACGCAGAGTGATTCGGCTAGCTATTGGATGAAGCAGGAGCGTATAACGTGAGGCTTTAGCGCGTGATGCTCTTAGGCTTTACCCGACTACAGAAGCTGCTCAACAGGAAGCGGTCTACAATAACAGCGAGGTGAGTCTACAAAATTTTGCGAGTATTTATCGCATTCTCTCCGCCAACGAAGACGGAAATAAAAAAAAAATCAGGTTACTGGGATACGCGTCAATTAAAGGCGTCCGTATACGATCAGGCCCTGAGTCCGTCCGTCCTCGGGGCAGTTCATTAAGACCGAATGCACTGATGCATGCAGACATACGCCATGAAGAAGATAGTACCACAGCCATACCTGAGAGGAAAAACCCTTTCCTATCGTAGTGCCGCATTGCCAAGTAATTGCCTTCCTTCGTGGCGGCCATCTTGTGGAATTTCTGATGCGTGAATGGAAAGAACCGAGTGAATGGAAGCCGGCAAAGCACGTGTACGCCACGCCTGAAAATGCGTCTCTCGAAAGGAACGAGACAATGGCAGTTATAGCGAAGTGCTCATCGGATATGTGCTATTAGGGGTGGGACAGAGAGTACAACGGCGTTGGGTAAGCCTCATTGAAGGAAGGAAGACGTTCTGTCGAAGGGGGCGCTGCTGTAGCTTGTTGCATATGGACGAACTGAACCCCTATACGTCATTGATCACGTGACGACGACGCGCAAAGCACGCTGGTGGGCACTGTCAGCTTTATCAGCCGACGCGTTTTTCCAGCTTCTTGCCAACCAGAGCAAAATATAACCTCGAACCGGTCTTCTTGTGACGTCACATGTTTGTGAACAGCGGGCCAGGATTAGAAAGCAATCGGATTTGAAAGTGAAATAGTTTTAGGACTCCTCTAGTGGTGTACGTGTGTCGGATATTATATTGGTGTACTTAGTAACGCGTAAGTTGATTTCATTACGATCTGGCAATTATTTTTGTCGCAACTGTCACTTAAATTCGGCGTCTCACTTGGATTTTATTATCAAAGCTATACTGGGAGGATGTACCTGCGAAGGAACTGTTTCCCTTTCCCCTTGATCAACACGTCGTACGAGGTACACTCCTCGGCTCATATCGATGCTTTGGCATCATGCTCATCATTTGCACGTGTCTCACACTCTGTGCCTTAAAACGTTCGTACACGTCGTTATGTCTTTGGTGAAATGTACCTGGAAGGGCATACCTTGTTACAGAACTACATACTCAGCAAAGGTCCTACCAATAAACACTTTGCCCTGACAACACATCTCCCCAGATGCACCTCATCAGTTCCTATATTCATGTCTCGTTCTTTGCAGAGTACGCACTCAGCATCCAGAAGTTTCTCCTCGCCCATAGTTACCGGGCATTAACAAACTTCATACTAGATTTCCGCATTGTCAAGCGATAGCATTGTAGGGCCAACCGCCTGTGGCCTTATAGGGCCACGTGGCACCACACCATCATTGTGTGATTACCAGACTGTGCTTGCAGTCTGTAATTGTATAACCACCACAGTAATAATGCAAAAAGTTTAAACCATTTCACAAAGCATTAGAAGGCTCGCTTTGGCAAGCCGGCATTCAAGCATGCACCAGCAAGCACACACGAGCATGTCCCGACTTCAAAGGCGACGCTCCCGAGGCGATGCCGTTGACAGCACCGATGAACCCGCCGACCCGTCGTCGAGAGATAATGTCGCAGTCGTTTCAAGGGGCACAAAAGAAAAAGAAAAAAGAACCAGAAGCCGGGAAGTCATAGCTTCTGTCAGAGTTTTACCTGAGAGAAGAAAGGCAGTCATTCGAAATAATCCCCATTTTTAGGTGCAGAAAAGGCGACCCGCTACCCCCTGAAGCCAACAAGCTACAACTGGACAACGGGTGCCAAATAGCCTGACAAGGACGAATCGCCGCCAAAGACAAAAACCGTGCCCCTGCTGGAGACCCTCTCGACTCCGCTATGCCTCCGAGCGTCGGCAAAAAGGGGACACGGAGGGACGCTAAGAACCCGCTAAATGGCGGAGAAAACGGGCCCCAAGGAAAAACACGCACTTTTCGATTCGTGGGTCCCAGATGGGAAAGGAAATTCATCACAGGCGATCCATCTTGAGGTGACGCGCCGTCAGCAACCACAGAGGACATGGGCGTGAGAACCATCGGTCGGAGACATGTCTTGGTCACGCTTCATGTGGTCCTCGAGATGACTCGTGGGTGATGCTCCGTGGAAACAAAGGCGCTCGTTCCAAGACGTCGTGTTGGGTCTCTTCTGGTAGGATGATGAAAGAGTTGATGATGAAGAGGAGGATTCAAGAATAAGGGACGGGTTCATTTGCAGGTGGGAGTCATTGGGAATGTCGTACGTCAATGTCACGAGGAGATCTCGGGTTTTAGGAGCATTTTACCTGTTGTGATTCTATAGCTTGAGCCAGAGGGGTACCCTTTGACACCTAGGTGGCAACAAGGTTGTGAAACGATGTGTTGAATCAGCACGACCCAGGAGTACCCTGAGTTATTTCAATCGCAGAAAGTACCGAATCGAAAGGAAACCACTCCGCTCCGGTCGGCGTCTGAGGGCCGTCATTGAAACAAGAGCAGAAATTAAGTCGAAGGCGGGGGGGAGGGGGTAATGGCAGGATCGACTTGCCGTGTTGGCCACACATAAGTGGGTGTCGTCACGACTATAGCAAAAAAAGAGAAAGACAGATGGAGGATAGAGGATGAAGGATGGAGATGCGTAGAGGGTGCATGAGTTCGTCGGGGAGAGCAAAGTGTTAGAGGGGCCGTTGAGCAAGACCCGCCTTCTGCAGAAAGAGAATAAGGTTTCTTGCTTTAGCGGAACGTTCGGCAGAAGAACCACCGGGGTAGGGGATGTCCGCTAGCGTGCCCGAGCTGGAGTGAGGGAGATGGGCTTCGCGCGCAGAATGGTATATGCTCGGCAGTCTCGCAGGATGTGCTCGCAGGAGTCGAAGACGAACAACATGTGTCACGCGGGAAGAACAAATGACTAAATTTAATGGCATTTTGGGCCCCGAATGGCATTATCCACGGGGTCGTGCCACACGTCCGTTTGTAAAGACTCCATTTATCAAACTCCATGATGCCGATACCGCCGGCTCACTAGTCGACTGAAATTTACGTCCGTTTAAAAACTTAAAAGCTCTTAAATAGGTCAAACAAGCGCGTATAATATTCTGAAATTTAACGATAGCAACTTTATTTTTGTGTAGATAAGCTGTAATATGGCTCACTAACGTAACCACGTATAATCTATTTGCCAACTGGCAGCCAATTCTAAACAGACAATCATGGTATCCGTTGCATCGAGCCTATATCGTCAGTATACTCGTATAACCTCAGATTACGAAATAATGTTGTGCTGAACGGTACGAAGTGGTTTTATACAAGAATAAAATTGTTACTTTGCGCAGACAGTGAGAGAGAATGTGGGCATTTTATCGGTGAAAGAGTTGTGGCAGAAACTGTCATTCAGACAAATGTGGAACCGCAAGAATGACATTAAGACATAAGGGATTAAGCACTAAATGTCATTTTCTTGTCCTGTGGCAGAGGCATTTCTCAGCTACACGACAATTAAGCAATGTCTGCAAAAAATAAATTAAAAATTACTTCTTGAGAGCAGTAGCTAATTTACTAGGCTACTTATATGCGCGAAAGCCTAATTGAATTTAAATGAAAGCCTAATTGAACCTTTCTACATTCGCAACAAGAGCGGTATTTCAGTTTGTGAACGTTTCTTGCCAATAAAGGAATGACTATGACGCTTTAGCCAAACTAAGTTCAACACTATATGATTCGCCCATTCCTTCGAGGGAAAGGAGGAGGAGGGAAGAGAGATGCATCGGTATAATCCAGAAATTTGTTCACGGTGCAGTTATGAAAGAGCAAGTAAGTGCCCTGGTCGCCAAAACACTCTGGCTGGCTGCACCCCAACTTTCAATAAAAATAACCAGTTAACCACTTGAAAGGATTTTGCTGATTCTCTCCGAAGCACCGCGTCGCAAGGTAAACAGTAGAGGGCATAAAAATAGCTAGTCTGCGTTCTGAATTTTTGAAGTTACTCTACTTTAAATGTGAGGAAGGATGATTTCCGACGAACAGTATTCTATCCCATCCCTTGAGGAAACCTTGATTAAAGGTGCGATAATAAACCTCATGAGTGAAAGAGGTTGATCAAGACTTAACTCTGCTTCACTAAACGGAGTTATTCTCACTGAAGCGTTCACTACGTCACCAGGGATGAGCAGTATTTAAATACATTGCAGTTATAATACTATTTAAAATTTAAATACACGTATTTATATATTGTAGTTAAATATAGTCCCGAAAAATGTATCAATAATTATATTTAAATACCAATTTTCGGGTATTTATTCTTCTTTACAAATATCTATTTTTTAAAAATCTACTTTACAAACTCCTTTATAGCGAACACCTTTTTAACGAAAATACCACTACAGCGAATTTTTTTGAGGTCCCGCTGGAGCCTATAGGTCCAATAATGGACATCCTTTTTAACGAAAATACCTTTACTGCGAATTTTTTTTGCTGTCCCCTGAGTTTCGTTGTAAAGGAGTTTGACTCCTAATTACAGAATATACTGGTTTATATCTTAAAGCCGCCTTGCATTTAACCTTTCAGGAAGAAGGGAGAGTTTGGGGCCCAGTTGTGTCGTGTTAATTTGCGCTAGCATGCTCATGTGACAAACCATTTTAGATTATGAGTTTTTCATTATTGTAGCGGACAATCAGTTGCGACAGCCGTATTATCTTGTTGCACGAAACATCTTCGTCAAATTTAATACAATCATTTGTTCATCGGCACCTGTGGAGATGCTGTTTTCCTTTGCGAAAGGAAACCGCAGAACTGCCGAACAGAAGATGCCTAAAAGATGCAGTCTTCGAGAAACTTCTAATATTAAAATCGCCACGATAATCTAATAAATAAATGTTATTGTTCCTTGCTGATTTGTTATGACCATCGTTATTTCTGTAATTCCAGATGACGTCTTCCTCACAGAATTTATGCTAGTAGTTACGGTATTTAAATACTGCATTTATATTTTTGTATTTAAATACTCATTGAATAGTATTTATGAAGAGTATTTAAATACCCCTTTCAACAAAATGTTCTGTATATATATTTAAATACTAAAAAAATGTATTTATGCCCATCCTTGTACGTCACCAAGTAATTTGTAAAAAAGAATGGAGTAGTTAACATCAAGTTTCAGCAACCCTTGATCTGGGTTTAAAAGTTAACCGGCGTTCGTGATACCGGGACGCTAAGTGATAGAGAGTTTAACTGATTAAAGATACCGTCCTGAAAGATAGAAGGTTAAAGGCTGTAAGGGAGAACGTGCTGCTGATTTTCCGAATCCCCACAGTTATGGGATCTTGGTGAGGCCAGGTGGTGGTGGTGGTGGTGGTGAGACTGCTTGCAGTATATATGTGTATGTAGTTCACGCTTGAACGGGCAGTTGGTGAGGCCACCTGTCGCCAGCGCCATCGTATGGCTGACCAGTAACTAAAAAGTCACATTGAGTCGCATGCGATGCATTAACGCAGTTTCTCTCGAAGCTACATTACTTTAAGAGTGACGTTACTGTTTATGGGCGATCCAAGACGGTGCCCAGAGTAAAAAGGCATGCACCTCCTGGAAGGAGCCCCATGATGCCAAGGAAAACAGCTGCACGGGCAAAATGTGCCAGCAGCTCCGTCAGGATAATCACTTCCGAGAGAGCGACGAACTGCCGTCTTCCGGCTGACGACGGTTCAGGGATGAAAATATGAACCCCCTTTTTGCCCCGAAATAAAGTCCTCCGATCCTTTCCATGTGCGCTCATGTTCCCTTAACAATAACAGTGGAGCAGCAAACGGCTTCGTTACTCGTGGATGTGTCGACGTTTAGTACCTTTTAAAAGGATATACTAGAAAGAAAAAAAAATGCTTTTCAGGTAGGTGGCGCTGTCTTCCTAGAAGAGTTAAGTTTAGGCTGTAAGTTAAGAAGTAATCGCGGACGCGTCTCTCTGTTTTTAGGCTAGGTGGCGCAAGCCATCGCCCGCTCCAAAAGGGAAAAGCCACAGTAATTATCCACACACCCATCCATTTAACATGAATTGGGGAAGAAACTGGATACAGGATACACCTGGCCACTCGGTTAAATATGACCCGTTTTAAAAGTCAAGTTTGTTGACGTCCACGAAGCATTTACACTGCCATCTTTGTTCCTTATTGTTTTAACCTTATCTTGCCGTGTTCATGCGCAGGTATTTAGTGAAAACTATAGGGGCATTTTTGTACCGACGGCACCGCGAAGAAACCGGTTTTAACGCATGCATCGAACGGCGTATTGTCATCCAGTAAGAGAGGCGCGGTGGAAGACAAAGAGAGATTGCTTTCACACATGTCGCCTTTTCAGATTTAATGTGCTCTGTATATCGTAACCAAAGAGGTCAGCACACCATTTCATATCAGGCACGATCAGGTACCATGATGCTGCCGGCTCAGAGTCGGTAGACATATCAAAGCACCGTGTGTACTGGCATGTCAAAGTGCGTGGATTTCAAGGTGGACCTGAACATTATTTACGTTAACATTTCCAAATTTCTTTACGTGCGATTCACAGTATGGACACTGGACAACGCCGATATATAGTCGTGCACACCTCGCCGACGCAAACATTCATCCCAACTGAATACAATTCGCTCCACACTTGCACTCAGCTTTCACTGTCACTGGTGCGCGACCTTATTGTCAAAATTACTATTGGTGTCATTTAGACACGTATTGCAGGTTGACAGGCGTCCTCACTGGTGCCTAGTGGAACACTTCCCTTCCACACATACAGTGATGTATGTGATTGTTCGTGACGTCACACGCACCGAGTTCCACACGGGGGTTCTGCTTTTCCGCTAAAAATAGCGGCGTTAAATTCCAGGAGCGACACGCATGGAACGATTCAACGTCAGAGACAAACCATCCATAGAAGAGTTGGAGTGACGCAGGAAATGGAAGGTTATTCCATCCCTTCCGTAACGGAAGGGATGGAATAACTGTACCTGTGAGCTTCACTTCATCATTGTCTCTTTATGTGTGAGTGTGTCAGTTGAGTCTTTTAAAAGGCTCTTTTAAAGGTCTTTTAAAGGTCTCTTTTAAAAGGTCTTCTGCCTGTTGCAAACGGCCACACATACTCGAACGAAATATTCATAGAATGATGTAGACAAAAAAATATTTCGCACCAACACCATAGCTACTTATGGTATATGCTGGTGCTGCAAGCAAGTACATGAAATCTAAAAGTCTTCATAGATTCTTTCTTTTCTTTCTCTCTCTCTCTCCATTTTGCTCTCAAGTAAACGTCAACCTGCACATGAAAAGTTGCAGAAGACTCATCAATAAAAGTGTAGGGTACGGAAATGTGGTCTAGTTGACACTTGTGATTGATTGATTGATTGATTGAAAGAAAGAAAAAAATGGAGATTGTAGCCCTCATCACGAGGGCCGGCTACCCCAGATCACCTAAGGAAAGGAGTTCCAGACACATCCACCATCACCCACTGGAGATGTCGCGAAGCGGCGACGAACGCCACAGACAGGTCATAGCCCATCTAACAGCTTGGTGTCCCTTAAAAACTGTAACGGCTCGCAAAGCTGGCAGTTGAGTGCTCATTGGCCATGGGCCCAGCACCTTCTGCACTCCGAAGGGTCGATTGTCAACCCGGCCTAACGCGGCTACAAGTCTGTCACGACACTCAGAGTATCTTGGGCACGTAACTATAATATGTTCGACGTCTTCGATTGAGCCACAGACTGGACAATTAGGAGAGTCCGCCTTCCCAAGCCTGTACAGGAGTCTTGCACTGTATGGTACATTGAGCCGGAGCCTGTGAAACAATGACGTAATCTGCCGTGGCATGGATGTTGGGAGGACCAGAGCTAGTTCGGGGTCAACCCGGTGCAGAAAGTTGACAGAACCAGACAGGACGGCGCTGCTACAAGTTGACACTTGTAGCAGCGCCGTCCTGTCTGGTTCTTTAGTCCCGTGTTCCTCGTATCTCAATATCTACTATATGTTATATCTTATCAATAAAACTTCTTAATTCTATTTCTTGCAACCTTGAACTCTTACTTTCTTTCATTCCGCGACTGCACCCCTACACAACTATAGCTGTGAGCGGTGTCCAGACTTTGAGAGATGGAGAGAGGACTGCACGAAAGAGCGCGAGATAAGGAGCTTAGTATATGTGCCCTGGGCCGACTTTGCGAGAAGAGAATCGATATCTGTGTCAGAAGTCTGTCAGGAATCCTAGGGGAAGCCTCGGGCAACACAACCGCTTGTAGGATTCGAACCCGTTACTTTCCAGTCATCAGCATTACCTTGGAGTTACCACCAAGTCAAACACAGATTTCGCCCTCCAGGTCACCGACGGACAAACAACTTCGCCAATTATAACAACGACGATCTCCAGAAGGAAGACGCAAACAAGAGGCCCAAAAGCTATATAGCACACCTCCGAGCAAACATTTTGAGAGTTGATTACAACTTCAAAGACTCCGGCACACGCACCCCTCACAGAAGTCCTCTTGTCGCGCGTGGGGACATCATCGAGACGTCTATACAAAGACCTCACAAGAACCGAAACACTCGTGCCATACGTCGGACATATGCACGCGCTGGCCAGAGGCACTTTACCGAAAGATGCATCTCCGAGACTAATAAATTATGGCATTGTTACCAATGCCCGTAAGACAAGTGGTGTACCTGCACAGCTTGTGCGAGCTTTTCTGCTTCTCGAAGCGGTTCTATTGTCCTTTCCTTTACAATAGCGAAGGACATGTGTGAGTCGACGTCTTACCAGGAGGGAACACAAGTTGTTGGAATGCCGCTGGTTACCTTCTGTGCAGATGACAAAAAAGCTATATCGACAAAACGATATGTATTTTGTTCGAAGTAAAAGTTGCGCTTGGTGACTATATGCAGTCTTGGGTAGTAACTCAGTTACTTTTAACTTGTAACTGTAACCAGTTACTTTTGGGGTTAACTAGTTACAGTAACTAGTTTCATTTCCAGAAAAGTAGCTTTTAACTGTAACTAGTTACGATTTCTGTGAATATAACTGCAAAATGTAACTAGTTACTCGAACAAATGTCGATCCTTTTTTTACGTACGTACACACGTCGTATCTTTCCCTGTGGGAGAGCCACATATTGACTTATACAGCTTCAGGTTAAGTGCAATAATACTTTTATCGCGCTTAAGTAAATGTAAATAAATGCACGTTTTTAACGATTGTATCACCCTCTCATGGTTGTTGTTATACAAAGTAACTGTAATGTAACTAAGTTACTTTCTTTCAGTCACTGTAACTGTAAGTAGTTACTTGACCAAGAAAGTAACTATAACTGTAACTTAGTTACTTTATTTTAGTCACTGTAACTGTAAGTAGTTACTTGACCAAGAAAGTAACTATAACTGTAACTCAGTTACTTTTTAGAAGTAACTTACCCAAGACTGACTATATGTGGAACGGGGCGGCGGCATGAAAACGACGCCGTTGTTCAGGAAGAGGGACGATGATCGAAGGTGTAGTCTGCGGAGTAGTATTCCTATACGATGATCTGCGGAGTAGTATTCGGGTCTCCTTGCGGCGAGAACTAGAGAGAGAGGGGCGATGGGGATGCACCGTCTGGACTACTGTTGATAGTTATTTATTTTAGAGTTGGAGTAATAATAGTGATCCCGAGCGGTGCCGTAGAGGTCAGTCTCTGGAGGAGCAATGAAATATGACGCTTAGCATTGTTCGGAACTCTGCTTCGTTCATCAAGTAATGCATCCCCGCGCAAAATATTTTAGTTGAACAGTGTAGTTGAAATATTTTAGTTGAAGTTTTTAGTAGTTTAGTGTCTCTCGTCACTAGGCAATTTACTTTACAAAAATGCCTTTTAAGAAAAACGCCATGAGCGATGCAGCGTGACCTTGGAAGCCCGACCTCCTGCTGTGACGTATTCAGATCAGCGTGACGTAACATATAGAGGGGTAGCGAGCAGCTGCGAGGTCTCATTTCCAACTGAAAATTCGTCCGCTACAGATACGGCGCGGCGCGGCGCATAGACCTGTTTCTAAGGGCCAGGTGGCGCGAGCGAGCAGCAACATCAGCGCAGCGCCCCAAAATATGCAACACGCGGAGGTTTAGCAGACGACGCAGCACTTTGAAATATATGGTCTCGAGCTGTTCGCACTTGGCAAGGTGCACCGCTTTTTCTGTGGGTTTCCTACAGTTTTTGTAGCTTTCCTTGCCGCCATACCGCTTGAAACACCACGCAGAACCCGCTGAGGAAACTCCCTATACTGTTTGGATCCGTGGCCGCTTGGGCCCGAAATGGCGCTGTGCAAACTTCGCTGCAACAGCCCCATTGCGTATTGTATACGTCAGGGAGTGACGTCGTCATCATCACTCATTCGCTTGGGGACTCCCCGAAGTTGTTGAGGGGTTTCTAGATGCTTTGCAGACGAAGACCTGAAGACCTCTCTCTCGCGCTATGGTTCAGCTGTGGCTCCTGCGCGCATGATACTTGTTGCACAGTCGATCGCAGCCGAAAAAGAAAACCTCGTGGATGGGGCTTTCAATAGTGCTTTAGAGGGATGGTCGCGTCCGGAAACCCAAAAACTGATACAGTTGTGTTCGGCATCAGCCGCCTATCTACTTGGCAGATTTTTTTCTCTTTTTTTTTCTTCTGAAAAGTGCTTAGATACTAAATAAACGAACATTAAATATCAGCGCTGCTTCCGCAGCTGCAGAGGCTCCGGTGGGAACGACACGAGCGTGACGTCATTACCTAAGCGAAGGAGGGAGAGGGTGACGCTCAGAGGAGTAAGGCGCCCTCCAGACTCCCGCACGGCCACGGCATCCCTCTTCTGAAGGCCGTCCTCCGATTGGTGGTGTAGAGGGAATGACGTTTTCGCCTTTTTCCATAGAGGGAATTCCGGCATACTCTCAACATCCGGCGTCTGCTCTTGTCACGTATTCCACCGAACAGCAGTCAAACTACGCCACTATTTCGCGTGGGATTTTCGACATCGTGGTCAGGGGTCTACGAGGAATAAAATCGACACTATAGTTTGGAAATCGACTGGAAAGAATGAGACCGTCCCTTTAACGTCCACTGAAATATTAGCCACACAGCACCGCGATCATTTTTTGAGCACAAGACTGCATGCCTGTCCCGCGACAACGGCTGAGGCCATAATGACGTCTAATTGCATCCTTGAGTTTTTAAAGACTTCCACAATGGACGGGACGCCAGTGACGTCCGCCGTAAAAGACGTGTAGGTTATCAGGAAAGACCACAGAGTGACCTCAGCTTCTGTGGCACGCAGGGACGTTGCTCGTATTAGTCTCGAGCCACACGTGAAAGAATGGGCTGATAACGGAGAAGACATTGCGAAAGCTTGGGAATCATCAGCGTGGTATAGATAGTTCCGGTTTCGTGGTTTCATGGAGAATAGGCTTGGGGAACGTCCATGATAAAGATAACGTAAACGAAGCTTCAACTGTCGCACCGACATTCCTTCGTGTCCTGCGTTGTCTTGTGCTCGGGTGCCAGGAAGGCACCCCACCCAAAATGTTGAACGAAAAATTACTGGAGATACGAGCTGAATTCAAAAACATTGCGTGAAAAAAAAGAAGAAGAAGTGGAATGAGTAATGTGGGAGTCGAAGCATATATTCATCCTTCGACCCCCCAGGAACACCCATATGTTCGTCCTACACTCTTAAAAATGAACTTCACCGCATAGCACGCTCCTAGCCAACCACCATCCCGAATGACAACGTTCTCGCCCCTGATTTGTTGAAAACCGGAGGAGGAGCCTATTTTGTGCCGTGCATAATGGGCACAAAATAGGCTCCTCCTCCCGTTTTCAACAAATCAGGGGCGAGAACGTTGTCATTCGGGATGGTGGTTGGCTAGGAGCGTGCTATGTGGCGAAGTTCATTTCTAAGAGTGTAGAAGAATTCTGAGCAACTCTGATATAACGGAAACAGAAGGAGACTTCAGGCTTGCTGTACACTATACCTTTCATCCTCCTGGTGTAGTGATAATACCGTTGTTATTCAAATAGCTGTTTGCCTCAGACTGCAGAGCAGGATTCTAACCCGAATGACCCCCCTCCCCCCCCCCCCCAATCTGGGCGGTGGCTTCCATTTTGTGACCTTCCCACGTGGCAACGGATGGGAAAGTAAGATTTGAGTCGCACGTGGACGTTATTTCGAGAATGAACCTCCTCGTTAGATTCAAATCATGTTTACCCATACTCGTGCCCAGGTTTCTACGTCTTATACATGCGCTCTGTTTCCTCTCGCTTTGCTCCAGGAAGTGAAAACGTGCGTGATACATATACTCCCAGTCTCTCATCAGCCAATACGAATACGTATATATATGTGCGGAGGAAGCTGTCACGGGAGGAAGGTCAATCCTGTTACCGTATATTATACTTGTTTGCAAGCTTCAACTTTTTCCCTTTTCGTATATCACAATATCGTATTCCCGTGCCGTGTATCACACTTGTTGTTTCCTCGTCTTTTTATTTTTATTTTTTATCGTTTCCCAGTTCGATGAGCCCGAGGGCATTACGTAATAAGAGGCTCGGAAGGAACACACAGGAAAACGCGAGCGACACAAGGGAAAGAGACAGGTGAAAGGGGAGACGCACACAGACAGGTTTTAAAGAAAAAACTAAATATTAAACTGGTGACGATGGCCCAATAAGGCCGAAGCAGCTGTTCAGTATACTGGCGTGGCGACGTTTGAGCACTTACAAACATACGTTATACGTACAGCCAAAAGAGCTCCGGCTAATTTATTTCCTTGCATACTTCGCTGGCTTTGCACCGGGCTTTCAGTGGTGTGTCGCACACCCTGACGAGAGGAATCACGTACCACGTGACCTTCTGACGCCACCCGCTCAAACGTCGCCTGCCGGCGTACTGCTGACGATGGCCCAATAAGGCCGAAACAGCTGTCCAGTGCTGGCGTGGCGACGTTTGAGCACATACAAACATAAATGTTAAACAGCACCCCACGCATACTACAGGGTGGTCCACTAACCATGATAAAAATTCATAGTAAAAAACGTAGTTCCCGGAGAAACATTCGGTCAAGAGATTTTTTTCTGCCAATAAGTTTTGCCACATATTGGTAACATTTTTATTTCAATTTCAATTGACGGAAAGTTAATTTCTTGAATTGAACTCCGAAATTTCCCAAGGCAACCTAACGTTTTCTTGGGGGAAATGGGTTCCCCGTTGTCATTTTACTCAGTATTGCACATAATCCCACTCGTAATGCAATGGCAATTGCCGAAATAAATTCCCCGAAAATCCATGGAAATGAGCCCTTGGCTACGCCTCTTTTTTTGACGGCTCGTAGTTTGAACGCAAAGCTGCGAAGAAAGGAGGTTACATTGACACGCCACACGAGGAGGGAAAGGGTTACATGCCTTACCCACGGAACAAACACGCGCGGTGAGTGCGGGAACCAGAGCTATCTTATCAAAAATTAGGTCACCCGACGGCTTGTAACCCTTTCCCCCCTCGTGTGGCGTGTCAGTGTAACCTCCTTTCTTCGCAGCTTTGCGCTCAAACTACGAGCCGTCAACTAAGAGGCGGAGCCAAGGTCTCATTTCCACGGATTTTCGGGGAATTTATTTCGGCAATTCCCATTGCATTACGAGTGGGATTACGTGCTATACTGAGTAAAATGACCACGGGGAACCCATTTCCGCAAAGAAAACGTTAGGTTGCCTTGGGAAATTCGGAGTTCAATTCAAGAAATTAACTTTCCGTCAATTGAAATGAAATAAAAATGTTAGCAATATGTGGCAAAAGTTATTGGAAGCCAAAATCCCTTGACAGCATGTCTCTCCGGGGCCCTTCGTTTTTTACTATGAATTTCTATCATGGTTGGTGGACCACCCTGTATATACTTCCCGACATGTACAATCTATTACACTCGGACAGATGCGGCACCATGCACGCATTGTATAGTACATGCCAGAGTATGAAGAGACAAAAATATTGTCGTATACTTTTCGTCAACATCAACATCAACATTGTCGTACTTTTGCGAGACAGAAACCTGTGAACAGGCTTCCATGTCAAGCTCCCCGTCAAAGGATTGAGAATCCATGGCGGGGATGCCTTGAGTTTTATTCGCGGTTGGAACGAAGATCCCATCGTGTTTTACATCTTACCCGGCATATAACCTTGGGCGATACACTAACATGGCTGACTGCCCATGGGAATTCCGTTCTGAATTCTCACGTTACTCACTTTTACTCACTACATACTTTTCGTCAACATCAACATCAACATTGTCGTACTTTTGCGAGACAGAAACCAGTGAACAGGCTTTCATGTCAAGCTCCCCGTCAAAGGATTGAGAATTCATGACGGGGATGTCTTGAGTTTTATTCGCGGTTGGAACGAAGATCCCATCGTGTTTTACATCTTACACGGCATATAACCTTGGACGATACACTAACATGGCTGACTGCCCATGGGAATTCCGTTCTGAATTCTCACGTTACTCACTTTTACTCACTACATACTTTTCGTCAACATCAACATCAACATTGTCGTACTTTTGCGAGACAGAAACCAGTGAACAGGCTTTCATGTCAAGCTCCCCGTCAAAGGATTGAGAATTCATGACGGGGATGTCTTGAGTTTTATTCGCGGTTGGAACGAAGATCCCATCGTGTTTTACATCTTACACGGCATATAACCTTGGACGATACACTAACATGGCTGACTGCCCATGGGAATTCCGTTCTGAATTCTCACGTTACTCACTTTTACTCACTACATACTTTTCGTCAACATCAACATCAACATTGTCGTACTTTTGCGAGACAGAAACCAGTGAACAGGCTTTCATGTCAAGCTCCCCGTCAAAGGATTGAGAATTCATGACGGGGATGTCTTGAGTTTTATTCGCGGTTGGAACGAAGATCCCATCGTGTTTTACATCTTACACGGCATATAACCTTGGACGATACACTAACATGGCTGACTGCCCATGGGAATTCCGTTCTGAATTCTCACGTTACTCACTTTTACTCACTACATACTTTTCGTCAACATCAACATCAACATTGTCGTACTTTTGCGAGACAGAAACCAGTGAACAGGCTTTCATGTCAAGCTCCCCGTCAAAGGATTGAGAATTCATGACGGGGATGTCTTGAGTTTTATTCGCGGTTGGAACGAAGATCCCATCGTGTTTTACATCTTACACGGCATATAACCTTGGACGATACACTAACATGGCTGACTGCCCATGGGAATTCCGTTCTGAATTCTCACGTTACTCACTTTTACTCACTACATACTTTTCGTCAACATCAACATCAACATTGTCGTACTTTTGCGAGACAGAAACCAGTGAACAGGCTTTCATGTCAAGCTCCCCGTCAAAGGATTGAGAATTCATGACGGGGATGTCTTGAGTTTTATTCGCGGTTGGAACGAAGATCCCATCGTGTTTTACATCTTACACGGCATATAACCTTGGACGATACACTAACATGGCTGACTGCCCATGGGAATTCCGTTCTGAATTCTCACGTTACTCACTTTTACTCACTACATACTTTTCGTCAACATCAACATCAACATTGTCGTACTTTTGCGAGACAGAAACCAGTGAACAGGCTTTCATGTCAAGCTCCCCGTCAAAGGATTGAGAATTCATGACGGGGATGTCTTGAGTTTTATTCGCGGTTGGAACGAAGATCCCATCGTGTTTTACATCTTACCCGGCATATAACCTTGGACGATACACTAACATGGCTGACTGCCCATGGGAATTCCGTTCTGAATTCTCACGTTACTCAAACTTGAAGGCTCTCTCGAAGACTTTCCTTCGCCTGTAAGAATGCTTTTTTTAGCGAACACCTCACATTACAGCGTTGGAAACTGTCTCGTATAATATGGCGGAGTGTGTGACGTGAACGGAGGCAGAGAGGACAGCAGGAAAGGACACGAGATAGGCGGGTTATAGTGTGCGTCCTGGGCCAACTTCACAGAGAGAACTGTGCCGACATCCATCTGGAAAGCCCAGGCAGAGAAAAACCTCAGACCAGCAAGCCGTTTATATACACTCTTAAAACTGAACTTCACCGCATAGCACGCTCCTAGCCAACCATTATCTCGAATGATATCGTTATCTGCCCTGATTTGTTGAAAACGGGGGGGCGTACGCCATTTCTGTGACACTTATGCTGTTCATAATTGTCACAGAAAAGGCGTACGCCCTCTGTTTTCAACAAATCAGGGCAGATAACGATATCATTCGAGATAATGGTTGGCTAGGAGCGTGCTATGCGGTGAAGTTCATTTTTAAGAGTGTAGGATGACACCGGAGCTGCAAGCTGATGCTGGACCGTCTTCTCCGCCGTACGTTCTTTGTAAGGGTGTTTCTCGGTATTTCAGCAACGCGATTACATCGTGCATTCGTGAACGACACGACAGGAATTAATATATTTGGGCTACGTGAGAGTTTCTTGATTTATTTAGGTAAACGGGCACGTGGCGCCTGTGGGGGGGGGGGGGGGGGGGGGGGCATATAGGTTTATTGCAACAATATCCTATCTATATGTTCGAACAACAACTCTCCAGCATGCCGACAGTTGCAAAGACACTATAGAAGCGAGTCTGGCTCGCCTCGACGTCCGGCCATTTGACCTCGTGATGATGATGATGATGATGATGATTGAAAGAAAAAAAAAAGAGGATATTTGACCTTGTAAATTTCCTGGGTCCACAGCCATTGAATCATCAAGCGGCTGCATTGAAAGCGCTCCTATATACGTTTCCTTGGAGAAACGCATCTGATTGACATTTTGTGACACTTTCTGGTCCCTCGTTTGTGACAAGTGTTCCCACTAGTTCAGGAGGCTTGTCTCCCGCAAACTACTGGGTTTTCTCCCTTTTTTTTTTTTTGTTTATTTCAACTAACTGCGGCTAAGTGGTCTGCGGTAGCTAGTCTGACTTTGTCGTGACTTAAATCCTTTTTTTTTTTTTTTCTATCACATCACAATCCTCCAGTCATCCGTCCCAGAACCCAGGCTACCTTGGTAGTGGTAGTGGCGATAGGGCTTACCGTTGTCGGCCTCACGTATGTGGGCAACGTCACGACTGACGCCCTGGGGGAATGTGCGTCCTGGGCCGACTTCTAAGGGAACTGTGCCGACATGTGTCTGAAAGCGTCTGAGGAAAACCGAGGAAAACCCAGGAAAAAACCCAGACACACAGCCGGCACCGGGATTCGAACCCGGGTACCTCCCAGTCTCGACAGGCGCTGCCTTGACGCCTCCCGTCTCGACCTACCGCATCTACCAATGAACTCACGCTTTTAGCAAATTCATTTCAATTTTCCAATTGCGCAATGAAACGATCCATCGCGATCGGTCACCTGCACACCACGCAAGAATTTGCCACATGGCACCATAGCAATCATCGCATCACGATAACACGCACTCTCCAGAATTAATCGTCACCTATCGATCACCGATAATTCACCATTTAGACGCCCTCTTCGCCTTCCTTACCCCGTGACCTAGACCCAGCACTGCTTTTCTCCCCAGGGTGAAAAGCCATTGTACGTAAAGCTGCAATTACTAAGACGGCAGCCGAAACTGCAACCGGGCAACCCTGTACCGTCGTCCCCGCGCTTGCGGGGCAGATGAGCTATTATTTGGCAGCCGCCGTAATAATGTGGATTACGAGTGGAACAGCTTGTTATTATCGGACTTGCAGAAGGAGTTCACAGAAAACGTGCATGAGTACAAGGCGTACACTGTGGGGTTGGCGACGTATGGCCAGACGATGATGTTTAATTAAGGTGGCCAGCATTATGTAGAAATAAACTAAATAACTAACGTTGTCTATACGGTAGCGTCGATGTATCGACTTTCTCCGGATTTAGGACAAAAAATTTACGGTTGTGTTGCTATATAGTCTTTGTCCTAAATCCGGACAAAGTTGGTCCACCAACGCTACGGCCGTATATGGACAACATCATTTTGCGGTTTAAATTAGCGAGTTTTAAGGACATCGGGAGGTACTTACGATAACTTTTCCAAAAATGTGATTAGCGCCAATCGCCTGATTTTTTTCGAAGGGGGCTGACATCACGTCCCTGATCTTTGATTTGACAGCTTCCGTTATCGTATCGTTTTTCGTAGAATACTTCCGATGCACTAAAAGTCTCGCTTTTTTTTTTGTCTTTTTTTTTTAATTACGGTCGTGACTTTCGTGTCTCCCGTGGCTTAGTCACTATACGATGATGGCATTCCACTCCGAGACTAAGGAAGAGACGCGGGTTCGAATGTGGGCTGTCTGGGTGTTTTCCTCAAACACTGTAAGACAAATGTCGGCACAGTTTCCTTGTGAAGTCGGCCCAGGACGCACAATTCCCCCTCCCCCTGCTGTCTTCTCTCCGCCTATCCACCGCTCGCAGGGATTTTTTGCTTCGTTTTTTAATTCCACGTTAGCGGCCGCTAGGGCGCACAGATGTGGACACATGGAGAGAGGACCGCAGGAAGGAGATGGGAGGGGGCTAGTATGCGTCGTGGGCCGACTTCAGGGGGAATTGTGCCGACGTGCGCCTGGGAAATGTGCCGGAAAACCCAGGGAAAACCTTAGACAGCGCAGCCGGTGCGGGGGTTCGAACATCCCAACTATACTACACCACGCGAGCTGGTGTATGCTGGTGTATGGTGGTGAGCTGGTGACGGTCTCGTCCGCCCCGGTCGATCTCGAAACTACAGCGTCATTTGGTTCCTCGTGGACGACAGGCAACGGTATCGAAATTCTCGCGCGAAATAGTGACGTAGTTTGATTGTTATTCGATGAAATACATCACAAGAGCAGACGCCGGATGTTGAGAGTGCGTCGGAATTCCCTCGCGATAAAAACGCCAAAACGTCACTCCCTTAGAACCAATTAGGGCGCAGCTTTGAGAAAAGGAATGCCGTGCGTTCGTCTCAAAGAGTTACGGGGCGCCTGAACGGTGCCTTTCTCCTCTGAGCTTTCCCCTTCTCACTCCGGTTAGGGAGTGACGTCACGGCACCGGAGCCTCTGCGGCCGCGGAAGCGGTGCTGATCTTCAAAATTCGTTTATTTAACATCTAAGCACTTTTTGAGACGAAAAAAAAAAGCCAATTACTAGATTGTCGACCGATGCCGAATATAGTGGTTTCATATGGGTTTTCGAATGAGACCATGCGGATGCGGTGCCTGGAAGGCACTTTGGACAAATATTTTTTTGACGTGTGATATGAACATACTATCTTCAGGAACTGCCATATATTTTCCCTTATTTTCTTTTTCGTGTTTATTTTTAGTTTCTTTCTTTCCTTTTTTTTAGAATAGCAAGTCGGCATCAGCCCGGCTGACACTTCCTCTTTTCTTTCAAATTACAGACATCCCCCCTTTTTTTTGGAAGTGGCAATTACCTGAGAAAAATAGTCGCAGCGGCCTCCCCCTCCTCGTGTGTCGTGACGTCCTAGGTCAGCGGAACGCTTTTTATTGGCTACCGAGAACCGTCTGCTAGGAAGAGCGACCAGTCGCGTCTCGCGAGGTTGAAGGCTATTTTGCGCACCAGGATTGTGCTCCGCACTCGAACCTTTTGTGCGCTTACGTATCCCGAGGGCTTGTAATCTCACTTTCTACCCCTCCTGACTCTTTCTTTCTTTCTTTTTTTGTCCTTCCATGCTTTCAGTCTAAAGGAATGAACCAATGTGATGTCGCTTATGCGCACAGAGATGTCTTGCGGTGTACACAACACCCACTAGAACAAGGGCGAAGCGAGATACCTTGGGCGAAGATCAAGAAGATGAGAGTGTCGAAAAACGGAAAGAACGCGCCATACACAAAAATCAACAGACCTTCTTCCCTTTTATATCCCTCCCTTTTTAAATTATTTTGACGGGATTATTGATTATCGACGATGCGAATACTGCAGTCAATTGGACACAGATGCTCTGAAGAAAGAAGAAAAAAAAGAAAGAAACAATGGGGGGGGGGGGGTCGCCTCATTCAAACAGCAAAAAAGGGAAGAAAACCAACAAAATAATCTACTTAGTCACTATATATCAAGGGCAAACTTAGCAATCGCCTCCCGTTTTCCTGCAGCCGTCTTAAAATTATTATACTTATCCTCCCTTCTTATATCCCCCAGAGGACATTCCCTTTATCAATCCAGGCTATACACTGCCCTCAAATTTCACGCAGTTGCCGTCAATTCCCTCCAGACAGACGGGCGAACGTAATAACTTTATTGAACCTTCGATCGTTTCTATAGCGTCCCTACTCCCCATATCACCGGCATAGACCCCCGATCTCCCCCGCACAACCACGGGGCGTCGTTCCCAAGAGACGTATATCATCAAATCACCTCAGCAAACCGGCCGGTGTTTCGCAAATTTGCGAGCAAACGGACAATCACCATGGTCACCGCGCTGGACGTACATAATCCACTTACTGTGTGCCTCATAGTACAGTCTTGGGTAAGTTACTTCTAAAAAGTAACTGAGTTACAGTTATAATTACTTTCTTGATAAGTAACTAAGTTACAGTTATAGTTACTTTCTTGGTCAAGTAACTACTTACAGTTACAGTGACTGAAAGAAAGTAACTTAGTTACATTACAGTTACTTTTTATAAAAACGACCATGAGAGGGTGATACAATCGTCAAAAACGTGCATTTATTTACATTTACTTAAGCGCGATAAAAGTATTATTGCACTTAACCTGAAGCTGTATAAGTCAATATGTGGCTCTCCTACAGGGAAAAATACGACGTGTGTACGTACGAAAAAAAAGGATCGACATTTGTTCGAGTAACTAGTTACATTTTGCAGTTACATTCGCAGAAATAGTAACTAGTTACAGTTAAAAGCTACTTTTCTGGAAATGCAACTAGTTAACCCCAAAAGTAACTAGTTACAGTTACAAGTTAAAAGTAACTTAGTAACTACCCAGGACTGCTTCATAGCGTATTAAAGCACATCGGCAGTCCAAGTTCCCGCGAATATGTCTGCCCATGGGGCGCGTGACAGCTGACGATGCCAGTTTTTTGGAAATGTAACTATATAGTTACTGTAACTAGTTAACCCCAAAAGTAACTAGTTACAGTTACAAGTTAAAAATAACTTAGTTACTACCCAAGACTGCCTCATACAACAGAGCTTCCATCTCCCTTATCTCTACGGCTTTCATGCGACCTACTACAGCACGTATAGCCCCCGACACGATGCCCCATTCGCTATCCCCAAGATTCATGCAGGTATCAGACATTGAACGTTACTGAGAAAGAATGCGCGGCATGCAGTCCTCCAAATGGGAACTCGATCGCATACGGACTGCCCACGGACATCGACACCACGTCGAAAACGAAACAAACAGCGTGAGTGCTGTCAAGTGTTAGCCAGTGGATGTCATCCCCACAGCGTTGCTCTTCAGGCGCTTGTCTTTCGTTCCTCTTTTGCTGTATATCAATGGCCTGTTCTGCAGGCTCTCGCGTGACTTCTCTCGTACGAAGTCGCGGTGACGTATTGCACCTGCGACCGGATCTATAGATGGTCCGTGAACGTTGCATAAGGCAAAGCAATGCAAAGACTCGGAGATAAAACTCATCTTTTTCGGCCGATATATTTTATATTCGCGTTTTATTGGTGAGCACATGAGAATGGCGCAAGCGAGCTGATGTACTGTAGAACGAGGTAACGTATCTTTCTTTTTATTGCTCAGTTCAGCCAAATATATCAACACTAAAGGTACCTCGGCTCTCATTGATATAATTTAGATTACAATCAGTTACTGAAGTTTAAATAGGATTGAAAATTATCTTCTTTTTTTTTTAACGACGAGGACAATGTAGCGAACATCAGTATCTTTTTTAAACCCCTTCTACGCAGCCGTGGAGTTGTAGTGACAGCTGTGCAAACTCAGACGCACTCCGAGAGAACGACGTAGTGGTCTATCAGTTTCGTGGACAACCATTATGCATTGCGGTTTCAAGAGAATACAACCGTCGTTGTATTCGCTTGATGTAGTTGACTTGACGTTTGTGGACAACCTCATGACTTGCACGACCTTGTAAATGATGATGATGATAAAGAGCCTTGGGACAGCGCCCATAGCTCTAGATTGAACCAGTTACAATCGCATCTGCAGCTGCTTAGCCAATCAGCGCAGCGCCTGACTATCGATGTGATGGTGTTCCAACATTCATGTAATCTTCGTTAATGTACGCTATGGAAGTAGGCAAGCCTTTCGCGCATCCCCTAGGCTTTTCCCTTTCCCCTCAGAACGGTCTCATTGGACCGCTCTCAAAGTACCACGACAACTGCACGTGAGGTCCACGTGACTTTACCAGTTCGCGTGGCTCAGTGGTTAGCGTGCTGGCCAGGTCACGTCGAGACTGGCAGGTACCCGGGTTCGAATCCCGGTGCCGGCTGTGCTGTCTGAGGTTTTTCCCGGGTTTTCCTCAGAGCCCTTTCACCACCACCACCATCACCACCACCTCCACCACCACCCTCTTCTTTCTCACATGCGCGGAGACGTACTGTCGTAGTGTTTCGACTGCTTCGGGAGAACATCAACGCTTCCAAGAGGGGAAAACGCATTCCTCATGGACCCGAACAACATGACCAGATTATAGCATATCATATCAATAGTTACGTTGAAGGACTACGTACCACCACAGCTTCCTCCTTCAGCTGTTTGAAGATCGCATAGCCTCATTGGTGGGGCTCCAAATAAGGGAGAAAACAAGTTTTGTGGTTCAACTCTTCACACCATCACAATTACCACCAAGTTTGTGGTTGACAATGTGCGTTCCCACATAATCTTAGCACAAGTGACAAAAGGAGACTATAGCCGACACATCGCTACACCCCAGACGATGACGACGACATGGTGGTGATGGTGACGATGGAAGCTTGATGGCTGCATGCTTGCCGATCCCGCGATGGCTGGTGCCGATCCCGATCACCGCCCTCGGATCGCGGCGGCAATGTGGGGGAGGGTAAACATTGCTTCCAGCACCGTCTGTCGGAGATTTCCGGCGCACGTCAAAAGAACCTCAGGTGGTCCAAATTATCCGCAGTCCTACCCTGCAGCACGTGCACCATGTCGCACCACTGCGCAGACAAACCTTACATTGTAACATCACGGTGCCATTACCATTATTATTGCTTGCCGTAGTCGGCCACGCTCAGGCGGGCAACGTTACGACTATCGCGTCCTGGGCCGACTTCAGGACGACGTGTTTCACGAGTTGCCCCTTTATTTGACCAGTCACGTGAGCTCTCTTCCATGTCATAGCGTGTGTTCTGTACCATATAGCCTCCTGTATACTAGTATATCGGAGGCTATATGTCTGGACTATACTAATGGCGAGGCTGTTACTCAGGAGCATTAATTAGCATCAGCAGGCTCCAACAACTGTCACACGATAGCAAGTCGACGGACTCCTTCTCTGTCTGCTTGTAAAGGCCGCAGAGTCTACAAGAGAGGTCTGTCAACATATACCGCGATGATGCCGGAGAGTGAGACCATTTCGTAGTGGATGAAACGACATACCTCGCGAACCAAGGTTTGCCATGTCTCCGTTCTTGAAGCTTTCATAGGACCAGCAGGAGGTATAGACATGGCAGTGGAGGGGTGTCAATCGTTAACAGGATGCGCGTCCTCCGAGGGTCGTCGTTTCATCTGTGAGGAGACAGCATTTTCTTCGTGCGAATTCTTTGTCTGCGCATAGCAGGTGACGTCACTGAACTTGAAGGCATGGAAATGGAATGCGATATATGTTAATGATTCCGGTTCGTGCTGAAAGCTACAACAGGCTGATGTCACGCCGATATGGTGCATGGGTATGTTACACCTACGAAAGAATTTTTGCCGCATGACAATCTCAAGGTGGCTCTTTGACTACTCTGGGATGTTGATATCAGTATAGATGGCCTGTGCTTACAGAGATGAAAAAAAAGAAAAGCTTTGTATGAGTCTTGTAATTCTACAATCCATGCTGCTAAATAATAAATTACATAAACATTCATCTCGAACGAAAGCAAAAATCAGTAGCGTGAAGCTGTATCCTCGAGCGTAATCCTCATATTCATTTATCTTATTCTTATCTTTGTTTTTATCATTGTACTCTTTAGGTACATGTCGCGCCCTCCTCGGCAACTCAGTCGGTAACGTGTTGGCTTGCTGAGCTTAAGATTGCGGGCCCAAACCCTGCCGAGGACGCTAGCAATGTGGTAAACGTTGCTTCCAGGACCATGTGTCGCAGATTTTCGGCGCACGTCAGAAGAACCTCCTGCACGTGCAAAATGTCGCCATGTTATAGGCAGACAAACCTTACGGTGTAACATCACGGCACCATGTTTTCAGACATATGTCGGCACAGTTCCCTTAGAAGTCGGCCCAGGACGCACATTCCCCCAGGGCGTGAGTCGTGACGTTGCCCACATACGTGAGGCCGACAACGGCAAGCCACCACACCACCACCACCACCATGTTTTTTTTCTCTTCATTTTTTACATGTGGCCTTCACCTGAATAAATCTCACGGAGCAGATCAATCAAAAGCCACCTTCTTCGCCCTCTCTCTTCTCTTACATTTCCCCTCTCTCCCTCATACACGTAACTGTCACGCAGCCCGAGCCGACGTCACAATGCAGTTGCAGGTAACTTCCGCATGTGTGATATCCACGTAATACCGACTTCTCAAGACATGGATATAACCTTGACCCCGACCGAGTAACAAAAGCTGCTCCGTTATCAATCTCGGTGGCTATTTTCGTCCCCATTTTACGCGCCGTATAGTTACATCGTGTACGGCGATATACATGATGACCATATACATACATGCAGTCCCGACTGACCGTCACCTATAAGGCTGCCATTACTCGGTGTAATTGGTCGTGTTCACGGTCATATGACCCGTCAGCGTCGCATCATTGAACGTAACCCGACGGTGTCGTCGTCTGCTTTTCAAACGCAAGTGCCAACAAACGGCGCCAGGGGGACGTCGATAATTTTGTTGGTGCGATATAGGTGTTAATCGTTCAGGAAAGTGAGGTTGAATGAGCCGCTCAGCTGTAGTATATGCACGGTGATTGATTGATTTATTAAGCTGATTATATATCGTGGATGTGTCAGCTGAGGCTCTGCTTCGACTGCGAGGACTTACGAAGGAAATGTGTGCTGTTAGTTGTATATAAGTTTCCAAGTCACTGAAGGCAAAGTTCCTATAGGAATCCCCCATATCATCGTCATCATGTAGCTTTCTCTCTCTCTTATAGGAACACGGCGGGAAGGAGTTGAAGACGGACAGGACGGTTAGTGGTCATACAGGCAGTCTTGGATAAGTTACTTCTAAAAAGTAACTGAGTTGCAGTTATAGTTACTTTTTTGGTCAAGTAACTGGTTACAGTTACAGTGAGTGAGAGAAAGCAACTTAGTTACAGTTACTTTTTATTTCAAAAAATGACCATGAAAGGGTGATACAGTCGTTAAAAACGTACATTTATTTGCATTTACTTAAGTGCGATAAAAGTATTATTGCACTTAACCAGAATCTGTATAAGTCAATATGTGGCTCTCCCACAGGGAAAATCTACGACGTGTATACGTACGTAAAAAAGGTTCGACATTTATTCGAGTAAAGAGTTACATTTTGCAGTTACATTCACAGAAATAGTTACTGTAACTAGTTACTTTTGGGGTTAACTAGTTACAGTGACTAATTACATTTCCAGAAAAGTAGCTTTTAACTGTAACTAGTTAACCCCAAAAGTAACTAGTTACAGTTACAAGTTAAAAGTAACTTAGTTACTACCCAAGACTGCATACAGGGCCGGCTTCAGGGGATACTGCGACGATGTTTCTATGAAATCGGACGTTGTGGGTTCGAATCCCGCCGCTTGTGCTTTTTTTTTTTTTTTTTGTGCACAGCCAACAAGATCATCATCATCATCATCATAAAGTGCAACTTTTTGATCGAGGTATATGCGACCGGGCTATATGTGAGACTGGAGTATATTGCATTTGTCCCTCTGTGTTTAATTGCTTCAGCCACCATTAGCTTCTTTGAGAGAGATGATGCCGCCAACCATGTGTATCTGCAACAATGTAAGAGAGAATGTGTTGAGGGTGATGATCGTGTCCCTGATGTGTATGTTTCATATACCGTGGCTTCGTACGCTCATGAATGTCAGCTAGCACTGGTCTCAGACTTGTACGTATCTTGAGTACGTACTCAAAATACACTATTTTAAATACTTTTTCCGGTATTTTGGTACTCTACTCAACACTTTTTGCGACAAGTATTTTTAATGTATTTAAAATACTTTTTCCGGTATTTTGGTACTCTACTCAACACTTTTTGCGACAAGTATTTTTAATGTATTTAAAATACTTTTTTCGGTATTTGCTACTCAGTACTCAAAATACTTTCCTTCCTCGTCAAGCCATATCCAGCACGCTTCCCGCCGTGCCGAGATTTTCAGCTCACTGGAATTTAACCCCCTTTTTCTTCTTTTTCCTATTCATATTGCCAGGTGAATCACCAGGGGATTAGGTACAAGAAAATCCCGGCATTTAGTTCCTTCGTCACCAAAGCAAACACGTGCCAGAGGTTGAAAGACCCGAACCGACATACAGGAGGGATTACGAAGTTTTGGGTCAGAACATAACAACGTTTATTTGGGTTCACTAAAGTTCACCAAGCATTACTTGACACCAAGACGTTGCAAATGAAAGATATGCATGGCTGATGAAGTTTATTCCTTTCATTTGTAAGGCCACGTTCAGAATACGCATTTCACTTACTGCTAATACTAAAGTACTTTAAAGAGTATCTTAAATACTCTTAGAGTATTTAGTACTCTACTCAAATTACTTTGTTTTGAGTATTTTATACTCTATTTTAAATACTTCTTCCGTAGAGTATTTAGTATCTTATTTTAAATACTTTCGCGCAGTATTTTGTACAAGTCTGACTGGTCTAGCTGAAGGCATCTCTGACAGAAAGAAAGCGCGGGTTGGAATACTAGAGCTGGAATCTTTTCAGCAACACTGCCTTTCTTTTAATTTGTCTCGAGATGACTACCGGAAGTCCCAACGACAGCCTCCAACAGGCACGTCATTCGAACCCACCACCTTCCATTTCGGAGATTTTCCCTGGGTTTTCCGGCAGACTTCCTAGACGAACGTCGACACAGTTCCCCTTGAAGTCGGCCTCGGATGCATATTAACCCCCCTGTCTCCCCACTCCCTCCTGCTGTACTCTCTCCATCTCTCTCTCCCTTTCAGGGACCATCGTAATCCCCTCAAGACCGTGACTTTCGGACCTTGTTCGCCTCTAGCTTCGAGCGTATAGTTCAACTCTACCAAATTGGTGGCGCTGTCGAACACTATGACGTCATTTGTTTACACACAGGGAGAGGTGTATCGACTGCTTTTCGGTTCAAAACCCAGGACAAGGAACCTACACCCTTGTAAACGTTCCTCAGTGTTCCTCTATCCGTTCCACTGAAGCAGCCCTGCCGTTTATACACTGGCCATGGTTGGCAAACCCAAGCGATTATTTCACTTCCCGACTTCACACGCTTTAGTCGCTTCCCATTAAAGAAAAGCGCTAAATTTATATCGCAATTATCTTCCACTACCGCTTTCTCTTTCTGGCGAGTTTTCCCAGCGAGCACTTTCGCCTCTTATCGCAAAATGTTGGAAGGGAAAACATTGTGCGTCCGTGGAGTTCCCTTTTGACGCAAATGCCCGTCTGCTCATAGAAATGCATGTCGGCAACGCGAAGAAAACATTTTAATCCACCGTTGTGCCGTAGTTCTATTGTTTTCCCGCTTCTTGGGAGCATGCTCAGCGAGCCTTGACAAGATCTCTCCTTTCCTGAATGGCTGGCTGGCCGGCCGGCCGAGCGTTTGCTTGCCAAGCCCAGCAATGTGTTGTCCGCGGCCGTATAGAGACCAGTGACCTTGAACGAAAACGCAGGACCAATCGTAAGTGGCGTGTCATTGGATATAGTGTCTGGAGCGGGGAAAAAGTACGAGGAAGGTCGGCAAAGGATTTACCCAAACGTATATATGTGACATTATACAGGATTAAACCTACGACATTGTGGAGCATATTAACTTGATCAGGAAGATTCGTATGAAGTCAACGGTAGCACCTCGAAGCAATAGACCTCTCCCTGTCTGTAAACAAATGACGCCATAGTGTACGACAGCGCCACCGATTTGGTATAGTTGAACTATGCTCGAAACTATGGCCCGAAAACCACGGTCTTGAGGGGATTACAATGATCCCTGAAGGTTAACGCGACCTTCGGTCCTACTTTTCTTTCAATAGGAGGCAGCGAACAAGTGTTCAATCATGGAACCCAGCCCTCCTCTTCAGATTTGTTTCGGTTTCAGTCTGTCTACCAACGTCATGATGACGTTTCTCGGGTAGAGGTTTATTGCGGCCATACAAGCGATGGAGAGTCGTAGTCAGGTGGAGGGAGTGTCATCTCCATTGCCGGGAGGATTCGTTTCTTGGTGGTAGTTCCAAGGCCATCCTGCAGGTCTGGGTAGGTGGTGGGTTCGATTCCCGTCTGACGTTTTTCTCTGCGTTTTCCGGGAGACTTCCCAGAACGCATACTGAGCCGCCTTGTCTAGCATTCCTTACCACTGTCCACGTCTCTGCCCATATAGCCACAGGTGATTCGGAGCGCTAACACGCACGCGCTAACACGCACGCGCACACAGCAGACAGGCACAGGATGGAGCAAGGCGGAACGCAGGACAGAGAGGGTTAATGTGCACCCTGGTCCATCCTTGAGGAAAATGCATGTAACTCCTACGCATTATACGACCTCAGTGTCCAAAGTATTACTTGTCAGTATTTTAATACTCACTGGACAATGTCACTATATCACCGAAGAATTCGCGTGCACCTTTTTCTCCTTGAGCTTGGCACAATGGTCATCGTCGCTGCCGTGCAAAAAAAAATAAAATATAAAATAAATTCAGCATTGATTAAATCAATCAATCGATTCAATGTTGAGTTTTCTGAATTAAAATGTGTTTATATTATTGATGACACAAATTATACGAGCACAGCTACCAAATCCCTCGCTTTACTACAGTGAGCGGCATCATTTGCGCAGCTTTTCCTTTGGGTCTCCCAGGATTCCTGTGGTGGGTGGCGCATATTTGACCCCCGAATGACGCACCCATCGGTTCCTTTCAGGCGATAATCATTCCCTGCCACTTAGACTTGGGTCACTTCCCCGCCAGACCAGTTCCCCCGGAAAGATCATTCAATTTGCCTCCTCCGCGAGAAGGGGCAAGATGACACGAGGACCGGGAGAGTCCCATCTAAACTCTGCCGGTATCTGCGGTTAAATTGGACGGTTAAAATCGAACGCAATGTGTGTCTTCCACTATGGAGAGACCCGAGCAATGGCGGCAAATAATACAAAGTTGCCTTGTTTGTTCATAATTTGCCCATGCCCAGAAGGCATTTTCATCATGAAACCTCGAGCGGAGTCTCATTCTCGCGAAATCCTTCCTCCCCTGCACATTGAGCAGTCCACACTTTTGCTTTCTCTCTCTTTCTTTGTCTTGTACAGTGAACCCTCGTTATTATGACCATGGTCGTTGCCGAAAACTTTGGTCATAATGCGGCATTGTCATATTAACGGGAGCATTTTGCAGAGGTTTCACCGCATTGTTCCCCAGGAGTATGGTCGTATAAAGCGCGAATGTCAGGTTATTGGGGGTCATATTAACGAGAGTTCACTTTCATTTACAGTGAACTCTCGTTAATATGACCCCAGATAACCTGGCATACGCGCTTTACGACCATAGTCCTGGGGAACAATGCAGTGAAACGTCTGCCAGTCCCCCCGTTAATATGACAATTCCGCATTATGACCAACATTTTCGGCAACGACCATGCTTCATAATAACGAGGGTTCACTGTATTTATTTATTTCATTTCATTTCAGGTGAGCGAACCTTTAGACTGAGACGGTATAGATGTACAAGCTATACGGCCATTCTCAACCCAAGTATATCCAACAACAACAACATATATATTGTGATGATGAAGTGGAAAACCTCCCCAAGTATATCCATGAAGTCACTGCATCAAATTCAAACCCAACTATTCGACTCCATCGAAACCCCCGCGAGTCTTCGGTACCAAAATCAGAAAGAAATAGGTGCTAGACGTCACCTTCCAATAACGAGTTCCACACACAGGGGCTCCCGGCGTACACAAAAAGCCAAACGACGACCTGAAACCTTCTTGGAGTATCGCGGTAGGACACGATAAGCCTTGCCGTCAAGACGCCATCGACTACTGTCTGCGGCTTTTTCGCGGCTGTTCAAACACTCGTAGCGGCCTCACTGCTGCTGCTGGTTATTCCAATCCCGCGGCGTCAACGGCAAACACTCGACGTGCGACCGGCTCTTGATGCAGAAGTCAAGAGCTCCCGGACTGACACGTCGGCAGAATGGTCCTGCTCTGGTTCGGGACACGTTCGTGTACATGTGAGAGGGGGTCCAGTGGTTGATCGATCATGTCTGCCGAGTTTCACGGAGCTGTGTTCGAAGAAAAGGGTCGTTATGTGATAGGACAGACTGTGTTGAGATCGAGACAGGGACAGCTGGAAAGCTTTTGTAATACCACGACAGTTCTATCTCGGCAGCTACTTGACTTCGTGTGCGTTTTCTTATTCAACCCGAGTAGCCAGGAGTTGGGTAACGACGTCACAGCCTTTATCATCACGTGACTCCAGAGTAGCCACCTTTGACCGTAATTTTCGAACGGCTAGAGTTACTCTGTGCTCAAAATGGCGGACTGGCCTGACGGGCGAGACGATGTGGAATGCTGGCAGACGCTCTGTTTAACAACTTAACGCAGATGCGTGCACTCCGGCAGATTTTGTAAATGCTCGACAGTTTTTAACCAGTCCTACATTTCGAAATTGAACACCACCCTCTGTCAACAGGACGGTCGGTAGCAGACGACGCATTGTCGTCTGCTAGCTTCTGTGTGACGTCAGAACTACGGCTACCTTTCTTCAGAGCAGAGCAGAGAAGAGTTGTCACTCCCTGGCTACTCTGGCTAATTTTCGCCGCAGAGTTATGACGTCATTTCCGCTACTCTGGCTATTTTTCGCCGGCTGAGAGTAACTCGGAGTTGCCAGAGTTGAATAAGAAAACGCACCCTTTTTAAGAGATAACACCTGTTAGGAAACGAAAACGAAAAAGAGACGATGTATCGAAGCTTAATAATAATAATAATTCGTGGCTTTATACGTCGCGAGACAACTATGATCGTATTGGAGCTTCGGAATCCAATCCCAATCCAGAATCAGGATAAGAGTATGGTGATCTCCACTTGCATTGTGGACGTCCCAATGGACTGCGTGTGTTCGCCATTAAGCCTGGTCCGCACTATCGCGTTTCAATGCGTCAATCAGTGTCGTTATCGTCAATCGTGCGCACTTGCGTTGTCATCAACACATCGTGCTGATATCTTAAATAAATAAATGTTTGATATCAAAACGCTGTTGACTTAATGTGTTCGTGGGAAAAGCTTGCATCCTGTTCCGTACACTTCCGCATGTCACAGGACAATGTTGGACCATAACTTGTTCTGCAGTGCACTGAACAGTTATGAACCCGAATTAACCGGTTCGACCTGATGGTTCGAACCGTCATTTCTGCGCTCTGGAACTGAACCGAGACATCTGAAACCGAACCCGTAAATTTTTCGGTTCGACACTCTGCAAGGAACACTAAACCAGGAAGTCCTGCTCGCCTCATATGCAGAACTATACCTCGACATCGCGCCGTCCAGTCCTCATGTTCTCACGACAGCGTGCATGCACGTTACGACGACGATCGCACCGACCGAACGAGTTGAATCATTTGTGTCTTTAAACTTCCTTTCTCAATAGTCGCACGCACACGTACACCTCGTTTGCATTCTCATGGGAACAGACGGTAGCCGTACCAGGAAAAACGCACCCGTTTCTGTCAAACGTCAGATAGGCAGCGACGTAAACAGACAGAGGTGGTCACGTCTTGCAATAACGTGAAGAAAGTCAGTTCATTTGTCTCTCGAACGCGTAAACAGACAACATGACCGGTGACCCATTTGCTCTGATGTTTACATGGCAGATGCATCGTCACGGGGACGTCGACCAGGAAAAGCAAACTTTCGTGCCATGAAGAACATGTAGACCGTGCCCTAAACAAAGATTAAGAGGCCATGTGGTTCTTTTTTTTTTTTTTAATCATCCGTTATCTCCGCGAATCAACGATGGTTATATGACCGGTGTACAGACAAGGACAGCAAAAATAAGTACATAGGAGACGGCGTCCTATAGGTCCAGCTCAACGGGGACAGTGTCAATAACAGGCAGCAGGGAAGACCACGGATCTGCCGGTGCGGTGAAATTCGAACCGACCACCTCGCCAAACGCCGGCCCGACGCTGGTCCGACGTGCAGACTGAGCTACACCAGCATAAAGTGTACTAGTCGAGAAAGGCATTTTCTCTGATTATGTAAAACAGGAAAAATATTTCAAAAAGTAGTTGATTATTTCAGATATAGATATGCTATCGATATAACTACATCTCGGATATCAAGAACTGGCCCTTAATTCCGTTTCTTTTCCTTATTTTTTCTTCTTCCGGTTCGCAGCGTCACCTCACCGCAAACTACAATGGTAAACACCACCAACATAGCATCGACCTTACAGGAACAGGTCTGGTCGACTTTTAGTTCTCGTTGCTGCACACATTAAACGATGCATGCTGTTGACACGTCATGAAAACAGAACGCGAGACTTTTGCCTCAAACACCACAGCGCTCAACCGGTTCAAGTTCCAGGAACAAGCCCCGTGGTAGACTCGAAATAGTCTGACGCCCTTCAGTTTAGCAGACGTGGGTACAAGGGTGAGTCAAGTCCGAGATGTCTGTAGAACACTAAAAAAAATGACACCGAAGCTTTCTTAAGATTTAGTATGTGCAATCTTTCGCGTGGTGTACCACGCTTCATCAGGTACATGATGGTACAGCTTGGGACAAAAATTTACGGAACACGGCGTTGGCGTATTTCTACATCGGAGCGGCCCCGTCATGCCTGCCAGGAATAGCTTGAATAAGAAACAGGTGACCAGCTGTTCTCTCCATCTATTAGTATGTGTGTCTGCTCCCGTTTGCTGCTAGGGTGCTGCTCAAGTGGAGAAATGTCACATCCCGCTGTTCCGTAAACTTTTGTCCCAAGCTGTACCTGACGGTGCCATGGACTCTGTTACCATTGGTACCTGATAAAGCATAGTCTACCATGCGAAAGCTTGCAGATATTAAAGCTTTTGAAAGCTTCAGTGTCATTTTCTTAGTGTTCAGTTTACCAAGATGTAAACATTGCCAACGTAGCGCGTCTGTGAGACTTGCTGTAGCAGCGCGGTAAGGGGCCTCCGCCCCCGAAGTCCTCATAGGGAACCAACAGACCATGACCTCAAGGGGCACACGTAGGACCACGGAGGAAACGGAGGCAGCACGCCATTACGAAGAACTGTACGCTGAGGATGAGACAGTGGAAAGAGAGTGAAGGGCAACGATGTCCATATAAGCTCCGGCGAGAAACAAGGGGAGGATCTGCGCATGGCCGTCCCCGCACAATAGCACGGACTCCGTGGAGACGTTTGCGGTCCTTTGTTCGGACGCGCGCCCTGTGTCTTGTCGTACGGCTTCCGCTCGAGAATGATGTTTCAATGGGCGCGGTTGCCGCACTTGCGACCACGACGGGCAGATTGCGAGTTCAAGAGATTCAAGTTCGTCTCTCGTTGTGGAGGCTATATACATTGACGAAGTTGTGCAAAAGGCAAGTTCCTTCGGGAATAGCAGCTATACACAGCGACAAGGTGGCTCATGAAGGATGAAAGTCACTTGAAAAGGTTAGCCAGCTGTAGGACTAGAATCCACATCTTCTGGATTACCGGTTCAGGGCTCTACCAATTAGACGAGTTCAGATAATCCCAGTGCTCTTTGCGAACGCATTGCATTCTGGGCGCTTGCTGAGCGGGGGAACGAAGAATAATTGACACCTTGACACCTCGTGGACAATGGACCGGTAGGGAAGAAATCGGAACAGTTTGGGGGACCACCCGTTTCTTTCGTATTAGTAAACTCCCACAGTTCAAAGCGACGCTAAGCATTCTGGGATTTTCTGAACCCGTCCATTGAGCTAAGCTAACACGCCTCTCCAGCGACTTTCAAGGGTGCGTCCATCTGAAGGGACAAACCAACCTCTCTCTCTCTCACTCATCCTCCTTTCACTCTTACATTTTTGTCACTCGTACACACATTCATACGACGGGAGCGACGCAAAGCGGCAACTGTTGAACGTGAGAGAACTGATGTTCTGAGGCTGGAACAACATAGAATGGACAAACACATACAAAAGGCATCTTAGTCAATTTGAGGCTTTGTATGTATTTTGTCCTTTCTATGTTGTTCCAGCCTCAGAACATCAGTTCCCTCAGGTTCGACAAGGTGGCGTTCCAAGATGTCGCCACTGCGGCGACCTGGAACATCTATAGAGCACATCCTTCTCCGTTGCTCGCAGTATACCAACTTTTTAAGAACCACACTTTCGGTGTATCTAAATCAGCTGTGGACCCTCACCATGTCGAAATTGCTCGGTCCATGGCTGTATCCGGCCCAGCAGCGCTGTGCTGTCTCAGGTTTTCCCTGGGTTTTCCCGAAGACTTTCCGGACGAATGTCGGCGTACAGTTCCCCCTGAAGTCGGCCCACGCCGCTCAAAGCCGCAGTTGCTTGGCGGCGCTAACACGAAATTAAAAAAAAAATACTTCTGAACTTTTTCGACACCGTAGCGCTTCGATCCTCGATGTGAGGCGACTCATTATTTGATTTCACCGCATTACCGGCGCCATGCAGCAATGGGGTATAGAAACTTCCCAATCAAAATCATTAAAATAAGTCGTTTTAGCAGCCACCCCAGTACAGAGTTTCGGCTGCATCCTTTTTAATTCCCATCTACAGTGAACCCTCATTATTATGACAATGGTTGTTCCTGAAAATTTTGGTCATAATGCGGAATTGTCATATTAAGGCTATACGGTTTCACGGTAGCCATCTTGAATTTATTTACGGGCTTCCTACAGCGGGGCTCCACCGCATGTAAAGCGCGCATGTCAGATTATCGGGGGTCATATTAACGAGAATTCACTTTCATTTACGTGAACTCTCGTTAATATGACCCCCGATAATCTGACATGCGCGCTTTACGACCATACTCCTGGGGAACAATGCAGTGAAACCTCTGCAAATCTCCCCGTTAATATGACAATTACGCATTATGACCAGAGTTGTACGTAACGCGTTACTAGTAATTGCGTTACTAGTAATCAATTACTTTTTCATTAATTTTTAACGTAATCAATTAATTTTGTGAGCAAGTAATTTTCCAAGTAATCTAATTACAATTTTCGGTAATCAATTACTGAGTAATCGATTACTTTTTTAACCTTCTTTCAACAATAGCAACCCTTTTCAGCAAACAAATCTGTAATAAACGCGTGTATGGGTTTTGTATGTTGCTTTCAAATGCATTTGTGAATTTCACTTACCATATATGTTGGTGCCTCATTTTAGAATTTGCAACAAGAGCTGCATCGTTGCATTCACTGCAGGCTTGTTGGCTTTGCTATGGCCCACAATTTAAAAGTAACGGGAAAAGTAATGCGTTACATTTTTAATCGGTAACGTATTACATTTTTGATGAAGTAATTTGTAACGGTAAAGAATTACTTTTCGCGCAGTAGTAGCAGTAATTGTAATCAATTACTTTTTCCGAGTAACGTGTACAACTCTGATTATGACGAACATTTTCGGGAACGACCACGGTCATAGTAACGAGGGTTCACAGTATTTCATTTCATTTCAGGTGAAGGTTCATTGTACGTGGCACATATGTCGAGGCACAAGTGTTTTTGAGAGTCCAGACGGAAGCGTTCGCCTCAATCGGAAACAGACTTGTGCGTAACGCGTTACTAGTAATTGCGTTACTTGTAATCAATTACCTTTTTGAGTAATTTTTCGAGTAATCAGTTACTTTAGTGTCAAAGTAATTTTTCGAGTAATCAGTTACTTTTCTGAGTAATCGATTACTCAGTAATTGATTACTTTTCCAGTAGAGATTAGCTTATCTTTCAGATGTTCTGCCCCAAGTCAAGCCCCTGGTGCCATCAGCCTTTGTTGGGCTGTTCTACTATAGCAAGCGGAGGTCATTGTAATAACGCTCTGGAATTTCAGAGTCTCTCTCCCTAATCTCTTCCTACACCAGTGTGATGGTACCTGAAGCTTTGGGGGTTTAGTGAGTCATGGGGAAGTTCCAAGCAATGCTCTTCCACAATCGGGTCAACGTCTTCCCGGGCGTACAGTCAGATCTCGTTGTCCTACGTGTTTTTGTTTGTCTTGTTATTTCAGCTGTTCTGCTGTTGAACCTTCTTTTTTTTTCTTTGGCACACAAAGACGGTTATAAATTGCGTGAATGCAGAGTAACGACCGATGTAACGCGTTACTTTTCTACTCGTTACTCAATTACATTTGAAGTCGAGTAATTGGTAATGGTAATCAATTACTTTTTCTACAAAAGCAACGGTAACGGTAATCAATTACATTTTTCGAGTAACGGGCACAAGTCTGATCGGAACCCAATCCGACTCTCCCAACACTTTCGCGACGGTCACGTGGAACTCTTGCACATCGTTGCATTAAAAAGGTGGGCTGAGTGTGGCTCCAGCGTGCGCGTCTCTCTTGTGAACGTAGCCACACAGGCAGCGGAAGAGATGAAAGCCTCGCTGCCCTGCCACGCTGTCGGAGCCCGGGCCAATGTTTACGTCGAAAGAGCAGCGCTATCGTGTTGCCCCTTTCCCACGGAGACGTTGCAGGCATGCCGCCGCCGCCTGATCGACGCAAGGGGATCGGTTTGCATGTTTCGCTCTTGCGATATGCTCTGTCGTTGTTGCGTATACGTAGGGCCTGACTTTTTCGGGTTTTATTTTGTGGCCAAATTCGGGGGTAAATATCGGGTGATATTTTTCATTTGAAAATTCGTGTGTATTCGGGTGATTTTTTTTTGTTTAATAAAAATTTGTCTTTACGTGGAACTAATGTTTAGCGATGTTATCAAACTTTATTTTAATGCACGCTTATGAGTGTGCCACGCGACCCGGATGTCTTCGGGTAGATTCGGGTTAAACCCGAATTTTACGGATTTCGTTCGGGGGGTAAATATCTTGCGGATACGGGTTTAACCCTAAAAAGTCAGGCCCTACGTATACGTTGTGCGTGTTCGTCTTCCTGCTCTTTGGCAGGCTTTCCTCGGTCTTGTGCCAGGTTAATCTCGCCATTATCGTGACCGACGGACATCGGTCAGGGGAAAATTTTTTGCTCTTGCACCAGATATAGGCTTCTTTGTGTGCATGCCGATATAGAACGTGATCAGTTGTGATTGGTCAGCCCAACACAGGGCCTCTTAGAGCATTGTTGCAAGAACTATATAAAAGTGTGCAAACCGGAAAAGTAAAACCAAGTTTGTGGGGGTCCGTAATCTTAGATAGTAACGCGCATCAGAATATCGAAAACGCAACCGTAGCCAGAAAAATATTTCGAAATAATTTTCTTCATCTTTTTTTTTTTATTATTATTATTATTTACTTACAACTTATCAATATTTCTAGAAGGGCTCCCCCGATAATTTACGTGGGGGAGAGGATTTCCCTCTCCCAAATCCCAACAACCAACGATGGGGTTTCAGAGCGGTGCTGGGGGAAGGGGGTTGAGTCCCCGAGCCCCCCAACGTCACTATACACCACTGCGAAAACGTCACCGTTTTACATCGTCTTTGTCCGTCATGTAATGAACAAAGTTGGAAATTAGGTGCCAGAAACAGGGGGGGGGGGGGATATGTTTATTATATATAAAAAAATAAGAGGGAAGGGTTAGCCACCGGTATGGCGGCTTGCTATTCCCAGGAAAAAAGGGGAAAAAGTGTGAACCCCCCTTTTTGCTTTCTTCTTCATCAGAAATTATCTCTCCCTTTCTCTCTCATGCTCCAGCCCAAATGTTTACCTTCCTCTCAAAGTGGCTACATTCTTCACATGCTACGGACGCAGTTTCATGTGTCATATCTTAAAACTCGAGGCGCCAAAATTTCGTGCCCGTTTAGACAAACAAACGAATAAATAAACTAATAAATCACAATAAGTAATCTAATCACAATCTAATAAAGAAACGAAAACAAATCTCCATATACTAACTACTTTAACTTTCGTAATTGAGCAGCGTGCAACGAGAGGGTCGTGAGAAAAAACCCGCTTTGCGGACAGAAAGAACTAACTGGGACGAGCATTGTGTTTGCCTTTGAGGTGTGGGAACGGGATATGCCGTCTGCTACGCGACCTAAGCCTAACTCGGCAAGAGGTCAGCTCAACGCAAATGAAACAATGAACGCCGACTGCCAGATAAAAGTAGCAGTCATCCGCCTCACTGCAATGCGCCGTGCATCAGGTTAAGTGTGGCGTTTAAAGTGAAAGTACTTTAAGAAGGGATAACTAAGCGGAGAGGAAAGTATCCGCCAGGGGTCGCTGACGCTCGATTAAAATGGCTCCCATCCATTCGCACGGCATGAATTTCTCATTTGGTCCCGCACACGCTAAGTGAGGTTAATAATTGAGGTCGTGTGGCCTTAAGACGCGATAAAAATTGAGGATAATGAACGTAATCGTGATTAAAAAAGGAAGATACAAGATGGATGACTGTCGCGCGTGTACAGAATACAGTCTGCCTTGTTCGTTTCATGTTGTTTGTGTGGTTTGAAATAGAGTCACTAAATAATATAAATAGCTTAAATATAAAACTATAAATAGCTTATTTAGTGACTAGTTTGAAATGCTGCAAGCAGCAGCGTATCTATATATATATTAAGAAAATTTATTACATTGATCTGACGGTATATACACTAAAAAAACTGGTGTATACAACATCTCGCGTGTGGTATCTGGTAAGAACGGCACCCATGACAATTATTCAACCAATGACAAGCAGCGCGATTGCGCTCCTTGTCAGAGCATCTGACACCCTTCCCTACATAGGACAACGTTACCACGTTACCAACTCTAAATAAAAGGTTGTTCGTCTTTTAAATAACAGTTTTAGTGCATCAAAACCTGAAGATCAACGACGACGAAATTTATAGCTTACCTTTCCTGACTTTCGCTGCCGCAGACTGATCTATGATGTCATTGATTATTTCCTGTCATATACTCGAGTATTTTCTTTTCTTTCTTTCTTTTTCTGTTTCTTCCCTAACACTGAACAAAGCAGGATCTTCCGATTCCAATGTGATGCTGGTCGCTGACACCGTGGCGCTGGTGGCGGCCGCCGGATCTCCCAGAAGACATCGTGGTATACTGGTAACAGAACTCAAGCTGTCAACTGTCGTCGTCGTCTCCCCCATTTCTTCCAAGTTCTCCCTGTGGCTACGCCCCCCTGAAGTGTAACACCCAGGTCAAGTGTATCCAATACTGTAAAAAAAAAAAGAAAAAATAAAAGCCGGAGTTTGGGCAAAAAAAGAGAACGGACAATACAGAATGACTCAAAACCAGCAACGACATATACTTCACGCGAAGCAGGGAAACATATACACCACGGACGTGGGGGAAAACGAGCAATGTGTCAGTAAATAAAAAAAAAAAAAATAAATAGATCATGAAAAAAAAAGAAAAGAAAAGAAAGAAAGACGTGGGACCACGGGAGACAGAGGAAAAGAGGTCAAATACAGTATACAGTACAGTACAGTACAGTACAGTACAGTACAGTACAGTACAGTATAGAGTTCCTCCACCACCTTGCCTGCATTTGTGCTACTTTATAAGCGTACCCAATTGCCGCACCCTATAGGTACGTATCGGGGTGCAGTGGACCAAGTCATCATCAGTTCCCTATGAAGTGAGGGCAGACCGCAAACAATTATTCTGGCCAATCCTCTTTTTATAACGGATGCGCATTTTAAACAATATCAGGACAAGTAGACGAGGTAGCCTAAAAAAAACTGTTATCTGACTATTTTTCGTTTCTCTCTTTTTTTTTTTTTTTTTTTTCTGTGCGGAAGTTTGAGCCGACAGCAGAGACATATGTACGAAACCTTACAATGTAAGCACCTTCCGCGGCAGAGAGATCGGCAATCTGTAATTGCAGTGACCACATCGATGACTTGGACTATAGACTAATGATCTA